>NW_004524713.1:2975307-3023480 GCF_000260255.1 Octodon degus | reverse complement strand
CAGAGACAGAGAAAGAGACAAAGATAGCTACAGAGAGTCAACAAACAAATACACAGACACAGAGACAGAGAAAGTCAGATAGAGACAGAGACAGAAACAGAGAGAGAGAGAGAAACAAAGAGACTGAGAGAGAGAGATGGGGAAGAGAGAGAGAGAGACAGGCAGACAGACACAGAAGACACAGACTGGGACAGAGACAGACAGTGAGAGGCTTTCTTTCAATACATGGAAATATAAATCAAGTTTCCATAAGGAGGAAGATGACAGTATCTTTTACTTCATTTTTTTTTTCTTTTCCAATTCTGACCTAAACTGGAAAAGTAAAAGTAAAGGAAGATGTGGAAGCTTTTTAGGATGGACAAGAGGATAAAACAGAATGAGAAAGAATTAAGATGGTTTCCCTCACCTGAGTCCCAGAATTATGTTCCCAGTTTCATTCTTTGCTTCAAAGATGTATTCATCTCTATTTTATGTTTTTAATAAAGTTTATTTTCATGTTAGGTTATGAAGAGTTAGTTGCTAAGATTTGAAAGAAGATATATAATTTCTCCCGAGAGTCAGACTGGTTATATGAGAAGGGATCTGAGATGAGGAATTGCAGTTTACAGGTTGATGGTACCAAGGAGTGGGGGGCATTCAGAGAGTGGGGTGCACCACAAGTAGTTAGGTCAGGAGGACCTCTAACAATGGGAATGATTGATCTCCTAAAGTGATTTGGAGTTCTTATGCTAGGGAGACTATACGATATTTACATATGTAGGTCTGGTTTATTTCACTTATATCTTCAAGTGGCATCCACTTAAATATAGAGGCTTCGAGTATATCATTCTTTATAGCTGGGTAATACTCCATTGTATAGTCTCCCTAGCATAAGAACTCAAAAGAAGTAATAAAAATAGAAAGGTATAACACAATTAAAAGGAAATCGAGAACTTGAGGATTAGACAACCAAGAGAGGGCAAGGAGAAAAGCTAGGAAACATGACAGGGGCAAAGCCACACATTTATATGCACAAGATGAGTAAGGCAATGATACTTAGAATCTTCAGTAAGTTTTTGAAACTAGCAGTTAATTGGTAGGATTCTCACCCTGACTAACTATATATGTTGGTACCCATGAACTAAGCAACTGCACTGAGGATAGTACTGTATAATGGTAGGGTCATGCTTGGAATGCCTGTCATTCTGGTCTTCTAAATACATACTATTGTCATGTCACACCAATTACTGCCATACTGTCTCTCAAGTAAATGTTGGTTTAAAAAAAGGATAATAGTTGAAAACAAGAGACAAGAAAAAAATAAAACAATTTAGTTCTCATGAGCACAGCCTGGTGTCTTATGGGGCCAGACCACGTGTTTGTCACCTGAACAAGGCTGCCTCCCTTTATCTCTTTCCTGTGGTGACATTGACTGGAGTTCTTTCCAAGACAATGATGTCATGAGGATGGAGGGTACAAACCTTCAGCTACTAAAATCATGACCTTATGCAGCTTCTTCATTTCATAGAATACTGAGATTCCAGGACTCTGTTACAGCAACTCAAAATGTGCTAATATCTCCGGGTACAGGGAGAGAGGGTCAGAGTGCTCGCGGAGTGTAGAATTGTTTCAAGTAGCCTCTTATTTATTACTATAACCTTTTAAATATATTAAAGATTTTATGCACCACATTTAACTCAGTTTCAATTCATTTACCATTTTATTTTTTATTTTTGTTTTTTTCTTCTTCAATAATTCTTCACTGAATGAAGAATTTAAATGGATTCTTTTACAATTGTTTTTTCATTCAAAGAGCAAAGTAATACTTATAGAGTATATGGCAAGTACTGAAAACCTTAAACCAAGGAAAGTCACCTAGAATCTCATCACATATGATGAGATTCCCTTGCTATGCCAGGGGACTTTTAAATTATTGAATGAATATTCCATTTGTCCTTAATTTCTAAGTCTATAGTTCATTCCCTACAGACAGGAATGAGTAGAATAAATAGGATATGTCCATCCCATAGATACATTCGGTTCCTGTGTCGTGTTGATCTTGTACACTATGACCTTGATGAAGAAAGGATGTCTATTCTCACCTCTCTTTTTTAATAGACAGCTGGTGGTCCAGCTAATGAAATAAGAAAACACAGAAATAAATAAAGCCAACAGACCCTTAAAATATAACTGTCCTAATTAGCACACGATATGGTGCATTGTGTGTGTAGAAAATTTCAATGAGTCTATCAAAAAAAAAAAAAAAGCTTGGAGATAATAGATGACTTCATTTACCATTTTAAATGTGTCATTTTCATTCATTCTGTGAAGATACAGAAAAAAATACAGTATTTGAAAAGCTTATTCATGAAGCCCAATTTGAATAGTATCAGAATCCATAGTACAAGACACAGGACCAAGTGCATGTGGCACGTGGCCTAATAATGCCTTTATCTCTTACGATTCTGAGTGAAATGGACTTTAGGAATTGGACAGTGTGATTATTTTTGCCTTTTAAAATTATTTTCTACTGAGTCAAGAAGTATAAACACATGACACTCACACTACCTTTCTGTTTAACTCACGTCAACCGTATTTGATTCTCAGTGAAAAATGTGTTGTCGTAGACTTGGAGTGTCATTGTTTGGTTTGGTTTGTCCTTTCTTATCATGAGTCTTGCTATTGTACCCCCAATTTTCCCATCCTCCATTGTGGATCAGGCGTAAGTTTAGTGCAGATTTAGACCTAGCACTATGACCTCTAATTTATCCCATCAAGTAAGACTGTTCAACAACATCGCTACTGTGATTAATGTGGCAATTCAGACCTAATCCAAGCAAAGGATGTCATACGTTGTATCAGGGACATGATTTAGAAGTGAATTTTATGACTAAAATTTGGCCACTAGGTCCTGAGAGATTTTCTAAAGATGATTTAGAAATAGTTTCTTATATTTCTTATACTTAAAATGAGTGTTTTAAAACCATCCCTTCTCCTTTTCCTGGGCAATAGGATACAAGAAACAGAATAATAATTTTTGACCCCAGGAGTGAAACTAGCCTTATTATGAAGCCAAATTTGACACAACAAAGGCAGAGCAGAAAGATAGAAGAAAGCTACTTACTTAGAACATCCCTGAGCTACTAAATCAAATGCATTTGAAGAGCTTCCTACTTGTGGATTTCCACTTTACGGGGTCATAAATTCCCTTTGTTGTCTGGGTCAGTTTGAGAGGAATGTTACTAAAAGCCAAGTTCAACAACACATCCAGCCTCAGACCTGGGTTAAGCTCCACTCCACTGACTGCCTGCTCTCTCTCTAAAGCCTCTGACTCCATCCCTCAGATCCCATCAGGCCCATTTTTCTTCTTCATTGTTCTTACTTTAATGCTCACTTCCTACAGATCTCTGCTCCCTCCCAGCACTCAGCTCAGCTTCTTCACAGCTGATTTCCATTTGTCTCACTGCCCCGCATCAGCCATAGCTTATTAGTGTCTTTCATATTCTAATACTCAGTAGGGATATCTTTTGGAAAGGGGGAGAAAGTGGCTTCATGTAGATTCTGATTGGAGTTTCAGAGTTTCCACTGTCCACCTTTGGGTCAAACTGCCTGAACTGGCACTTCATTATATTCCTTTCCTTTTTTTGCATGTTGTTAAGCAATTTTCAGAGAATTTTCAAATTTTTTAGTTGAATGAACTAAATGATAATTAGGAGAATGGAGGCCTGGAGATGTTAAGTGACTTGGCCATGCTACCCAGCTAAGGATTTTGAGGAGAGGCTGTAACCCAGAATGCTGACTCCCAGCCCACGCTATTTCTGTGATCACATGACCACTTTTCTTGGTGTTATAGGTGTATTAATAGGACCTTGACTGTGGTAATCTTGCACACAGCTCTGAGAACCTGTTGCTCCCAGAGAAATATGAAGCAGAGAGAGAAATGTTTATCCTGTCATTCAGGCCAACTTGATAGCTCAGTGGATTAAAGCACCTGCTTAGGTGGGGTTCCATCCCCAGTGTGCTATGCTGGCTCTGCCCCTCTGTTCACACTGAGATTGTAAATGAGACTGGGAATTTTAAAAAAGAAAGACAGATAGAAAAAAGAAAAAGAAAGAAAGAAAGAAAGAAAAAAGAAAGAAAGAAAGAAAGAAAGAAAGAAAGAAAGAAAGAAAGAAAGAAAGAAAGAAGAAATCCTGTCATTCAATGAACAGGGACTGGTCAAGCATCTTGATAGGTTTGGGATTCTCCCATAATCCCCCAGGTCAAGAACAATGGAGCTCTGTCGGGTTGACTTTGACAGCTGGGTAGGCAAGAGAAGTTCAGAATTTCAATCTAGTCAAATCTGTTTTCAGGTTCATAATATGAAGTGAATTCTCTAAGAAACTTATACAAAGAGCAACAAAGAAAACTCCAAAACAATCTGATTGTATTTTATCCCAAAATTTACACAAATTTAAAAATTTAAACGGATTTCTGAAATAAATTACTTGAAACTATAGAAATTTTTTCAGAAGGTGATGTAGCTCAATGTTTCTCAAGTTTGGATCCTGAAGTCAAAACCTCTGATTTGTGCTATTGGATATTTAAGGCTTTCAAAACCTCCAGGCCTCAGTGTTTCTACTGTGAACTGAGGATTATAGTGACTCCTACTTAACCAAGTTTGGGAGACTGTGTAGTTTAAGCTAAATACTTAGAACAGTGCCTGCCAAATTGCACATCCTAAAGTACATACTATATCATAATCTTCATCAGTAAGTGTAATGTCTTTAAGGGAAGGAAGGAAGGAAATACATAAAATTATTTTAAAAAAACAAGTGAATAAGAAAGAGAAGTGAGGAAATATGGCATACTGAGACAGAAGAATAAGAAATTGGAAAGAAAAAAATAAAGAGATATTAAATAGAGGGAGGCTGAGTGCTGGGGCTCACTCCTGTAATCCCAGAACTCAGCAGGCAGGTACAGAAAGATCACTGTGAGCTCCAGTCCAGCCCATAGTACATAGTGAACTCAATGACAGCCTAGACTAATAGCGAGATCCTATCTCAAAAGATAAAATCAATCAAAAAATGCATAAATAAATGAAAAATTATATATGGCCAGCACTCTGGAGGCTGAGGCAAGAGAACTGCCATGAGTTTAAGGTCACTCTACACTCAACAGTGAGTTCAAGGTCAGCCTGACACTTCTCATTGTCTCTTTTTGGCTGGCTGGTCCTGAGTATACCCAGACAAACTTCCTTGGTAATCAAAGAACAAACAGACTGAATCACTGTCTCCTTTCTTTATAGGATAAAAATATTAAATATGTGGATGAGCACAAAAATTACTTTTATTCTACTGTAAATGCTCTTTTATGTGGGTGAGTTGGTCTTTCTGAGAAAGGGACATTCTAAGGAAGAAACAGAGTCTTCTAAAACCTATTCTTCAGGTATATATATATATATATATATATATATATATATATATACATATATATCTTCTTCATTCAGTTTTTCATTCATGGCTTTACTTATTCATCATGTTTTGTAACTGTATTCCAGACCTTTTGCATCATGTTTTGAATACAAAATTTGAGGACTGGGAAGGTAGATGTGTTAACAAGGGGCGATGCTATCTGATAGAGGGGTAGATGCTATCTACCCCTCAATTCTGTGCCAGCATCTCCTGTGTATTTCTAAATGTCATCTAATTTGGAAACTTACCTCCTCTTGGATTATCATGATGAAGATCTTAAAATCCAACATAGTTAAAAGAATGGACTCGAAGCACAGAACCTGTTTTGGTCTGTGTAGTCCATGGTTCAGTGTTGCGGTTGGTGCAGAAATGTAGGACATAGTGTAAATTGCCAGGAATTGGGCTGAGCAGCACATTTTGTTGGTAATAAGATGGAGAGTGTGTGGCTGCTTGGAAGGTCACACTAGGCTGTCCTTAGCAAGAGTGGAGAAGAGAGCACTCTACCACACTGTGACCCACTGTTCCTGTACCACTGAGGATCTCCTACATCATTTTCTTTCTAACAGCTCCCCAGTAAAGTTGTACCTGCTCTTTTCCACGAATTCACAGGGTTGTCTTTATAACATTGATGTTAGATGAAGGAGCTAGTGGACTTACTGTGGAATTTCTGCAATGAGAAACTGGTGGAGGATGTGTGTACTTTGAAAGTAGAGAGACTGAATGCTATTGTTTATGTGACCCACATAGGACATGTTACTGAGGCTGTCATCAAAATTCATGGCTAATTTTGTAAGTGTGTCATACTATAGTTCTGTAATAACAGAAGACTTACAACTATTCTTCTTTTTACAAGAATCATTGATAATCACATATATAGAAATTAAATTCTAATCAAACAATACCTGCCTTCTACAAAGTAAGTCTGACTAATGAAGTTGGACATTTATAAATAAGCAGAAGTGAAAAAGAGGCTCATATTCATCAAATCCATGCATTAAGGCCAAACAAAGCACTGAATGCCTATTATGACAATTGAATATACAATAATACATGGAAAATCACATTCTCTATTTCCAAAGCACAAAAGTTGAACAACTTGATCAAGATTGCACTGTAAAGGTTAACTTAAAAAATAGAATCCAGATTTCTAGGCTTGTAGAGTTATGTTCTACATATTTTCATCTTCAGAGATTTGAATTTGGAAAAAATAAAACATTTTCAGATAGATATTATAAAATGGAAGAATCTATGAACATATACTGGTACAAATAAAGTTCTCCGTTTCTCTCACTCAAATAATTCATATCTGTCACTTACGTGACATTATACCATGTTGGCTAAGAGGTAATTTTACTACAAAACTTTGTTAGTGAAATTGTGTATCATTTCTAGGGCTTTTTATTATTTTTTTCTCTTAAAATCAATTGTGCTAGGAATATGAAGGTATCATTTGGCATGTAGCAATAAAGCTCTGTTATGGCACCTGACCATTTGGAGTATAACTGAGATTTATAGGTTCTAGAATTTTGAAAATAATTATCTGGGTTACAGAGTTTTACTAAGTCAAATCAAGAAGCCTTTTTATGAGAATATCCAGTACTTTGTTCTTTGTACCTTGTACTTTGTTCATGTCCCTTTCTTCTCATTCTGTTTTACTTGTTGATATTTTGTCGTGCTGTAAAAATAACATGAGACTCAGTGGGAAGCTTGCATTTGAATGCTTGATCCATCATTTAATTGCGGTAGTAATATGGAGAATAAGAATAAGAATAATTATCATGTAGGCAGCGGCTTTGTTTCTGAAACTGGGTTACATTTTTATGTTTATTATCTTACTTAATCTTCCTCATAAACCATCAAAGTTGATAATATTCTCATTTCATGCATGGAAAATTTAAACTTGAAAAATTCCCACGCATATGCATGCATACATTCACACACACACACACACACACACACACACACACACACACACACACTCCAGCCTGAAATTCTCACAATTCTGTAACAGATGCCTTGATTCACAGCCATTATTTTGAATTTCAGGTATTTCTATTGGCATGATAATTATTTTGTCTTCTCTCCGTGTTCCTTTGCATCATTCAGTTTGATCTCATTGAAACATCGAAAGGACCAGTTAGTTATCTCATAGCTTTACTTTGCAAGCTTAGTGGAATCATGCGTGTAAAATGTCTAGGCCATAGAAACAGACTTACAAAGGATGATTCCCTACCCATATTGGAATTAGGCTGGGAATATAGCTCAACAGCAGAAGAGCCTGCCTGGCCAGTGCAGGGTCATAAATTCAATTCCTGAACCTAAAAATCCCAAAATACCCATCTTGGAATCATTCACCTTCTCACTTCTTGGAATTCTCCTCCTGTCTCTGCTTCTCCGTCCTTCTCTTGCGCTTCCCTGTGGTCAGGGCACGGATGACCGCAAGACTGGATGACTTGTGCCTTAGGTACCACTGGCTACAGTGCTGGGGTCAAGAACTTCTTTATTATGGTTTTGTTACTAACAGCTTCTGCAAGAGAAAAGGTCCATTAGTAAATATTGATGCTTGAAGGCAGGGCGTGCAAGCCGACAGATGACAGAAATGAGGGGTTGCCAGCACAACAACAAAATCACTGGGAGACTGTTTAAGGTATAAGTGAATAAAACAGCTCAAAGTTACTAAATTAACAAGCAAGCACTCACCAATAATGAGCAAAGCAACGAAAGTTTCAGATCGTGTTGTATTCGGAGTCAGTATACGGCTTCACAAAAGCTTATATTATAAGATTTTAATTTAACTATATTCTGCAAAGAACTAAAATGGAAAGAAAATGGCTGTGTCTGCACATGCAATTATAACCAATTAAATATAAGCAAGATGCTGAGATGTTTTTTGAAATTTTACAGACAATAAACGGGAGTGTGGTATTGTTATTAAGAGTAAAAAAAAATCACATTCAGAAATGCCTGGAGTTATTTTTTTTTTTATTTTTTAGAGAGTACAAAATAGTATTAAACCATAAAACAATTACAAGTGATACAGAATTTCACTTAATAAAGTAATACGAATTCCACAATGTTTGTTGTAATACACAGTGCTGTCTTCCAACCAGTTATTTCTATACACATAGAAATGTTATATTCTGATATTCCTCTTGTAAATCTAAGTCCTTCCTCATGAAATAGAAATAATTAATCCATGCCATCAGGTTGATGTGAGGGCTAGAAAAGAGTGTGACATTGTTTTCATCACAAAGCTCAGAAGTTCGAAATCATTGATGTTTAACAGGAACAAGATGCTATCTTGTAATAGTCGAAGACAGAAACGGTATGAATAAATGATAATGGTTCAAGAAGGATGTCTGCTTATTTATGACAGAGCTTAGGAAACAAAGCAGGAACATCGACATTATTTGTAAGGAAAAGGTTAGTATCTGGCCCTGCTATTCTTATAGTGATTGCTATAGTCAGGAGAGAGCGGTGACGACAAGCGCTATGGAGGAGGGAAGCTAGAAGCAACAACAACTGTGTTTGTTTTATCCTGGAGTTCGACAGGGAGGGCGGTCAGGAAATTTGACTGAGAAAAAGAAAAAAAAAGGGGGGGGGGGTCTGAAGCTTAGAATAACTTAGATGTGACTAAGTTAGAACTTCAGTCCCTAGAAATAAAGTTTCCTTGAACAGGATGAAAATGTCATCGTTTCTATCTCATTAGGCTTTAGCTCCTTTTCTGTCCTCAGATCGCAGGGTGTGATTACACCCACTGTGCTCCTCGCGAGCATATAATGAGAACTACGTCCTGCAGCCGGGAGAGGGTCCTCTCCTGTATCTGGCAGCGCTGGCGCTGTATTCTCAGAGTTCCAGCCTCAAGGGTGGAATGAAATAAATCTACGTTTATAAGTCAGGCAGCCTGCGGTGTTTTATTAGAGCCGCCTAATGTGACAATTAAGGTCTGGAGCTCTAGTGTGGAGGTCTAATGTCTACTTTTGAGGATCACGTGACTGGAGGCTCTTGGTGAGATTATTGTACCTCTTCCCACTAAAGATTTTTCTTCATTAAGCTGAGAACATTATTATCATGACTCATAATATTCGACGATGATTAAATGGCATAGAACACAGCATTGCTTAGAATAGGGTTGGCATCAACATGTCCTAGGTCAATGAGTTCTTCAGTACTGCTCTGGGAATGCTGGCAAATTTTGCTGACTGATGACTGACCTGAGCGATAGGTAACAATGCTGCTGAATCATTTTTTCTCCTATACCTGACATTTCACATCCACTCTCTGCTTTAGCTATGGGTGTGATTGTGCTAGGAGTCTGTATCTAAGCCATCACAGTAAACCATATAGAATGGCTTTGGTTTAATCCAGGGTGGAGACTTCACAGCAGGAGCTGCAGAGCAGCTGGGGCATCATGAGGGGAGCCGTGCTGAGAAATATCAGACCTAGAGAGGGCAGAGGCAGGAGGCAGAGCTCAGAGGAACATCCGCCTTCCACGAAAATCACTGGGTAGTTTGCTGGGGGAAGAACACTCTCATTTGAGTTTTAGCTCAATTAGCCATGAATTTTCCGGCTGGTCTGTCCTAATTGTATCTGAGACACTGGACATTAGGAGCAATCTTGCAATTTTTACCCCCAACTTGTTAATGCTTTCACGGCTCTCTATCAGTTTAATCAAACCATTCTCCTTTGACTCTAACCCCAAAATATAAATATAGACTGAATTTAATATTTTCAAAATTTCTCTATGGTGCTTTGATTAGAACTTACTAGTATCTGCTGCAATTTAGATAGAGCACATCTTGCATTCTTTATAAAGAAATAACAGCAAGAGAAAATAGCTTACTCCAAGTAACATACCTAGCTAGGAGAAACACCAGTATGCAACTCTGGGGCACCACCTAGCTATCTGAATTCTGTTCTTGTCACACTATACTGTTTCACTATTTGCCTAGAGAAATGGGAAATCTATAAGACTATGTGCAGAAAGGTTACACAAGAACGTTATTCTCAAACCGAAACTCCACCAATTTTGTAGTACTTCTTACAATTTTTAGATGTCTTTTCCTTACACCTCGTGTAACACTGCACAATGTTAGGGTGTTAGTCTTACTTCAAAAGTTAGACAACTCTGGAATAAAGGAGAGTTTGGCAAATAGGGCCTGCAGGATATCGTAAGGAGATTGGGGCTATTTAGCTGGGAGACGAGAGACTGGATGAGTAACTTAATAATAATCTTCAAGGGTTATTAAAAGACCAGCTGTTACCCATTTTCACTCTGAGTAGTAGGAAGGAAATTGCAGTCCTGAGAATTTAGATACAGTATTATGAAGAACTTCTTTTCTCCCCCCTTTAACTATAAGGTCTATTAGACACCAAACATGTAGTAGGAGGAATCATAGTCTCTCTCCTGGAAATTTTCCAGAATTTGGTACATAGCCTAGTCAGTAGTTCCCTCTCCTTGGATCATTAAGAGCAACTCACTCGTGGCATCTGTTACAAATACAGAATTTTGGGATGTACTCCAGAGTTAAGGAACCAGAGTCTCTGGAGAATGGGGCAGGATTCTATACATATGAATGAGGCCCCATAGGAGGTGTTGTGCAGCGGCACATTTGGAAACATCTCCTGAATGTTAAGCAAGTCAAATTTAATTCATGAGGACTGCATCAAGTACCTACTTGGGACCCCATCATTAATGTTAGCTTCGGGGAATAAAGAACAATAAAAAGATATAGCCAAAATTAAGTCCTTCTGGGGCTTTCAATAAAGTAATTAAAGACTAATGATGAATTAAAGCAACTGTTTTGCTTTTAAATTAGCATGATTTGGGGAAATGTTCTTAATTCCTTTGGCTTAAGGTCCTAAATTGTTAATTTGAAGGGCTTGAGTAAAAGTGCTATGGGTTCTGATGTTCTTTTTAAATAATATAGTACAGAGTAATGTTCTAACTGAACATCATAATGAAATGCTGAAAAAAGAGGGAGGGTCCCAGAGGGCAAGTCTGCACATTCCACAGCAACCTGGGAAATTTAGTAAGTTGGAAAGAAAATGAACTAAAATATAAAAATACAAAAATTTAGAAAATGGCTAGAGTTGCTGCACACTGTGATCTCCTAGGGTGCAATTCCCAGTACAAAGCAAAAGGCATGCCCAACACTGAGCCAGCAACCAAGTCCTGGATAGTGGCGATTTCTATAATCCCAGTGCTGGGGAGGCTGAAAATAGGAGGATCACTAGGAGTCCAAACTGCATAGTAAGACCCTGTGGGAAAAAAAAAGGAAGAAAGAAAGAAAGAAAGAAAGAAAGAAAGAAAGAAAGAAAGAAAGAAAGAAAGAAAGAGACATGGATGGAGAAACAGAAGATCAAACATGTAGCAGGACTTGCTAGTTAACTTCAGAGACTAGATTTAAATTTGATATTGAAAGACAGAACTATAGTAAGGTATATACATATGCATATATGAAAAGCTCATATTTTTGAAAAATTATTATTTTCTAAATATTTGTATGTAAGCACATTATGTGTACAATGTACATAAGCTATGTATGTGTGTGTATATATATCCTTTTGTTGTGAAAATAAGTACAAATTTTAGATGACTTTATCAGACATTAATTGCTTAGCAGTTTTACAAGGATTATCTGATTGAATAATATTTACAGCATCATTTTACCAAGTAGGATGGTAGAGTTTTCTCTAGTTTTAAGAATTTGTTCTATTTGCATGGCACCAATAAAAATTTGGAAGAAAATGAATAAATGATTGAAGGAGTAATGAAGGAGGAAGGAGGAAAGAAGGCAGGAAGAAAGACACGAAGGAGGGAAGGAAGGAAGGAAGGAAAAGAAATACATGCCATGTATACAGAAATCAAATTAGATAGCTCAGTGGACTGTAGTGCCTGCTTAGGCAGGCTTAGAGACCAGGGTTTGATCCCCTGTATGCCATCCTGGCTCCACCCTGCGGGGCATGCTGAGATAGAAACTGACAGTGGGCGTGGTGGCGCGCTTGTAATCCCAGTGCTTGGGAGGCTGAAAACAGGAGAAGCACTATGAGTCCAATCTACCCTGAGACCCTGTAGACCATGTAGACCCTGTACTAAATACATAAAAAAAGAAATTCAACTGCAATGAAGGATAGTAAAAACTTTCATCTTCTTTAAGTAAATAATGGATTCTCAGTTGAATTTTATGGTTGACATTTTTTTAATCTAGCTGAATTTTACTAGTTGATTGATGAGGAAAAGGGAGGTGGTATATTTGAAATTCAATGATGCATTTTTAAACAGACCTTAATATTTAAAACTAGAATACATGTTAGTATAGCTACATATTGTTAGTATAATATAATTAGTAGAATAATATATAGCTAGAGTTTTGGTTTTTTTGTTTTGTTTTGTTTTGTTTTCTCTATTTAGGACAGAATCAACAGGATCTCACTAGGTAGATCAGACATGTAATGAATCTCCTATTTTCAGCCTCCCAAGAGCTGGGATTACAATGCCCACCATGCCACCATGCCCAGTCTCAGTCAACTTCTCAATGCGCCTCGTGGGCCGGGCCAGCACAGCATGCCAGGGATCAAACCCCAGCCTCTGCATTCTGCCTAAGCAGGCACTTTAATCCACTGATCTACCAGGGCCAACCCTGTAGCTAGTGTTTTAAATGTGATAATGCATAAGAAAAACTTAAAATTTTGAGTTGATGCCTAGCTCCTTATTACAAAGATTTCATAAAGTGTTTTAGTACATTTTATGTCCAGAGGAAGAAAGGATTTAAGCAATTCTTAAATGTATGATTGAGTCTTAGGAATTCCTGTATCAACACTTAATTTAAAGACTTGATGAACTGGGCAAACTATCTTTGCTGCATCTAGATAACACTTAAGGCAGTAGCTCAGAGTAGTGACGAGGCGAGGCTTAATTACCAGTTAAACCTGTATCCAGATCCTTCTTCTGATGCTAAAGAGCTTTGTGACTCTCAATGAAAACGATTTGCCTTTCTGAGAGTCAGTCCTGTCATTATAAAATTGAAATGTGTCTTCATATTGAATGATACAATGCATATATAATCTTAAATTGAACAAGTGTGATTTATTAAAGGTGATAATAGAGCAACTTCCTAAACACGAGGAGATTAGTTGATTCTTTACCCTCAGACAAGCTCCTTATCTACTCCGGTCACCAGAGAACAAGTTTTAAGCTAACACACTTATAAAAGTCTATTTCATTTTAATAATTCATATGTTCTGTCTGATACAATCTTCACGACTTGGAACTTGACATAAATTTAAAGCTCCTTTCCTTGTCTCTGCTATGCCTGCTGCAGCAAAGTGGCCTATATGAACAGCGGCGTATATGAGTAGTATCTACTCCTTCACACTTTGTCCTGCCCTTTAAACACCCCACAAGTTGGGATGCATTTGAGAGGACAGTGCTGAAAGCAAGAATGAAAGGCCTTTTCGGCACTCACTGGTCACTGATCCAGTCACAGAACTTTTCATGCATGTCAGATGGCTAATGCTTCTCCTGACTTCATGGCTCATCTAGTACCTTAGCTCTGAATATATCTCACCTGATGTTTCATGCTGTGTTTCTATTCTAAATTACTTTATCTGAACCAGTCCACAGTCTTCAGCAAGACTGTGGTTCTCATGCTGCTCTCTGCAACCCACTTTGACACTACTAGACAACTCCAGACCAGTGTTCTATATCATATAGCCCACTAGGTTATATAAAAATCTATTTATTGTGTGCCTTCTCAGACTTGCAGAGGTTGGTCATTTGCCAAGCCATGATGCCCCACTTTGAAAATATACTCTGAAAACAGAGATGGAAGAGACCAGCTGAAAATGAAGATAGCCACTGCTCCTCCACAGACAGAACAAATACAGTGAAAATAACCACATTTCAAAAACTGTTACATAGATTCAACACAGTTCAAGTCAAAATACCAATAGCATTCCTTACAAAAACTCAAGAAAGCAATCCCAAAATTCATATGGAACCAGAAGTGATGTACAATAATGAAAGTAATTCTGAGCAACAAGCGCAAGGTAGGGGCTATCATAATTGCAGACTTTGTTTTACTACAAAACTTCAATGATAAAAATAGAACAAAATAAAACAATACAACAGACTTATGAATTGATGGACCAGGATAGAAGATACAGAAGCAACTCCAGGCACATTCAGCTATACTATTTTTGAAAAAACCTATGGTTATAGCAGTGTAATTCACAATATATACATCTTGGAAACAGCCTATATGTACATCAACAGAGAAATGGATAAAAAAATGTGGTATTCATACACAATGGAGTGCCACTCTGTCATAAAAAAAGATAAACTTTAGTCACTGGTAGAAAATTAATGTATCTTGACAGAATAATATTAAGTGAAGTAACTCAGACACGTTTCAATATTTAATAGTTTCTTTTAATGAAAAAGTGGATAGATGGTAGATACAGAGATACCAAAATAAAAAACAATAGGAAAAAAGAGAAAGAAAAACTGTATTAACCCAATGCAGACAATGTATCTAAAAGTGTATCATGACATAGAACATCTATAAATATTTCATATGTTCATTGCCCTATTAGTCCAGTTTTCAATCTGAATATATGACAATGAACTTTGTAATGTCTTATAGGATAATTAAATGAATCTGATGATAGAAGACTAAAAATGTAATGGAGGAAGGGGAAGAAGGAAATAAAGTGTATTGTGTACATGCACCGATCCCCATGGTGAATGTAATCATTCTGTACTATAAACATGTACTAATAAACCTCTGAGAGAAGGAGAGAGACAGAGAGAATGAATATGGGGCATTTCCTCCAGGCTCCTGGTTTTGGTATTTCTTGGATTTGACATTGATGTTTAATAACACTGTTTTTATTTTGTCTTTTTTTTTATGTGTGTATGCTGGGAATCAAACTCAGAGCCACATGCTTGCGAGGCAGGCACTGTGCCACTGAGCTACATCCCCAGCCCCGACATCATTGTCAGATAACAAGCAAATACTCAACAACTCTTCATGGGGCTTCCCTAAAGCCCATATCTTAATGGAAGATAAACAGAGAAGCTCTCCTATTGTCTCCTGGGAGCCTGGTGAGAGCTTATACAAGGCTACCTCTAAGAATTCTTTCTCCAATCTCCAGTTGGTGATTGGTTTATCATCTCAAGAAGAGATAAAGTTTAAAACATCACTTTATAAGTTTACATTTACCATTTTATAAGATTAGTTTCCTGGCCTCAAAATTTACTATAGAATATACTTAATTTCAGTTTACATTTTAGTGTTCTACTACATGCATAAAAATGATAACAGAATATCTACTCACAGACTGGGCATGGTGATGCATGCCCATAATCCCAGTTCTTGGGAAGCTGTAAACAGTCGGATCACTATGAGCCTGATCTAGCAGTGAAACTCTCTATACCCTGTAGACCCTTCCCTAAAAAATACAAAAAAAAATCTACCCATGTCATGTCAGAAGAAAGTAAATCATTCACAGGACATTTTAAATTATTAAAATTGTGCTGGAGTTTTAAATATATGGTATATATATATATATATATATATATATATATATATATATTAGTATCATAGTGTTCATTATACAATTATATTTATGCAGCTTGTGTTGACATATTTTGGAAGTAGTACTGACAACTTGAGGGTTTTTCCAGTATGTTCAGGAGGAGAAGAGATCATAGACACATCTAAACTATTTGCATTGTAACAGGCTGCATGATATGAAATCAACATATAACCAACAAAAGTCTGCTATGGTTACTTAAAACCTTCCATAAACTTCATGTTAATCTTGAGTTATTCAGCACTATTTTATTTTGTCAAAGATGCTTCAATTTCTTTTCATCTTTATAGACAACTTCCAGAAGAATTTCACTTGATAAAAGAGTTTACTGTTTTGCCTTTCTTTCTTTAGGATTAAAATCCTCCTTTCAGGGCTGATGAGATAGCTCAGCAGACCAAGAGCCTGCTTAGGAAAGTGCAGGGACTGGAGTTCGATTCCTTATACCATATGCCACATGCACCATGCCCCTGGCAGTGCTGATCCAGCCAAAGAGCCTGGACATGGTGGCGTATGCCGGTAATCCCAGCACTGGGAGGCTGAAAACAGAAGGATCACTATGAGAGTCTGAATCACGTAGTGAGACCCTGTACAAACAACAACAACAAATCCTTCTTTTTCTTCTTCATTTTCTTTTCTTTTTCAGATACCAATTTCCTCCAAAATCATTCAGGAGAAAGCTCACTTTATAAATCAGTCAAGGTGTGTATTCTTGGGCTCAATGCTTAAGAGATATGCTGGATCCTGAAAGATAAGGCATATGTTTAGTTTAGACTGATTGCTTCATATGTACATCTCTATATATTTGATAATTTTCCATGATTAAGCCCATATCAACAAAAACAAAGAAGACCTAGATTTTTGTTTTTATAAATATCATTTTCTACTACAGTGGAATAAAGGCTCTTTTAAAAGATGGCTTATCTCAATGCTGTAGAAATAAATGCACAGATGATTTGAACATCTCAGAATACCAGAAAAATGTAGGAAAAATTATTATTGAATCATATAAAAGGAACATATGTAAATACTGAAAGTGGCAGACAAGATAGCTCAGTGGAATAAAGTGCCTGCTTAAGAAAGCTTAGGCAAGCTTTAGGGACCACAGTTCTATCCCTGGCACCACATGTTGTGCCCACCCTGCCCCCAGGGCAAACTGAGCTGGCCACTGAGACTGGCATGGTGGTGCATGCCTGTAATCTCAGCTCAGGGAAAGCTGAAAACAGGAGAAACACAAGGAGTCTGAACTGCATAGAGAGACCCTGTAACAACCAAGAACATTAAAAGAAAACAGGGTTTTTCTCTTAAAAAATACCTAGCAATAAATTAATCGACTAGATAAATATAACTTAACACATTAAATAAAATAAACAAATGAGAGTTCATTTTGATATAAGTAAGTAAGTACACAGAAGTGAATAGCAACTGATAAACAGAAATGAACAAAGGTCATAGAACATCATCATTTAGTATCATTCACCCGATTAAACATCAATGGAAGCTGAATTTTGTGTGTGAAATAAAATGTTTGCCTAATATCATTGTTTCCCCCACATAATACTTATTAATTACAATAAGGAATTTATTAGTAGAGAGATCTGAGAGACAACTTAAAGGAGGTGATGAAAATTAGCATCACTAGTAATGTGAAAAACTGAAGCTTTGTGCCGCTTGACAGGATACAGTGACATGAACACAATGTACAATTGATAATTAAGTAACATAGAGAAAATGCATAAAGTGTTATTTTAATAAAACTGTGAGAGTAAGTGATATATGATGTCCAAAAAAACTCTTTCTTATTAAAGTTTATTAAAAAGATACAATTAAGTCAAACACATGATCTTGTAATAGACTCTTTTTGTAAAAGACATCATTAGGCAATTGTAGTTATTTATGAAGCACTGCAGAATTGGGTGCTAGTTATGTACATATGTTAATTTCTTAATTAATTAATTAATTTTTGTATTTTAGGGAAGGGTGTTCAGGGTCTCACTACGTAGATCAGACTCGTAGTGATCTGCCTGTTTACAGCCTCCCAAAGGCTGGGATTACAGACACGTGCCACCACTCCCAGTCTCAATTGCTGTCTCAGCCGGTCCTGGAGGCTCACATCCCCTACACTTGTGCGTGCTTGCATGTGCTTTAATCCACTGAGCTACTTGGCTGGCTCCAATAACTTAATTTAGAGATGACTTTGTGATTTGGTTAAAAGATGTCCATAATTCTAAGACATACTAACCAGGTCAAGATACTGGAACACAATGCATCTACATTTCATTCCCACATTCTTCAAGGAAGAATTGTTCTTATGCTATTTTTGTAATTTTTCTATATGTTTCAACTTAACTTCAAAAGTTCCTAGCATTACATATTGGTAGTTCATGATGTTTGCATTTGTATTGTGTTGCTGGTCCATGACCATAACATATTTAATTCCTTCTTCCATACCCTTTCTTCCCCTGCCTCCCCATTCTTTCTTAATTGGCTTTCACTCAGTTTAGAATTCTTATTAATTTTTTAAAAAGAATAGAGGAAAATGTAGAAGTGTCACACTACACACTGTTTCAATATACATGCAGCACTGCCCAATGGCATCCAGTTATTGAATGCTGATATCAAGCTGTTGATTAACTCTTCTAGGCTCTCCATATTCATAAGCTAAATTATATTCACAAGGTGCCATGTTCATTTGTCTGATTTTGTATAAATAAATTTTACTGAGTCATAGCCTATGAGCTCTGAATCTTAAAGTCTATGCCGTACTCATTTAACAAATAGGACATAAGTCAAGACATTTGAAAACCAGGCAGTGGCCACATCTTCAAATATTTTAAGTGTTATTTAATGGCTAAGTGGTTGTACTGATTTTGGTAAGGGCAGAAGAGAAGCCAATTGACAAAAGATTCAGGACAGCAATTTTCATTTAAAAAATATGTGAAAGGAAGTCTCTGGTGATGTAGTCAGTTCTCCGTAGTGAGAACTGCTTAACCTAAGACAAGACAATGACTGCTAAGCATGCCGAAAAGAAAACACATGAAGTAGAAATCAGAGGCCCTAATTTCAATATTCTCCTCTAAAGGAAATATTTACTATCCTATGATAGCACTTGCAAATGATCTCAGAATTACAACTGTCAGCTGTCACCAAGGGGGTAGAGTCTTAAATATAAATGTTATTCTTACTCATGACCATTTAATTTTTTTTAAAAAAGAGAGTATAAAACAGTATTAAAACAAAAAACATACAAGTGATACAGAATTTCACTTAACAACGTAATATGATTTTCACAGTATTTCTTGTGACTCATAGTGTTTTATTCCCACCAGTTATTCATTTTACCAGATATATGCATGTAAAATTGGAAGGGGAAAGAAAAAGAAAGAAGTATATAAGACATTTAGAAGAGAAAAAGTATAAACAATTGAAAAAGGAGACAAAACAAATTATCATCTCTTCCTTTCCATGGATGAGCAGAAATGCACAGTACAGTTGTCCAAACCATCCTGCTTAGATACACAGATATATCTCTTTCCTTCACTCCCTCTCCTGTCCTCCTACTTAATTCAATGACTCTTTCCTTTTTAATAGGTTCATTACATTTTCCCAGTATGTACTGTACCCTTCAGATCCCATTTTCTCTTAGGTTTTCACACTAAGGAAACAATACAATGTTTGCACGTGCAGGTCTGATTTATTTCACTCTTAGAGTATATTCTGTATATACATCCATTTACCAACAAAATACTCAAATTTATCCTGTTTTATAGCTCAATAATACTCCATTGTGTCAAAATACTACAATTTGCTTATCCAGTCTTCAGTTGATGGGCATCTGGGTTGTTTTCAGGATGTAGCTATGACAAATTATGCTGCTATAAACATGGGTTCACATATATTGCTGTGGTATGAGGTTTTCAGTTCTTTGGAAAGAATAGCAGGCTTGAATAGGATTTCCCACACTGGTTTTTGAAGGAATTTCCACACTAATTTCCATAATGGCTGTACTAGTCTGTACTCCCACCAGCAGTGGAGAAGGGTTCCATTTTCCCCACACTCCCTCCAGGATTTGTTATTGGCTGACTTCTTGATGTTAGCCATTTTATATGGGGTGAGATGGAGTCACAGTGTTGTTTTAATTTGTGTTTCTTGAATGGCCAATGATATTGAAGATTTTTTTCATATATAGCATTTTAAAGGGCCCCAGATCCAAGATAGAAGCCAAGATTCACAATTTCTGTTTTGCTCCAGATTCACAATTTCTGTTTTGCTCATGTTGATGGTCCACCTTCATGTGGAAAGAAAGAAGAAATAATTTTCAGTCCTGTCTCTATAAGAAGAAAACAATATGATTTTAGAAGAATGCTGACTAGTCTTCACTTCCTAATTGAAAGATGGGCCTATCAAGGAGAGACAGCAGGCCTGGAGGAATTGTATGATCATTTGCACAAATGGTAATTTTGATAAGTGTTTCCTCATACCTGCAAACATAATATAGCTAGAGCCAGCATGATGATCAATGTATTTTTTATTTCCACAGATGTATGGCTCATTGAATCAATGTCAGAAGGCTCATTTACTGTGGTAAATGATGAGCTATTCTACATTGTTTTAGCTGTGCTCCTTCCATCTAGTCTGAACCTCTACAATGCTGTTTTCAAGTTCAACCGTACATTTCATCAGATAGATTAATTTTTTTCTTCTGTAGATTAAATGCAGATGTTTATACAAAACTTAAGGCAAATAATTTCCCTTTCTGTCCATATTTTCATCACTTATGATACAATGAATTTGAAAGAGATGGGATATGTTTCAGAAACAAGTTCTCTTGATGGGCAGTGTCACATGAGGGAGGGAAAGATCGACTAGATTTTTGTCAGGGACACTGGTCGCAATCACTTCTAAGACTGACCAAGTTTCTTAGGCTCTCTCGGCCTTTTTACGCTCAAACCAAGATAAATATAATAATGCCTGCTTCACACAATACTAGTTGTTACACAGACCTTGGCAAGTATTTGCCGCCTGTCTGAACTTCACATATGTAGCTTTATATACATCAATATGTTGGTAATCAAATGCTTACAGATATGCACATCTAACCCCCAAAGTTACTCCAAAGATAAGAGAAGATGTGCTACAGGATGCAAGTAATTATGGATAATCAAATATAGATCCACCTAGCTCTAACTCCTTGAATTTGGCCTAATAAGGTCAATGTTTGTCTTTACACTAAATGGCATATATCGAAGCCCAAAGCTCCAATGTAATGGTATTTGAAGCTGAAGGATTTGGGAGGTAATTAGGTGCATATAAGATCCTAAAAGGATCTTGGGAGGCAATAAATGTTCTCATAGACAGAAGAAGAGACCAGAGGTTTCTCTGCCATGTGAAGACACAGTGAAAGGGCAGCCATCGGCTGGCCATGCAGGAGTTCACAGCAGGAGGTGAGCTTGTGGACACCCGGATCTTGGACCTCCTTGCACCCAGAACTAGGAGAAATAAATGTCAGGCTTCAAGCCATTCACTCCATGGTATTTTATTATGGCAGTCCAAGCTGACTGGAATGGCAAACATTAAGTGTTTATCAAATGAATACAAGAACAGAGCACCCAGCCTTCCCCAAATGTGAAGATCTATAGCATTAATGCAAATTATAGGGACATAACATTTCCAATAGTTGTGCTAAATTGCTACTTGCCTCATATGTGTTCTGTTTTTTTTTTTTTCCTCATGCTTTTTGCCTCCATTTTTTCTCCTCCTTTTGCTCCAGTTCATTGTATTCTTCTGCTTTCTTTTTCTTTTTTTTTTTACCTTCAATTGATTTGTTACTGATGATTACTACAGTCAATATGCTCAATGAATACACACACACACACACACACACACACACACACAATTTTATAGTAACCCTCTTAAATTTTTATGGCAAAGATTATGAACTAAATTTTAGGAAATATTCCAATTTTCTCATGAAAGAATAAAAGAGAATTGGATACACTGGAAGGAACAGACTTTAAACATTGTACAATATTTGATGTTTAAAATAAAAGAAAAACCCAAAAATGGAATGGCAAAGCTTGTTAATGTTGGAACTTGCAGGGCAAGTTGAAGCTCATTAAAAGGTGATGGGAAATATGCAGATGAGATCAAGTTCAGTAATTGGCTGATTTTTAATCCATTAAAAAGGTTATGAGGTTGTTTGGGTGGGTTATGTTTTATAAAAAATGATTAGAAGTATATTAATGGGCCAGTGGGTTATAAGGCTGAAACTGGTTTGATGATCTAATGTCCAGGGTGCCATTAACCCAGGACAGGGTTATGAAGATAAGATAATATTTGGGCAATAGGTCAGTTATGATCATATCAGATAACTTATGGTGTTATTGAAAAAAAATGTCCCGTGTTTGATTGCAATGAAAAAAATAGACTCTAATTCGATTTCACTTGTGTCTTTAGGATTTCTAATGTTCTATCCAGGGTTTATGTGGGATTGGGAGCAATATCTCCCGAAGTTTATGTATCAATGCAAGCTATTAATTTTTACCACAATTAAGGCTTTCTTTAACCTTATTAGGATATATACAATAAAGAGAGATACATACATACGTACATACATACATATATACATATATGGTATGTCACAGAAAAGAAATAGAAAGCATAAACTTTTATTATCAGAAATTTTCAAGAGCAAGTTCAAGATTAATAAAATTTTCAAAGAGCTACTGAAAGTGGAAGACACAATAGCCATGAAAGTGGTCACAGAAGATTGGTAATGCTTTCTTGAAAGAGATGGGTCCATGAAAATATGTGGGGCTAGAAAATAGACTGATGTATTCAAGGATCTCAGAGGTCCTTTGTGTCTTTGTTGGGAAGATTTGGAAATAACTGGAGGTTGCACAGACATGTGCATTTTGTGTTTAGTCAAGGTTTCAGCAAGCAATGTGAGCTTAGGGCCAAGTTGAGGTGAATGCAGGTATAGTGCAGGCTAATTAATTAGTATTCCTGTATGTTTCCATTGTTCTTTCCCAGAATGTTTCCTAAGGCAAAGTGATGTCACAAATTAGGAGTTAAACCAGAAAAACAAATTTGCTAGTGCACATTCTAAATTACGACTCTGTTTTTTCTAGATGTCCAGTTCAATTAAGAATTTTCAAGGTTTGAAGAAGCCATACAATTACTAAACTGTGATTCCCCATCCCACATAGTGTAAGCTTCTTGATGATAAATACCACTTTGCCTTTTCCAGTCTCAAACTGAATGATGATTATTATGTATTCAAGTAAATGTTCCAAGGCACATTCAGGTGGAAGGTGCTGGTCTAGCAAAAGAATCCTTACAGTAAAGTCTAAGGAAAAGGACACAAAGGTTCACCAGTTTCTCATTTTTAAATAGGAAGTAGAAAATATTGAAGGGTAAGTTTAACCAAGAAAAAACTGACGTTTGCTTAGGAATCAATTTTATTTATCTATTACTAGATAGGTTTTGTGTAGTGGTCAGAGCACAATTTGTGCAACCTTATTAAAATTTGATCTCTATTTTGTCTGTTTTATTAAGTATAATACTAGGGTAATGCAGGAATCTTATTAATAGCATTAAAGAAGATGACATTTGTAATGATGCCCACAGTCTCTGCATGTGGTGAGAATTGGCCAATATTACCACCACTACTACTATTGTTGTCGTTTATTTATTTATTTATTTAGTATTTTAGTACAGGGTCTCACTACACAGATCATACTAGTAGTATTCCTCCTGATTTCAGCTTCCCACTGCTGGTATTACAGACGTGTGCCACCACTCCCAGTCTCAGTTGGCATGCCAGTGATTGAACCTTGGACTCCCGGCGCTTTAGTCTGTTGAGCGTTAGTTCTAGGGCTTGGCTGGCCCTAGAACTTGGCTAATATTATTAGTTGCTCTATTTCTTACTTTGTGCGCTATCTCAGGAATGTTGATGGGCTCAGTTCAATCAGCACTCTGCAGTTCAGGTGTGGGAGTTCTTCCCCACAATACTCAGAGTCTTTCTCTAATGTATTGCTTTCTTTAAGGTCATTCTAAGGAAACCTTTTTACAGGACAGAGAGACAGGAGATAGAAAAAGTAGATAGACTGAACATCAGTTTCTTTCTTGTCTACTGAATGAAAAAGAATACTTGATACAAATTGAATAACTTCAACATAAGGGAAATACCACAAGCAGGTTTTTCTGTTAGAAGCATTCTTATACATCTGAGGAGCACCAGATGAGGAGAGCTTTGAGCTGACCAAGCATCCAAGCTCCAGCCAGGGGTGTCCCTGAAATCCTCCCCTCAGCCACCGTCTTTCTTCCTGGACTTTCTTTTCACCAGAGGTCTATCAGTTCTCAGGACATGCCTGATAATCAGAATTCAGACTATTCTTCCCTATCTTTTCCAGCCCTATAATTGAAGCCACTTTCTTTAATTAAAAAAATTAGTATATGGCTTCTATTTATCAAAACTTCCTTTTTATGCCCATCAGAAATAACTTGGATATGCACCACATTCAAATACTTGCTGATAACTATATAGTGTGCCCTACCTCTTCCAGTTATCAGAGGTATATTTAATAGAAAGCATTAAAATAACTTGATATTTACTTTCTGGAGTGATGAAATTCTGGGTAAGTTTTTTGATTCATTTTCTCTTCCCATGATGTCTACTCTAAAGTGCTATTCACTTAAGATTCATTATCAAATCAGGCTGAAAATTGATAAACCTCCTTCATTGTCTCATTGTTATTACTTAGAGTTCAGCAATATAGAAACAGAAGAAGACTGATATTAGATTTTATGTGTAGTTATTAATAGTTTTCACAACACACTAAAAAAAAAATGGGGCTGGCCAAATAGTTCAGAGGATTAAAGCACCTGCAAGCAGGTGCAGGGGCCAGGGGTTCAATCCCCAGGCCTACCGTGCCAACTCACCCCGGGGCAAGCTGAGACAGTGAATGAGACTGGGCATGGTGGTGCGCACCTGTAATCCTAGCACTTGAGAGGCTGTAAACAGGCAGATCACTATGAGTCTGATCTAGTAGTGAGATCCTGAAGACCCTCTAGACCCTTCCCTAAAATACAAAAAAAGAAATAAAGAAAGTGATAACTCATCTTTAGTCTCTCTGTCTCGCTGTCTTTGTCTCTATTTCTCTCTCTCTCTCTCTCTCTCTCTCTCTCTCTCTCTCTCTCTTCTTCTCTATCTATTGCCTCTGCATCTCTGTCCCTATCTTTGTCTCTGATTCTCTTCCATCCGTCAGTCTGTCTGCTGTCTGTCAGTCAGTCAGTCTGTCTGTCTCTGTCTCTGTCTCTCTGTCTCTGTCTCTGTCTCTCTGTCTCTCTCTCTCTCTCTCTCTCTCTCTCTCTCTCTCTCTCTCTCAGAACGTACATAGTACATTTTCTTCTGGAAGTCTTACAATGCTTCATGTAATTATAGATTTTTTTCATAACCAGACAGATGTAATGATTAAGTTTTTGTCCCTTCAAATAATAAGGTATATGAAGATGACAGCTTTGCCTTATTTTTATTTCTATCTGACCCTTTCCTGGTCCAGTGCCCAGCAGTAAATAACCATCCAATAAATTTCTTTTTGATGAATATAAAAATGAATGAAAGCATTTCCTAAAATCTCATTAGTGAGCCTCACTATTACTATCCTTTAAAAATAGAAGTGAAGCAATTGATCTTTACCATCAATTCCAGTTAAGTCATTTTGTGGTCTATGATTAAAAGCAAACAAATAACCCCAAACATAAATAATCTTTAGGTGAACTCATTCAACTAAATGTCCTTGAGCATCTAACAGGTTTATTTTAATGTTTGAAAACAAATCTAGATTTGTATGCTGAGTGGGGTGCTGGGGTGAGTTGTGCTAGAAATGTGTGAAAACAAGAGGTTTGCATGAAAAGAACTGAGAAACTCTTAACTATGAAATTGCAAATGGGTGCTACCATAATAATCAGGTGTATTTATAAATCAGGAGCAACTTCTCCAGCAAGACTGCTTTCCCTTGCCTCCCACTGCATTATAACTTCCTGCTCACATTGCTAGTTTACTTCTCAGCGCAGGTAAAGACTGAAAGAAACAACCCAAATTTCTGTGGTGATTCTTCCTCTCGGAAACACTTCATGGGTCTTGCTCCCCAGTCCAAACACAAGCTCAGACCCTGGAGGGAAACATAGGAGAAACAGGGAGGAACAGCCTCTCAGAGGGCAGGGACTGGGATAACCATCTGGGATGTTTACAAAAGAGGACCCTTTAGACTGACACAGGAACCCAAGTGAATGAAGCAAAAGAACAGGAAACCTGACCAGTTTTCTCCACAACTTCCTGAGGAAGCATCAGCCTGGCACTCTTCATAACAAATATTTTTTCAGTTAGAGTACATTTTCCCCTGGTAAATCCATAAATTCACTCTATTATCCATCTGTATTATAAAGTTTCTATGTCTGCCGTCCACTTTTTCCTGGATTCAACACCATTTGTCTATGTTAAACAATTATTAGCCCCCTCCTTAAGTCCTGGAATAGCTCTGCTGCACACAGAAATGGGTTTGACCATAGAAATTGGCCTGTATAAATCCAATTCATTTCTGGGTTTTCCTTTTTCCCCACCTCCTATTTACAACTCTAACGTCTTCTGGCTCTTAGGACAAAATCCTGCCTTCATGATTGCTCACATAATCTTACTGCAGCCTCACTTACCAATAAATGCACTGCAATGGCCCATGTGAAGGCTGATGATGGCTTTATGTGATGGGGGAAATGAAGAATGAGAGAAGTGAATGTACTGGCCATGTTTTTCTAAGTTGTAATCAACAGAAATTTATGATAACGTAAATACAAGCGAGAAAAGGAAAAACAAAGACCATCTCCAAAGTTGGGCCAAGAAATTTACTGTAGAGCATTATTCAATTCAGTAGAGAAAACTGAGTAAGAAACAGTGTTTATATACTTCATTAGTGATGGTAAAGTACTTGAGCTGCGTGTGGTATGGCCACAGCATGAAGCGAGCAAAGAGGATTAATGGAGTTACTGACACGATGCTCACTGTGTTTTAGGCAGAGTCCTCCGCATGCTGCAGCCCTTGGCTTTTTACAATGTTTAGAAAAAGTGACAGTGTAAAAGTAATCAGTATCTTCATTTGACAAGACAGAAAACCAATGTGAAGAGTACTGCAAGAGGCCATTTTAGGTCAAAGACTAAGGGCCATGGAAGTGGAATTATAGTCTGGTGTCAGAGAAGGATCTGAATTCACAGCCTAATTCCAGGCTGAAAATATGTTTGTTTTGTTTAAGAGATACTTGAGAGATTTATGTTTACTTAGACAAAGAGTTTTAGTAAAAAAAAAAAGCCTTAAAGCTTTAATAATTTCATTGAACAGCATAAAGAAAGATGAAAACAATTAACTGAGTCAAATTTCTATGGTATATTTATATTCTGTAATACTGAGAAATACACAATTTTCAGTTCTTCATGGCTTTTAGTGTCAGGCTGTGTAATTTTGTGTTCTTTAAGTGTTCTGGGATCTTTGAGAGTTTTTGCGGTTAAAAAAAGTATCAGCTGAAGTGGTGCTTAGGGCTGACAGATAAACTGTAGGCAGCACAGTTAAGAGCGGGTAGTGAGTAGAAATTTTGAAATCATTTAAAAGGCAAGCACACTATGAAATTTCCCATCATGGATGAAGAAAGCAACAACAGAGTAAATAGTACATGGTATTGATAAAGGAGGAATTGCAAGGGATCAGTGGACTCATTTTAGAAGAAAACTCCAATTTCCCTGAGAAGTCTGCCTCTCAAAATGATATTTTTCCTACATTTCTCCAAAGAATATTTTTTCTTTCATTTTTCTTGAAGCACGTTGGTTTGAGAGATGTTCAGATTTTGTCAAAGCAAACACTCTCAGCACTTTAGATATTCAACAAATAGGGTCTGGATGAGAAATTTCAGTGTGACATAAACATTTTATGGTGTGTATATTACTAATCATTTGAACTTTAAACTATGCACACCTAAAATTTTCAAAGTTTATTTTTTTGTACTGGGAATCGAAATCAGGACCTCATGCTTGCCAGACAGTCACTCTGCCACTGAGCTATATGCCTAGCCATAACACTTTTAAATATTTTATGTCTATATACCAGAATCTAAATAGTTACTGGTTACCCCCTGAATGATCATTATACTGAGCAGCCTTAAAGGATATGGAATGAAAGGTCAATGATATTTAAAATTGCTTTCTATGTGTTAGGCTCTGTGTTGAGAAAACTCTCGTACAGCTACACTGAATAGTGGTTGTATTTTGTGCTCATCTGGAATGATTAATTTCTCTAGACATCTGAATTTATTTTTAGTCCCCAGGCTGGAAATCCAACCTTGTACGATACTGACATAATGCAGAATATGGGCCCCAAAGGTATATTTTCTAGCATTAAATAGCAACTTCTGTCTTATAAACAGGTACCCAAATTGAACCAAGTAACTTAACCAGACTGTGCCTAATTCATTTACTAAAAATAAGAAAAAATACTGGACAATGTGGTAAAGATATATTTGACAGATGATATTTACTTAGAATACTGTCTTTCTTATTTCATCAGTAAATTCTATTTTTGTACAATTAGATATCAACAAACAGTAGGTGTTGGTACTGATGGATAAATATATGCTTCACTATGATTTACCCAAAGAGTGACTTTGAAAGCTGTGTGATTCAAGATCAAAAATGACAAGGTAGTATGGTAGTATTGATCCCTGTACCTGGGGTTGCAGTTGGCAAGAGGAGTTCAGAGAAAGACAAAAATCCATTTCAGAAAAGTGTGTGCAATTAATCTAGGTTCAATATATGATAATAGTGAGTAATAAATGGGACTTAGAGCTTAGGATTTCTAGTCAGATAATTGTACAGATTCAGTGAAACAATGTATGAGTAACTGAGGATCAAAGATTGCTGAAAAACATTATTTGGGAGGAGTGGGTCAATTACTTATGTATAGCATTAAGTGGAGAACAAAAATCAATGAAATGTAGAATTGTAGACTATAAAGCCCAAATATGAGTTTTATTCAAACATACAAGCATGGGAAAGCCTTGTATTACCTGAAAGGGCAAACTGGAAAATGCTGGTATCGCATCAAAAACTGAGTTACCTCAGAAACTCTGGGCATCAAAAAGTAAACACTATCAATGAAAAGTTGGCTTCAGAAACACCAGTAATGGCTCAGAGACAAGATTTTATGCACTCCTATCACACACACACGCACACACACACACACACACACACACACAAAGTGAACTGACAATGATGGATCTGTTAACTTGATTATTGATAGTGATTATTTTGTCCTTTGGAAATAGGGTCTTGCTATTCACAACAGAGTGGTCTTGGGCTCATTTTGTAACCCAGGCTGGTCTTATACCCATAAAGTAGTCCTGAATCAACCTCCTGAGTGCTGGGATTACAGGCACATGCCACCATGTCAAGCATGTAGTGATTTTATTTTTACTGTATACATGTATGTCAAAACTTCACATAATACACATTGAATTTATAAAACAATAAAATATTTTGAATAGAACTGGCAAAAATAAAATTAATCATATTTAAGAAGTAGTGATACTGAAAATGTACACTATTATTTGTAAGTTACAACAATGTTTGAATATCATAAAAGTAAATATGCAACATTCGCAGAAATATTTTTTCGGATATTAATGAAACAGAAAATGAAGCACTATTCAGTGAGGGGGATTATGTTATAAAGAATTACCTTGTCATATCTTTTTGCCTAAACTCTCATGCTTTCTTCTAAAATCTTGGCAAAGTCTCTGACTCCATAAATCTTGCATTCTGCATGCCTAAAACATCCTCACTATGTAGATAGTTCCAGGTAAAGCAATAGCCAGGCCCACTCAGATCACAACTGAAGTGGTCTCTGATTGCTTATGTTGTGAAATGAATCCCAGATAATTAGTTCTCTAGAAGTTTCCTTTTACGCAGGAATCCTAAGGACTCTCATGTTAAAGAAATTGTAACATTTGTGTATCCATGATCCTACCATGGAAGAGGTCTTGCTTCTTTCTTCTTGTTCCTCTACAAGCTATTTGGTTTCCTTTGAATGATATTAATCTCTTTGTTAGACAGACCTCCTGTAGTCCCAGCCTTACACATGGTTCTCTCTGAGCAAAATTTTAAGCTTTTAAATTTCTTGTGCTGTGCATTTTTGTCCCATTGTCTCCAAGGCAGAAAGGATATGACAGAAGGCATGGAAGAAGGAAGCTGCTCCAAGTTTTCCATCCAGGGAACTAAGAGAGAAGGAAAGAACTGACAAGGGAAATGCACTCTTCAGGTCATGCTAACCCACCTTGAAACACAACTCCCTTCCCAACAGACAGTCAGCCACAAACTAACTCATTAATGCCATTAACAGGCACAACATCCAAATAATCCAATAATCTCTGAACCGAGATTTCGGGGGATATTTTATATCTAAACCATAACAGGATCTGACATTCATAATTTAATAAATATATAACCTTATGAAAGTTGAATTATCCTTATGATACTTTCATTTCTGCATCTACAAATTGAATGTAGCTAAAATGTGGAAAAAATAGGAAAATTTATACTTTATAGATATAAAATAATACTTGATGAATAGAGAATATAATTTTTAAAAATATGTATTAACACCCTCAAGTACCACATTATTCTATTTTGCTCTACTACTAAAGAATGTCTTTGTTGCTCCAAACGTTTTGCAGTTGTAAGTAAAGCACCTGTACTTATTCATGTCTAGCATCTTGTGTGGACATGTTTTGAACACCTTTGAGTTGATACCAAGAGCACAGTTGTTAGACTATGTACTAAGAGTATGCTTAAATTTGTAGAAAATGTCCAATACAGTTTTCAATGTGTTTATATAGTTTTGCATTCTCAGCAGCGATGGATGGTGGTTCCTGCTGCTCCACAGCCTCACTAGCTCTTGGCATTGTCAGGGTTCTGACTATTGACCATTCTTCTAGATGTGCCATAACAACACATTGTTGTTCTAGTTTGTATTTCTCTGATTATAAATGTTGCATAGTCTCTTCATATGTCTACTTGCCCTCCTTATATGTTCTTTGGTGAGGTATCTGTTATTTTTATCTCAATTTTTGAATGGGTTGTTCTCTTTGATTGCTGAGTTTTAAGATTTCATGGTGTAGTTTATATAAAAAATGCTTTATCAAATTTGTCTTTTGCAAGTATTCCGTTATTCTGTCTTAGTTTGTGATTTTCCATCTCATTTTATCTTTTGTGGACATTTTAAAAAATGATACTGAAATACTGATTCTCAATTATTTCTTTCATAGCTCATGTCTTTGGTGATATATTCACCGTACCCAAGGTCATCTAGGTTTTTTCTTATACCACCTTCTAAGAATTTTCCAGTTATAATTTTATACTTAGGTAAAGTCTGTATTCATATTTGACTTGGTTTTTTTGTTGATTATTTATCATAAGGATCTCTAGCTACTCCAATACTATTTGTGGAGAAAATTACCTTTACTTCCTTTTTTGCCTCTGCTTCCTTGTTAACAATCAGGGGATGATATACAAATGGGTCTGAGAAATCTTTTGTTAATATATTTATCTACTTTCAACTGTTTTTCCAGGGGTATTTTGTGATCACCAAAGTAACTTTATATTGAATTGAAGTTAGCAAATATCAGTATTCCAACTTTATTCTTCACTTTCAATAACATGTCTGCAAAAGCCCTGTGGTCACAGGATGTTTTGGGGGGGGGGGCCATTTAGACACAAACCATAACAATTTCATTTACAAACATTATAATATAGATTTAGCAATTATTAAGGAAAGATATTAAATCTATCAACATTGTGTTGCAAGGAAGAAAATAAAGAGGCTTGATGTGTCTATAAAATAGAGAAGAAAAATTAGAGTCCTTAGTGCTGTAACTGGTTATATGGGGCACCTAGGATACGTATTGTAATTCCTTGTCCTTCTGCAAGCCTTTTAGCAAATCTTGATTCTTTATTTCATGGTGTGATCCACAGAATTTATTTCTGAAGGTTCTGTGCCAAACGCCATCCCACTGGGACTGAGTTGTATTTTTCCATTAATCTCAATAACAGTGCTTGATAATTCTAGGACTTGCTCTAAGGTATCCCCACTGCTCAAATATATTTTTTCTTTCCTGCAGTGATTAGTAAGAGTCCAATTTCCCTTGATAGTCTAGATCAATCACCCCTGCCAACACCTTGACTCTCATTTTAACTTGTTTACTTAGAGACATGAAGAGTCCCCAAAACCAGAGGGAAGTTTCAACTTCCACTTCAATGGAATCATTATTGTACTTGCTGGTGCAATTCCCTGGCCCCCAAACTAATATTTCTATGTCAGAATGCAAGACTGTAATCAAGAAGCAAAAATTCACCAGTGAGTCACGAGGGGTAATGGTAAGTTGTATCACTTTCAACTCCACCCCTTAATAATTCCTGGAACTGTGAATTCAGGCTATCAGAGAAACAGAACTACAAGAACTACATAGTAGACCTTAATATAAACCATGTAAATCCTTCTGGACAACCTTGCTCAAGCCCTGCAAGGTATTGCACTGCGACCTAGCTCATGTTATAACTGCATCTTCAAAATCCACTGCACTTCTACTTTTATTTATTTATTTATTTACTTATTTATTTATTTATTTTCAGCTGCTTCTGGATGGAGGAGAATATGGTAGAACTAGAGAATTTCATGGATAAGAGTGATTTTTTTTCTTTACTTACCTGGCCATGATAATAAAAGTAATATCAGGTCACTGACATATTGCAGAGAGTGGTGCCTGATTGAGAACTCAGTGCTGGTTTCTATTGCAGTGGGGCATTCAGCAATGGCTCTAGTCAGACCAGACTGGTTAAGTAAAAGTCCATATTGCTGAGTCCAGGCATAACCTCTGTCTGTGTCATCATAGCCATTCTGTTCATGAGCCCTTTGGGAAATGGCAGAAGTGGCTGGCGAAAAATGTGGACTGTTACTCAAAGAATACATTAGCCTGTCTTGATTATCAAAGTTCCCTTCTGCTGAGGTTTCCTTTGGGTAAGCATTTCGATGACACACAAATATCTTTAAAGACTTTGGTCTACACATCTCTTACAAAAATATGTACTGATGAACAAGTTCTCCTCAAGGAGAAAACTCATAGGTTGGATTCATTTGTAAGTCCAATGAAATGAGCCTCAGACACCTTTTTTTTGTGTGTGTAGAACCTGGGATTGAACTCAGGCCCTTGCGCTTGCCAGGGAAGCACTTATTCCACTGAGCCATCTCCCCAGCCCCACTCAGACACCTTTGACACTAACAAGCAATGTATTTTGCTTTCCACTTCCTAGAAGCCACCTTCATATCACCACAGATTTTTACCTTACTTCTGGATATCCTAGCTGACTGAGCACTGTGCTACTGTACACCATCACTCTACACAGTAAGCACCCAGAAGCAAAGCTCTGACAATGTCCAACAGGTAGAGTTACTTCTGCAAGATTTTTGCATCTAAAAATCCATTTGCATCTATGAGTGACTGCAACTTGAATGTTCAAAAGTCCATAACTTATTGTATCAGTTAAGTTCAAAAGGGAAAAATTACCATACTCAGAGGTGGAAGAATAAAAAACTGGTCACTGTTACACCAGAGGGCCAGAGAATATAGTTGAAACTCAAAGGACTGGGGCTCACTCAAGATTCCAGTACAAGTCTTATTGGAAGTTCAAAGGGTTTGCACTGATAGGCAGAGGAATGTGTGATGGAGGCCTGAAGGAACTGAAGACAAACACCAAAGCTGGAGTTCCTCTGGAAAACAGAAAAACAAAGAACACATATGTCCTTCTTTCCCTTTTTTATTCTATCCAGCCTGTAAGCTTATTGACTGGTGCCATGCACACCCAGTGAGCTTTCCCTCTTAGTTTGGAGCTTAGAAGTTAATCAACCAGACACACCCAGAACTGTGCTTCTCCTTCTTATTCCACTTGATACCACAACAAATACATTTTCAAGAGTCAAGCTGTAAGTTTGTTATGAATCAGAATGGAATATTTGCCTCACAAAATGTTATTATGCATGTATAAAGTAAAACACAACAAGCCCACAATTAAATAATTTGCTCATAATAATTAGTGAGTGTTTTTATTATTTGTTATTACCTGTTGTAATAATAATTTTATAAATTTAAACAATACCTAAATTTGATGTTTATAAAACTTGGAACATCACAAGTTATCAGAAAGGAATCATCAAATATATTTTTTAAATTTACTTAATTTCATGTTAACAAAAATTACTGTTCTGTTAACCCATAATCTTTGTTATTTATTGGCATAACTAAAAGCAATACATATAAATACATACCATAAATGAAATAAATGTATGAATATATATTATTTTTCATAGAAGAAAATTCTAAATGAAATAAATTATATTTTAACAGGGAAAAGAACCTTAAATTATTCAGACAGTTGAAAGCTATGCTCATGATCCAAGGGAGATCATAGAACCCAATAAAGGCATATACATTATAAATGTTGTATAAATGCATAGAAACAAAAAGCAGAAGAAAACTCATGTTTGTTCACTCTCTTCTGTAAAATATGCATTATTTTTGGTGATTATAATTATTTTAATTTCCAGAAACTTTGAGTTCTTACTGTGTCTTTGGTATTGCAGTGGAGTTTAACCTATCATCATTTCTAGAAAGGATAGTATATTTAATATGAAATTGAGCAATGTGTGTGTTCATGAAAAAAATAAACACAAATCTAGAAACAAGTGACTGGGGCTGGGGATGAGCCTCAGGCTTCGAGTCCTTACTTTGCATACACAAGGCCTTGGTTTGATCCTCAGCACCACAAAAACATAAAAAGTAAAATAAATAAATGAATAAATAAGGCTTTCCCAGAAAGAGTATTCAAATTAAGCAAATATTGCATAATTTGTAATCAAGATTTATGTTGTTCTCAGTAAATCTGTAAAATATTATCATTAGTATTTCAAAGGGCTCATGCTTTTAAAAACTCACTATATATTTTTCTCTATTCCTGGTGAATGAAGACATGATCACAATTCTACTATTTTTATCAACTTTGTGTCAAATTGTTCTTTTAATTTCATTATATTCATAAGATTGACATATTCAAATTCTCACCAAATATAAATTATTCTTCTTCCTGTGTTCCCAGTGCGTTCACAACCACAACACTCTCAATCTCATCTTCCCACTGTCTGATAATTATCTGAGTATGCCCTCTATTATCTTCAATTTCTTAATTATTAATCATTACTCATTTTCTTCTACTTTTTCAATTTTACAATATTAACGATTTTTCTCTGATAGTCTTTATATGTTTTCTGAGATACTAATTTTTAAACCCTGTGAAAGTACTCAAGGTCTTCTGTAGTCTACTTTTCAGTGCATTTTCTTTACTTTGAAAAGGTTGTTAAAATTCAAGATGTCTTCTAACAACCCTTTCTGTAATTAAGAGACAGACGTGTGTCTGGATGTTTTAGGAGAGAGAAGGGGAGGGAGAGAGAATTCAGGAAACAGCTGTAGTTCACAAAGGAGCACGTCGGCTCTGTCTGTGGTGCTGAATCTGATTTTCTGTGAGTATGGTAAGGCATTAATAGCTTTCCAAGAACCCAAACAGAATTTGATTTCTACAAACCACACAAGCATGACTGGAATGATTCACAGAAAACTAAATGTATACAGATTAAAAGTAAAGTATATTTCATTGCATTATAATGTAACATTTTTCTTCATTGTTTCCTCTCTGAAATTGGAAATGTTTAAAGTCATACAAACAGATATAAAGCTAGACTGTCATTATTTGAGCTAAATATTTCTTCATATGTATTGTTGTTAAAAGTTTTCTCCATAATTTGACTCTAAGGCTAGGTCCTGAACAGGTTAGACTTACTGGTCAGCCAAAGAATTTCAAAGAAATTTTCTTTACTTTAAAATATGATATGACATTAGAAGCAGAACTCATTTAGAAGATAAGAATGACAAGCATTCCAAGCATGGCCCTAGCATTACAACTTGCTATCCTCGGTGCAGATTTTTAGTTCACAGGTACCAGCATGTATAGTTATTCAGGGTGAAAATCTTACCAATTAACTGCTAGTTTTACAAACCTGATGGAGAGTCTCAGGACCATTTCTTTAACCATCTGGTATATGTAAATGTATGGCTTTGCCCTTGCCATGTTTCCTAGCTTTTCTCCTTGTCCTCTGTTCATTGTTTAAACCTTAATTTCTTGCTTTCCTTTTAGTTGTGTTATATCTGTACATACAAAATAGTTAGGATAGATATACAGCTACTTTCTCTTAGTTCAATGAGAAGATTTGTACTAGTAGTGTTCAGACAAGATACCATGTCTGCATCTTGTACTATGAATAACTACCATGAAGACAACAGTATGCAATGTATTATTGTAACTGTCCTACTAACCTGTTTTGAAACTGTCTCATTGCTATGTCTTTCTCAATAAAATTAATTGAAAAATAAAAAATATATATAAGATATGAGAGTATTTGTTAAGGACCTAATATGTACTGTATCTTGCATTGTCTTTTGGAGGTACATATTTAAAGTTTGAAACATGTGAAAATACTAATTTGTTGAACGTATACTTCTGTGTAAGAGGCATTTAGATGCAGCATCCTTCACTCTTTGTACATCTACTTATGCACAGATGAATGACGTTTTATGAAACTCAGAGTGTAGGACTAATCAGGCTGAGACTTGAGAATCGATGCACTCCATGCCAGAGACTATTTTAAAACTTATGCTAGTACTTTTGCCAATGCTTAGATAATCCTATCTGGATCTAGGGACTGAGAAAGACAGAATGGGAAGAAAGATTTAAATCCAATTGAATGCATGGAATTTGTCTGCAAAAGGGCAGATAAGGCATATGGATGCTCCAGTGAGATCAAATGGCTTAAGAAATGTTTGATGACTGTTGCTGCATTACCCACGGGTTCTTTCACTTCAAATTATTCCACAATAAAATACTCATCTGCTGAATACACAGAGAGAATGACAGAGAGAAAAGAAACATCTTTGCCTTGTCTAAACTCTGTGGAGAGGCTGTCGCACATGCAGCAGGCTTGTCACCTCTCATTTGTGTTAACAGGCCTTAAATCACTGCTTCAGCTCAGTGCCTCCCACCATGAAGACCACAATGTTTGGTGAGTCTATGGCTTTATGGGAACCCAGGAAATGTTTTAATAGGAGTATATGGAGTACTTGACTGCATTCCCACCACCACCATCTACTCTACTAATTGTTTATTTCTTTACACAGACACACACACACACACACACACACACACACACACACACACCATCACCACCACCACCGACGACAACAACAACAACAAAGTAACACCGAAATAACAAAATGCCTGAGAAACATAGCTAGTGACAGTCCTATTAAATATGGATATGATAATTTTCATCATCATATCCATATTTACAAAAGTGTTAATATTGTACGTGTGTGCTTATGTGTGTATGTGTATGTGCATGTCAATACGTGTATCTGTGTGCACTCAATCCAAGTATGTGTATGTGTATTACATCAAAAGTGTTAATATTGGGAATTTGGCATTGTGAACCTTATAGACAATACCTTATCTGAGGTTGGGGACTCTTTGAATAGGGATTTTCTTTGAACATCACAGGCTGAATTTTTTCTTGTATCCTATGGGCTTATTTTCATCAAGTGATCCTTCACTCTTTTTGAGGGTGAGTGCTCAAGTCAAGTATATATCAGTATTTCAGTTTACTTTTTTATTAAGTCTGCCAGACTTAATAAATACTATGAGAAAAAGACAGGGCAAGATTTTGTTTTCAGTGGTTCTTAATGAGAGATTTAGAAAATTTTAACAGGATAGAGTGAGTTTGTGCTGAAATAGACACATATTGCCAAAACTTTAGCATTTATTAGAATCCCAGGCACTGACAACCTGTTGGATTTTATAGTTTGAAAATGAGTAAAGCAAACCTATTTCAATACAAACTTCTTAAAGATTGAGAACCATTGATGAATCACTTTTGTATTAATTATTCATATTACTTAATCAAATAACTAAGGACTGTTTTAAGAATCAAGTCTTCTGGATTCAATTCTTAATCACTGGCAGTCATACAAAAGTTATGGTTATTCCTTACATATGTATCAATTTTACTAATATCCTATTACTGTATTTGCAGTACTAGATACTGTATATGGATTTGTCAAGATTATGCTTCCATTTTATTTATGTTTGTGAGAAAAGCACCATGAAATTGAAAGGGCTATTAAAAATTGTGTTAACTGGCTTCCTAAACTGTTAGGGTGTGCCAAAAGCATACTATTTTAACTCATGAACAGGCCTTTTGTTTGTTCCTTTGCTTTCTTCATTTCTTTTATCGTTTCAATTTTAAATCTCACAAATTGGCTAATGCCTCTTCGCTGTTGTTTGTTTGAGCCAGTTGCCATCAGAAGCCATTGGGAAGAAAGTGCTTCATAATGAATCTGAAAAGAGCTTATGCTATCAAGTTCTTAATAGACAGTTGTGCAGCCCTAAGCATGGTCGGCACAACTGGTGACTGCTCTCTGGAGATCCCCCAAGGACACAATAACGGGAATAAATGGGCAATAGAGAATGAAGTGACTTGGAAAATGTCTGCTTGACTTAATAAATACTAGAAGGAAAAAATACAACAGGATTTATCTTATGTGAATGAAACCATTTTACTTGGATTGAGTGCACACAGATACACGTATTGACATGCACATACACATACACACATAAGCACACACGCACACATGCACAACATACTTTGTCTTTTGCTTTAGATTTATCAAGCTTTCTTGGTCTTTATACTGACAGTAAGTTGACCTACCTTGACAAGAAGTGTAGTTAAAGCAAACACTACCTTATCTAGAGCATAATTTGTCTCTAAGTCTGTTGGTATGAGGGCACATCTCTGGGGTTTGACAGTCACCCAAAGAGAGAGAAGACAGCCTAAGGGGTCAGAGGCAGAAATTGCTTTCACTTAGGACTATTTATCATTGTGCTTACTCAACTTCTGCAGATTCTGTTTTCCTTTGGTGCCTTATTTTTCTATTACAAACACCTCTAAGCTATCCCTGGGAAACTTGAATGTCCAATTTTTTTGTACTCATATACTAATATCAGGTGATGCCTTTCAATCACTGTATAATTAAAATAGCCAATATTTATTTGATAATATACATTTAAGATACTTTATATAATTTAACATTTGTAACAAATAAATTAGGTAATTATTAGTATCATTTTATTTTACAGTTGAAAGAACTAAGACCTACAGAAGATAGCAAGGATAATTTTAAAATGATCATAATGCAAGTATTTACAGATATTTCGCCAAGTTTTTGTCTGGTTAAAAAATACCCTAGGTGCCTGAGAGATAGCTCAGTGGTTTAAGCTCTTGCCAGGCAAGTGCAAGGTCCCAAATTGAATCCCCAGTACTACAACAAAAAAGCAATGCTTTAGCTTTATTAGGAGTTAAGTTCCAAGTGGTATCTTTCTGCTTTTGTTCCAATAAATCTCACTGACTTCTAGGTTAAATTGAGGACAATGTGTAGTAGGTCAGGAGTATAAGTTATTCAAATGAAACATTTATTGATCATAGTAGACTATTTTAAGAAACTAATTATTATTTCTATTTATTTAGATTCACAGCAATAGAGACTTTGTACATTTAGGTTTTCATAAAGAAAGGCACTAAGCATATGTGCAACCCAAGTCAGTCATTTATTTTTTATTTTTTTGGTTTGGTACAGGGTCTCACTATGCAGCTTGGACTCAGTGATCTTGTTTTCAGCCTCCCCAGCCCAGGGATTACAGGTGTCTGCCACCAGGTCTTGGTGGCTGGCTCAGTATACCCAGGGGTGGGTTTGGTGTAGTATGTGGTGCTTGGGATTGAATCCTGGTGCCTGCACTTGAATAAGCAGGCGCTTAGTCCACTGAGCTATCTTGCAGACCCTTGCAAGTCAGTCTTTAGAGAAAGCATCCTAAGACCAACATGAACCATTTCCAACCCACTATCCCTACACATTTCAATTTACTGAGGTTTGTATTCTGAAAGCTATATATTATAGTCATCCTTGCTTCTCATGTCTGCCATTTACAGTACTGCAATCACATATCTGGTTTTGTCTTTCTAACACAAGAAACTGGCAAGGAGTTCTCTGGAGAAATAATGGAGAAACATACAATCCTGCATTCTCTAGTGTAAGACTGATATTTAACAAAAACAATGAGTACTAAGAGATATTAAGATTTAATTGTTTCTTGAGAAAGTAGAACTTTTTTCATTAGATTGATATAGAAACTCTCTATTTTTACTTTTGCTATAATTTTTGGTATGGAGAATCAAACTGAAGACCTTGCACTTTCTAGTCGGGTGCTTCTGCCTGCCAAGCTATCTCCCCAGCTATAGAAATCCTTTACACTGTGCCCTTTAATTGAATATCGGATTCTTTCCTCCATGGTTCCAATCCTATCACACGCAATGCTTACTCTTCAGAAAGAGAATCTATGTGGCCAAGGAAGAATGGTTGGAGACACGCAGATATACTGGCTTTGAAGAAAAAAGAATGGGGCAGTGAACAAAGGAATGCCCGTGACCTGTAGAAGGTGAAAAAAAAAAAAAAAAAAAAAGGAAACATGTTCTCTGGAACATTCAGAAAAAAAGGTGGGCTTGCTGACATCTGATTGTATCAGATTCCCACAATATAATATGGTAGAACGATACATCTCTGTTATTTGAAACAATGAAGCTTATGGCAGTCTTAATGGAAAACACATAAATCTAATATGGCTACACATATACATGAGCGAAGCCTTACGTTAGACCAAGCCCCTTCCATTTGATATCTGCCTACATGTATTGACCTTTTGAAGGGCACAACTTAGAGTATCAGGGGTGCTCTACTTTCTGGGTAAACCCATGAATCATGATCCTGCATCTTTGACTGTACAGCATGGTCAAGCAGTGGTTTTGGATTTGAATTTATGTACTGACTTCTCCAAATTGTAAACATCCCATACCCATTGTCAAACTTTGACCAAGCAATACTCTTTGACTCCCTGAACAAATATTTAATTTTATATGACACTTACCACTACCGTGCTGATTGCAGAGGCCTAGTAGCAGAAAATAGACAAAAACTGGTGCTCACATGCCCCTTGGGAAAAGAATCAGCAAACCAATACCCATGTAGGCCACCATACATTTGGTGGATAAAAGTTCATTGTAACACAGATGCATTCAATATCTTCATATTTTCAGTACTGTTTCTGTTGTAAAAATAGAGACCCTATAGTTCCACAAAACCTGTAATATGTTGTCTGTCCCTATCTAGAAGAACATTGCCAATTCTTACTCTAGAGGAAAGACTAGTGATTGAACAAATATGACCATGTAAAGAGCGTTCTGAACAAGTCCTGTGAGCTTGGGAAGCATTTAAGAGTCTGTAATGAGATTTAACCTAATAGGATATAACCAGCTCTGGGGTCACCGGTCACCAACAGGTTTGGTGTCCCTCGTCATGAATCCTTGACCTTATTCTGTCAGATCCTTGTTTCCCATCATGCAGCAGAAGGAGACATCAAATACACAGACAAAAGTTTTCTTGACGTTAAGTGCTAGCCCTTTAATTTTGTGTGTGATGTTAAATAAAGTATGACATTAGATGATTCCTAAGCTTCTTACTTTTTAAATGATCATAGAATACTTATGAGGATTAACTAGAAAAGCATTTTACCTTGATTACAGCAGTTGACTCCATAAAGAGATCCAGGGATCCATACTCTTTTCTTGCCTCACATTTTCAACTTGACTCCACAGCTGGCTTTCACCAACAGGAAGCAATAAATGTAAAACAAGTAAAGATGAAAAATAGTTTATGTGTTTCTCCTTGTCTTACCTCACAACCTTTACTGTAAGAACCTGGCTTGTATAGTCTGCTAGGGTGTAAAGCAAGTAAGGCTCAGTTGGGTAATCTTTGTATTTCCAGGAAAGGATCTAGGCATGGGAGAACTTCCTCCTAAAGTCTGAAGCTGTCTGATCAAAATACTGCTGGCCATCATCACCTGACCCAAGTGGACATGCTGGACTGGGTTCTTGACTCTAGAATCAGGAACAAAAATTGCTGTTTATTTTCTATGATTCTGCTTTGTTATATTCAGTACTCAAAAATGATACCTTCTTGTCTTCCTTCCCTTTGTCACATGTACAATATAAATACCTGTAGGTATCAACTGGGTATGAAATCAGTACTGCACTGGTTGGGTAATATTTCTGTTGTGGGTTTTCAGACTTTATTATGCTACAGAGAGAGAGAGAGAGAGAGAGAGAGAGAGAGAGAGAGAGAGAGAGAGAGAGAGAGAGAGAGAGAGAGAGAGAGAGAGAGAGAGAAAAGAGAGAGAGACAGAGAGAGAGACAGAGAGACAGAGAGACTTGATTAAATTAACTGTAACACCTCCCAACAGCAATCTTAAATGTATACCTGTCTGTTTGAATACTAAGGATCTCTTTCTCTCAAAGTCACCTCTAAGTCCTTTTTCCTTTTTCTTTAGGTGACCACTGCATCCCTTATACTCTTTTCCCAGCAGAAGTGAGGAAGCGACATCATTCCAGGGTCAGCTCAGCCTGGCTTCTGAAGTAGGTCTGGAGATGCTTTCCAAAGAGACTTGTTATTAAAGAAACAATGCCTTTGTCTCCACAGCAAGGCTAAGTGATGTTTATTTCCAGATGCTTCCTGGAGCACAGGGGAGGGAGTGCAGCTGCATGTCATTCATTCGGGAATGGCTCAGGCAGGATAAAGGCAGCACTCAGAGGAACTGACCAAGCTTATTTGATGTTGGAGAATGATGCAATTTTCTGACCCCACAGGAAGAAATGCAGTTTCCTTTGTCATGAACCTAAGCTTGCTGCAAATTCCAGCTTTCCTTCTTCTCCGAACAGTGACAGCTATACCTGCTTTACCCTTCCTTATCTCAAGTGAATATTTTTCATATTATATGAATGTCTTCTTTGCCTCCACTTTGCACTCAGAAATTGATTAATGTAGAAGGCCAGTTGCACAGAACACAAGTTATGGAGCAAAACTGTTACCGTTACAATACTCTTCTGAACATTTAGTCTTCATTTATCCTTGTATAATTTTCTTCTTTAGGATTCATTTTCCTCAGAATACTAGATTGATTGATTGATTTCGCAGTACCGGGGATTGAACTCAGGGTCTTGCGCTTGCCAGACAAATGTTTATTTTACTGAATTATCTCCCCAGCCCAGAATACAAGTTTTAAAATAGTGGTAGTTGCCTCAGCCAAATAAGCACTTGTTTAGGTAAGTGCAGGGGCCAGGGTTCAATCCCTGGCACTGCATGCCACACCTGCCCCGCCCACAGGTGTGCTGAGCCAGTGATGGAGTCTTGGCATGGTGGCGCATACCTGTAATCCCAGCAGTAGGGAGGCAGAGGATCACTAGGAGTCTGAGCTGTGTAGTTAGACCGTGCACAAAAGAAGTAGTTGCATTTGGGGTGTGTCTTATAAAATAAGTAATTCTGAGCTAAGAACTTATTTCAGTTTAAACAAAGAGCCGTGCTCAGTAAATATTTGGTTTTATCCTCTCATCCTCGTGTTATTACTATCACACCACTTGAGTGCTGAGGATTGTTGAACTAGATATCTCACATCTGTTCTGTTGTCCATTCTGAATTTTCTGCCCTAGAATCCAAATTGTAAATTATTTCTTCATCCTCGCAATAATCATCATCGATTTCTCTGTCTTCTCCCTAAGATTTTTCTCACTGGCCCTCCCTTTCTCCTGGGACGACTGCCATTCTTCGTATTCACTGCCTATAAATGCCATAACAAAGTCACAAACTGAATGTCTTTAACAAAAGAAATTTATGTTGTCACATTTCTGGAGGGTTTCAAGATATTGACAAGGTTGTGCTTCCTCTACAACCTATAGAAAAGTATTTCATTTTCTCTTCCTATCTGCTACTTATTTCTCATCGACCTTTGGCCATCTTTGGGTTGCAGATACATCCCTCCTATCCTCTGTCATCGAATGGTGTTCTTCCGGCATCTCTGTTTTCACATGGACATCTTCTTCTAAGGGGGGCAGCTATATTGGATTAGGGGTCTGCCTTAGGCCTGCTTGACCTCAGATTAATTAATCACATCTGCAATTATTCTACACCATCATAATGACACAGCTGGAGGTATTCATTATGTGAAATTTAATGCCCCTTTTCCAGTGAGATAATTTAATCTATTAAACGTGGGTAGAACTTTAAGACTTTTTTCCTTCACAAATATTGTCTCTCAACACTCCTTCCAGAGATTTTCATCTCATCATAGGGGATACTTTTTAATAAATCAACATTAGCATGCCCTTCTCTACTACTTGAGTGTCTGTGTAGTAGAGAAGGGCTGTAATTTCCCTCTCTTCACTGATTTCTTTTGCTAAAGTTTATTCTTGCATAAAAGCCTCAATTTCACCACATGCTGAATTATGAGAACTCAAAAGTGAAATTTGTGGACAGTGTCATATAATCCTGCTCACAGCAGCATTATTCACAATATCTAAAAGATGAAAGGATTCTAGCTACACTGATGGCTTAGTGGGTAAACAAGCAAAGAAAACTAGAATTGTGATACCTTGTGTCAACTGGAGAAGTCTAGAAGTTTAACTAAATAACTGAGAAGTTGTACACAGTCCTAAATTGTAGAGGACACCCCCTTCTCCTCCATTCTAGGATATTGTCCATTACATCAATTTGAGAAGTTTAGAAGTTTAACTAAGTAAGTCAGCAAGGGTTCAGGGTCCTAGCTTTGTATATACCAAAAGCCAGTGCAAGAGGAGAGTGCAGAGGCAGTATGAGCGTGACACCCCTCTGAGGGCTGATGGCCTGCAAATGATATAAGGGAAGACAAGAGGCTTGCCCCCGCCACTTTTGCTTTGTTGCTTTAGCTGTCTTTTGCCTCTTTGAAGTGCTGCCCTAAACCATGTCACCCTTCCTAGAATATAGCACATTCTGGACTGAAACATCCACAAAGTTTCAACAAACTAAACATTTCCTCCCTTAATTTTGAGTGTTGACTATTTTGCCTCAACAAGGAAAGAAAAGTCACTGAAACAGAGACTTCAGAATTTTTCTAAAACTGGAGAAAAGTATACAAGACTTTGAAATACGCAAGAGAAGCTTGAGGAGAGATACACGAAGGAAAATTTCTAATTGGAAATTATCTACATAAACATAATGGTGGAATTTGTGGAAATGAGTGGAGACTTTAAAGCAAATAACAAATCATTGAGGGTTAAAGACATAGATTGAAATGAGAACTTGATTTTCAGAATGAAAAATTTTATTTGGTGACTTATGCGTATTTATCTGGCCAGAGGAGAATTAAGTAAACCTTTTCAAAGCTAGTAGCTATTGATAGTAAAAGTAGCAAATATCTTCACAGATTTATCCATGTGCAAGTGAATTTGGAACCTATGAAATGAGTGGGATTACATAGATCATTGGGGAAAGACTTCGAATTTGGGCTTGGGAGACACTTTTCCAGTTCTCCCTTTTTTCCAGATGTCAAGGATTGTATGGAGCCAGTTGTCTAAATCGTTGGCATATTGCTTCTAATTTTTAAAAACTTCTCATTGCTACATGATTTTAGTACATACAAAATCATGTACTGATTTTTAGTACAAACTAAATCATGTTTTACTTTGCACTGTGGAGAGTGGATACATGGTTATAATACACCCTGGGTCTTTTCTGTTTCTGCTCTTTAACCTCTTTCTCTCACCTAATGCCTTCCCCTACACACTTTTTCCTTATTTTAATTCTGGTATGTGTGCTAGATCTTATCTCCTGTTTATGACATATGTCTACATTAATTGAGATCATTAATTGCTATACATGTCATGTTTCTGTAAAGTGTGAAATATGGATCTTAGCCTATGAGTATTCAAAATTATTTTAACTCTTAGAATTCTCACTATGAAAATGATCTTTCCAAATAGACAAAAATTATATGCAAAAAATTTTAGTTTCAAATATTCATTTGTTGCTTGTTTACAATAAATAACTTTCCAGCTATAAATGACAACCTTCTCATTTACACGCTCAGGTGGACCCAGGGTTAGAGGCGTTCACTGATAGGAGAACAAGGCTATGGTCAGGGGAAACCTACCTTAAACACCAAGATAAGGTAGAAATGGACTTGACGTGCTTGTCTTGGAACTACTGTCATCACGGCCATGTGTAGGCAAGTTGGAGTTTTTGTAAATTTACTTGATCCTTAATTGCACTGAAAATTATTGGCTATTAAAAAATAAACACACGTATACTCTATGGTATCTTAGTTCATGTGTATGAAGCACCTTCATATTATAAGTTATTGATGATTTTTAAAAATTCAGTTCTTAAGACCTCAGGTGCTAATATTCAATGTACATGTATTGCATAGTTAAATATTTGTACTTTATGTCCTGTAAAGAATAATTTGACTAAAAAAAGCTAGCCACCTGTATTTTTCAAGTATATATTTTGTTCTAATTGTTAAAATCAATGTTTCTTTTCTCTTTTAATTTTTAAATTTATTTATTTATTGGGTGTAGTTTCTCACTACGCAGCTCAGACCCGTGGTGATCCTCCTGTCTCAGCCTCCACAGCACTGAGATTACAGGCATGTTCCACCACACCTGGTTTTGGTGGCCGGTTCGGTGAGGGGCCAGCACAGCATGCAATACCAAGGATCAAACCTGGGTCCTTGCGCCTACCAGGCAGATGCTTGTACCACTGAGTTATCTCTCTGGCCTAGATCAATGTTTCTACCATTCAAATTCATCAGATAATTGCTAAAGCATCCACTTGACTTTGATATCTCATCCTTTATTTATTTATTTATTACCGCTACTCATTTCTTTCATGTCACTAATTTCTGCTTGGAGCACTTACTGCTTAACAGTTTCCAACTGCCTTCCTCTTAAAAATGTGTACAGAGTTTGTTGATTATGAGTTAATTTATTTTGCTGTATAAATTTAAACAGAACCTTATGAATATGGCAAGATAAAAATTATTTCACTCATTTTTCATTCCTCTAACTATCCAGTGTTCATAGTTTTTCATAGATTCTTTCAACTATTAAAATCTAAATTCATAAATAACTATATCACTTTAATCTTTTTTAGAAATCTTATGTAGATGCACATCATTTTTATGCATTATGTTGAATTTTTTTGGAAAAAGTTCAAGTCACTTATTAAAATAATATATGTATATTTATGAAGCTATTTCTATTTTTCTCAGGATAATAAATAGCTTTGAACATACTTATTAATTCATATGTTTACTTATCATATATTATTGGAATTATAGACTTGCAAAAACCACTCTTTTATCATTGTATTTTCCCTAGAAAATTACTCTTAGGAAAAAAATTTTACATGGTATTGTTTGTTTGAACATGTCTCTGATAAACCTGGACATCTAAAACTTTGAATATAAATGACTACTTGATGCTTCTTTCTTTTCTGTTTTCCTTTCTTTCTTTCTTTTTTCTTTCATCCTTCCTTCTGTCCTTTAATGAATATATTCTCTTAGTGACCTTATATTGTCTTCAGGGTTTTTTTATTCTTATTCATTTTAAATTTCAAATATAATGTTTTTCCATGAAATTCAGCAGTGTGCATTCAAGTCTTCTAATGATATCTCACAGCCAGGCTTGGTAGCTCACATCTGTCATCCTAGCACCTCAGGAGGCTGAGACTGGAGGCTCATTCTTGAGTTCAAGATGAGCGTAGGCTCTGATACAATCATAAGGGAAATCCGTTTGGAGATTCCTCAAAAATCTAGAATTGGAGGTCCCACTTGAGACAGCTGTTCCACTCCTGGTATTTTTCCAAAAGAACTGAAATCATCACACCACAGTGATATATGTGCACCCATGTTTATAGCAGCACAAGCTAAATCTTGGAACCATCCCAAATACCCATCAACTGAGGAATGGATAAAAAAGACACC
>NW_004524713.1:2965531-2973627 GCF_000260255.1 Octodon degus | reverse complement strand
TGAGACCCTGAACACCCTGTAGAACCTTCCCTAAAATACAGAAAAAAAGGGGAGGGGATGAAGAGAATTAAAATGCATTATGTGTACGTACCAATCCCCATGAGGAATCTCATTATGTACTGTGACCATGCACTGAGAGAAAGTAAAACTTGGACAAAATAATTAAGGACAATTGTGATAATTCATACAAAGCATACAATTATAACTAAATGTTTTTGAAACAAGATTATAATATCAGGTAGAAACTTAAAACATTATGCAAGCGATACTTAAATAACATACTGTCTTTACCTTGTCAAGTAATAAGTAGGATGGTATAGCTCTATTTTCTTTCAGTTGTATTGATACATTTTTGAAAAAAAAAAGTTAACTTTGTTATCATACCATCTGTTACTATGTTGGTTTTTCATATTTCTCCATTTCTCAATCTGTCTTCTTATGCTATATCATCTTTTTATGAAGTCCTTCCATAAATCTGTAAAGCATGACTTTTACCTAAAAATTAAAATGGTGGTATTTACCATAGTGATGATTAGAATTCAGAAACATAAATTTTATGAAAATATAGTTCATTATTTATTAACTTTTGAAATCAAATTTTGTGTATCTTTGTTGCTCCTTTTTTCCTCCAACTCAATCAACTTCTTCAAGTCTAGTATAAAATTTAGCTCTCTTGAATATTATTACAATGCATACATGTTTATGATACATTAAGAAATCATTAAGCACTTACAGAATGGTCCACAATTTTCTTGTCTTTTACCTTGACCATTCTGACCTGGAATTCTAAATCGACTTATTTCAATTTTAATATATTATTTTCACATGTCAATATCACTCATCTGTTTATCTTTTTAATACCCTTAAATATTTGACGAGTAATCACATATGACAACATTTATGAGAACAAATGTGCAGCCAGATGAGGACGTGAAGAACAAACAAATGTCCTATATTAGTGACCACCATAAGTGCTGTGGAAACAGACGCATGAGTATAGGAAACAAACCTACTCTTGCTTCTCTTGGACTCTTCTACCTGAAATACTCTATCATTCCTTTATTCTCTTGGTAATAAAAGAATGCAGATGCTGAGGCCTATGCCGTTTTCAGGGATGCCATAAAAATATGGCACTCTCACCTTTTTTAAAGATATGGAAGAGTCGATGCTTGAAAGAACAAGTATGATAAGACCGCTGAAAAAATCATTGAGTCTTGAAGCACAGCAGGCCTTCACCTTAGTTTTTCGCTGTAGATTCAATTTATGAGAATGTCAGAAATTGGCATAAAGATTTTGCGGTTCTTCTATACATGTTAAGGAACTATTCCTAACAAAGAAAAAAGTTAACCCTGTATATTTCCCTGACAACTGCCAATTATTTGGATTCTCTTGTAAATTTATCAATTTCTGAAAGGTAGAACAAGATATTTAACCCTGGAGGAATGATGTAGCATCTTACTTAAGCTTGTGCACTCACTGTGTCTCGGGGTGCTTCGGGAAGTGGCAAGCTTCGTTGGAAGCCCTTCGTAGGTAACTGGAAGACATTGACATAGAAGTGAGAAAGAAATTTTTAGAAAATCAGGCAAAATGAATGCTTATGAGAATTATAACACATTGTTTCTTAGGCTACTTCTTACACCTTAAGAGAGTTGTGAATAATATGTTAAAATGTCTATGAGACAACTCACTAAAGCAGAACTTATTTTGCATAGATTCCCTAATTAAAATATGAAATATTGAGTAGTAAGATGAAGAGAAAAGAAAAAATAATGATTTGGTTTCAGTGTTGATAGGATTACTTTTGAGATATTATTTTCAGGCAATATTAACCTCACTTTTAAAGTCCAAATAAGTAAAAACAAAAATGTCTCTAGGTCTCCTTACAGTATTTTTATGGTACATATATGCCAGGGGTTTATTGGGAGGAGCAAAATCATATTCTTTCTCAGAATATCCCATCTTCTTTAATCTTGTTTACATTAGCTATAAAATAATGACAAATACAGTTAATTTAGTCTAAATGTAAAAAGTACCCTTTTAATTGAAATAATGTATATTTCACATTTACTTATTGAACTTTTAATGTTGTTTTTATTTCTGCAAAGAAAGTGTTTCTATTTTCTCGATTCACATGGAGTTTAATTCTATACACTTTCCCATTTTAATAAGCATGTCTTCATTTCAAAAATGTCAGTGAGGCCTAGAGAAATAGCTCAGTGGATTAAATTGCTTGTAAACAGGTGAAAGAGCTGAGAGTTCAATCCCTGGGCCTGCCATGTCTTCCCCACCCTTGGGGTGGGCTGAAATGGCCATTAAGACTGGGGGTGGTGGCACAAGCCTGTAATCCCAGCTCTTGGGAGGCTAAAAACAGGAGGATCACTATGAGTCTGATCTTGTAGTGAGAACCTGAAAACCCTGTAGACCCTTCCCTAAAATAAAATTTAAAAAAATTACCAGTCAGTAAATATACTGAATTCTGATGACCTAGACTGAAATTCTTGATTGATAAATAGACTATATATTTTTTTCATTCCTGGATAATTATATCTGACATCCATTATCTAAAGGAGAAGATGGTAATTTAGGCACATATTTGTAGTACAGTCACTCCTTTTTTTGGCTAGCTTTAAGACAGCAACTCTAGAGGCCAGGGAGATGGCTCAGTGGAAAAAGTGCTTCCCTGGCAAGAGCAAGGGCCTGAGTTTAATTCCCGGTTCCTAAAACAAACAAACAAACAAACAAACAAACAAAAAACCCAACAACAACAAAAAAAGAAAGGCAGCAACTATATCCCTGAAAAGCCTTGCAGAAAAAGACTATGCCCACTCGAAGTCAGGAGGCAGAAAAAGAACAATGGAACCGGGAGTAGACTGGACCTGCTCTCACCTCCCTGTCTCTTGCAAAGCCCCACCTCCAAACCTCACAGAAGACAGCACCCTCAGGATATAATCACCTTCAAAATGTCCAACATGTAAGCTGAAATTTTTGGGGTGACATTTATTTATTTATTTGTTTATTTATTTAATGTGTTTACTACACAGCTTGGACTCAGAGTGATCTTCCTGTTTTCAGCCTCTCCAATACTGAAATTACAGGCGTGTGCCACCTGCCCATTCTCAGCTCTCAGCGTGCCCGGAGGAGGAAGTGGAGCCACTGTGGCTGACAGTGCTGGGAAGGAATCTCTGCACTTGCCTAAACAGGTGCTTATTTCCCTGAGCTATGTCGCCAGCCCTGTGTTTGACATTTAGATCTGTATCGTTATATTTTACCTTTGCGATCAAAAGCTCATTTCCATCTTATTATAAAAGATGGATTAAGTCCACCTTTAAGAGTCAGAAAAGCTGAAAAATCCAATATCACTACAAAGTCCATGTTCAAAATTAATGAAAAGTTCCAAAATTGTAGAAAAGTCTATGTCCAAATCTTTCTTTGAGACACAAAACATGCTTTTAGCTGTGATCTCGTTATTTTTTTCACTATTTTTTTTGAAAAAAGGATAAATGCTTCAAATGCACATGACATTGGGTAAGCAATCTCAATTCCAAAAGGAAGAAATAGAGGGACAGAAAGAAATAGTATCAAAGCAAGTGTGAAAACTCAAAGTGCAAACAGTAAATCTAGAGTCTCATGTGTAGAATGAAGGGGTGGTTGTGGTGGGATATGACCCTAAAGCACGTGGGTAAGTCCCTCCCCTGTAGCATTATGGGTTGCAGCCCACAGGGCCACTATTTTGGTCATGCCCTGCTCACCATCTGCAGCTTTCCTCAGCAGATGTTTCGCATTTCTATCACCCCCAACTTTCTCAGGATTCTATTATGCCTACAGTTTCACTCTCGTGAGAGGGCATTTTTCACCTAAATTATAACAGGCATGAAATATAAGAATTTCTGACTATAGTAAGCTGGACCACACATAGTTGGCTAAAGGATAATGCAATTGTTCATCTCCAACTAATAATTGCTATGCCGGAATGTTTGCTTAGAGGTGCTGGCTGAAACTTCAGTTTTTCAGGAAAATGCTAAAAAATTGATCTTTTAAAATGTTTTATTAGATTATAAGAAGAGTCAATCTATGTAAATGGTAGTAAAACACATCTTTGGGATAGTTCCAGTGCTTGACCATGAATAAGCAATCTACGGACTAGATGAATGAAATAGAACCTATCTTTTGGTTCTGGGACTGATTCAAATTTAATTAGTTTTTATGTCCTTACTGACTAATAGAAAGATAGGTTCATTGTACAGAATTTATTTTTGTTGTTCAGTATCCATTCATTTTCTTTCTGCAATGAAAGGAGATCCTCTGAGTGGAGACAGCCTTCCTTAATTCTCAATAGAAATGCTTTGATGGAGGTCAAATATAGTATACTTCTATGGTTGGCTCAAGGAAATCAAAAGGTCTTTTCTCCTGTTAAGATTTTTTTAGAAGCAGATACATGTCACATCTCAAGCCAAACAGATAATAAATTATGAGATTTCTTAAAGCTCTCTGAAAAACAAACTTAGTCTTTTTCTCTGCCAAATAGGAAAGAAGAAAGAGGTAACCCCAGGAGATATCAGAGTCAGTGTTATGACCAGAGGACAACACAAATTTTAATAGAATCAAATGTGACCAGGCAGAAACTGAAAATTGGGAGGAAATTGCTGATTTTCATTATAATTTTTGTATCCCTATGGTGTATCTTATCTAAAGTTACTACCCTTGAACTTTGCATAATGGAATGGTTTCAATTTTTTTAATTTATTAGTTTTCTTCTGGTTTTTTATTAGTAGCAACTAATGGGCCATACCAATACTCAATGAGAATTGGTAAAATGGACATAGCTTCTTAATAGTTTTAAATTTTATCACTGATTGCACACATGTGCACACACACCCCAAAATAATATGCTTTGGCACCAACATACTGTCTTCACTGAAGCATGAGTAGGCATAATGTCACCAAGTCCCAGCACTATTTCCAGATGTTACTTGTTTGAATTAATATCATCAGCACCTTCTGCTTTTATAGTGGAGAAACGAATGCTATTTTTCTTTCATTCCTGTTGCCATATTCCCCTGCGGAACGATTTCAATTTAGTGAAGTAGGGAAGGACCCAGCCGTTTGTGTCTACTGTTATGAATGTGGTGTTTGAAATGCCAGAATCAATGACATGAGACGCAGGGCCTCATTACTCCTCAGCTTACCCAGTCTCAGGCTTCCTAGTACTGGGACAAGGTCTGCTATCATAAAGATACATTTGAATTTTAATGCGTCACGTCTCCCTTCCAGTACTCTCCATGTCTCCGGCTATAAATGGCTTTCAGAAATCTTTTGAACATCCAGTTGACTCAGCTTTCCACATTCTATCCCTTCCTTGCAGTAAACTGAACATATTTTTGGCAAGTTGTTACAATAAATTAAAGAACATGTAGCTGAGGGAACAGCATGTGTCAATGATCACAAAGCATGCCATATAGAAGAATCTTTCAACGTGATCATTCGTACTCTTTGACCAGGCAGCACAGAGAAGGTGAGAGACAGACCATTTAGATTCTGAAGCTTTGCATAAATATCTGTTCTACCCTCCCTCAAGTAAATTAGTGAGACTACAGAACATTTTTCTGGCCTTGGTGCCCTCATAAAATGGGAATGATAGTGTTACCTATATTCACATAGTTATGTTCTTTGTATTTCAATGGATTAGGTAACAGTACTAATTACAGTCTTTTTCAAAGATAAATTGGGAAAACTAAGAAGAATAACTATTTGACTGGTAAGTATTAAGTCATACCACAGAGGCTGAAAAACTGTAGCAGTAATAATAATAATAATAATAATAATAATAATAATAATAGTACCTAGAGTTGAAATGCTTGATTTCAAATTTTTCACTTTAATTGTGACCTAAATCTTAATTTTTTTACTTCATTTTCCTTATCTGGCTTACAGAGCAATAGTGTAAATTTTAGATTTTTGTTCATCATAGTTGCACGACAATACCAGTTACACAGTAAGCACCTAACAAGGGTTAGAAGCACTTGCTGCTAGTGGTGCCATCACTGTTTAATAGCGGCTACGTCTGTCCCTCTGGGGAGGCATCACTGAGCAAGAGACTGTAGGATGTAGCTGCTCTAGAGTGACATTCTTATCTAGTGTGGAACAGTTTCCAAATCCATTCTGAGCCTTTGGGCAGATTGAGTTATCTCCGTTTGTCTCAGTTTTCTCACTCCTAAAATTGGAATATTAATAGCACAAAACTTGCAGAGAAGACATGAAGATCATAAAAGAATCATAAGAGAATGATTCAATTTAAATGACTTAGAACATCCTCTGATGTATAGTAAATAACACTCAACTCTCCTTATTTTTAAATAAGACCTTTTTTCAGGATCATATACATTTACATGGTTTAAGTGTGTACAATGCTACACGAGAAGCTGCTGAACAGCTAGGTTTCAAACTCATCCCAGATTCTAGAATCCACATCCTTCAATTATACCATATTGTCTCTATTTTTAAGAAGAGGAACATCAGAGCAAAGCCAAAGGCAATTTTAGATTTATTTTACTGTCATTTCAAACATATCATTTCTAACATATCTTGAAATGTATGTATTTTTTTAAAAGAAACAAAAAAAGCTATGATAACTGCCAACTGCTTGCAGAGTAAATTGTGCTAACCCCTCTGCTCTGCATTTGCAAAGATCCTTGGATTACATCTGGAGCAAAATCATTAGTGGCAGGAAGACAGATGTGCTTCAAAGTTTGGGTGTGCTGGTAGACATCGAATATTGATGTAGATGTTATTTACTCATTTGATTCTTTACTCTTTTCCAAAAAGATGGATGTGTGAGCTTTTTCAAGATTTATTTCTTTTTCCTTTGGTTCCCAAGGTGACAAATCAAAGTTCACCCCAGGAACATGCAAAGTACATCATAGCTGGGAAATCCATCACACATGGAGTAACATTAATAACTGCCATTGTGTGTTTGCCAATCAGCATAGTCCTCTCTAATAATTCAAGAATCTTCAAATTGAAACAACATATATACAGACATATATATATATATATATATATATATATATATATATATTCATATATATGATAACAGAAGTATAATGCATGCTGCTATTAATACCTTAGCTGCTGGGAGAAACACTCCCAGGCACTAATTCCTCAGGGACACCCTCAAGGAGAACGTTGAACATTAGGTGAATATATGTGAGAGAAAGACTGAAGCGCCTTTGTGTGAAAGTTTGGTTCCCTGCTGACGGTCCTCTCACCCTCTCACCCTCTCCATGGCTTTCCTGGTACACATGCTCCAAGCCAGCAGACCTCCTGCAAGTTCACTGGACACTAAGGCATGGCTCCCCTGGAGCACGGAGGAAGCTTGGTGGAGGTCTTCCTCGAATTGGCTCTCAGTATCACCCTGTTCAGCTCTACGGCCTGACACTGCCTGGATTTCCTTGCTTCCGCACAGAGAATGTAGTCTTTTGTGTCTGAAGTTACAGAGCCTGGTCTCTGAGGCTCAGGACATGCAGTCGGCCCTCCAGCTGCAGAACTGGACCCAATGCTGACAATCCAGACTCCTAGGCTATAGGCATCTGAAGGATATGCTGATGGTATAGCCAGCTTTCTTTGATCTCTTGTCAAAATGCTTTTGCCTTGCCTGAGGAGTTTCCTCTATGCTTTTTTAAACTAGTTTAGATGTATGTAGGATCATCACTGTTGATCTCTCAAACATCAGGGCTGTGGTCAGTGGCATGAGAGGCAGCAGAGCACAGATGACAATGGTTAACAACACTGCAGGACATGGCAAACACTAGTTTCTTTTCAAATAACACTACTATATCTGCAAACAAGGCAGGAGACAGAGCTTCCCGGCAACTGAGCAGAAAACAGAAGTGCACACTACTCAGTGTCAAAGAGCCCAGTCTCACAAGGAAGTTGCCATGAAATAAATATGGACTCTGGTTTTTCTGAATTCTCAGGCAATAAGAAGGGAGAGCAGAAATATACCTAGGATCACCAAGATGTAACACTTGAGGAAAAGTTATTTTATTCTCTTCTTTTTCTAACCTTTCTTGGAGTGCTGATTTGTTCAGTCCTATACA
>NW_004524713.1:2963416-2965426 GCF_000260255.1 Octodon degus | reverse complement strand
CTATTTTGTAATTTTAAACTTCTAAAATAACTTTGATCCTATAAATTCTTTCCTGCTCATTTAAACTCCTTTCTAGCTAACATCTTTTAAGCAAACAGGAGGCATTACCCTTTTAACAAATTTAAATACTTCTGCATTGAACAAAAATATACATTGTTTAACATCAAAATGTTAGCACCATGATCTAGAAATTCCCAGTCCCCAGAACTGTATGAAATAAACATGCTATTTCCACTACTCATTATGTGATGTTCTGTTAAAACAACCAAAATGAAGACAGAACCCAAGCTAAAGCTTTTGTTTTTATTTTTTCCCTTTTGAATTGTACCATACATTGGTACTCTGTTGCTTCAAATCTTGTCAAATTTGGGGCTTGATACATCTTGCTATGGTATTTTGTCCCTATATGCATAGTTTGGTACTCAATGCACTAGCTTGATTTGTAGGTCATCAACTGCCTTGTGAGTTGCTACCTTTTCCAGCAAAAACAATTTGTCTGATACTCATTGTTTTAGGCATTTTCCTGCTCCGGGGGTCAGTTACTGATGAATGCAAAGGCATCACTGCATGTGTTAGTCGTACACATTTGCCATGATGTCTGTGAATTTGGAGTGCACTTCTGCTCATGTCTGAATGCCTAATGCACTCCACTCTTCAAAGTGCCAGTCTTACCTTCACCACATATGCCACACTGGCTCCAAACATCTCAGTGGAACTAGGACTTCCTTCATCTTTTCCCTTGAAGCATTTTGTCTCTTCCTGTAATTTAAGATTTAGTAAATTGGGCTATTTTTTCCCTTTGCAGTTCCTTATGTCCTGGAGACTGGTAACATCAAGATTTCTGTGCTCTTGGGAAGAGCACAGAAGTTCCAGTTTGCTCTGCTGTCTAAGGATTCTTGTAGACTTGAGCCAAAAGTGACTTCATTGTGTCCCAAGATAAGCTGGTCACCAGAATGAAAAGATGACCTTGATAATGGCATGGAAAGGAGAGTGAGTGACATACTCACCCAGTGTCCCAATGTGCTACAAAAAGTGCGCTCTTTAAAGAGTATGTCTTTTTTTTTTTTTAATTGGTGGGCTCAGTGAATTGTGCTCCAAAAGTACGATGTTCCCATATTATCTGAGTTCAATTACAGACAAATGTTTGTATTATTCATACACTTCAGATGATCTGTCTTGTGAGGTTGAACTTGTTTTCGCTGGTGTGAATGTCCAGTGGTACCTGCATGACTTTCCTGTCAGGCTTCTCGTGCTACTGGTGGTACATACAGATCGAATCACTTTTGTAGGCATTTTTACTATGCAGATTAATACAAAATATGTAAATGGACCAAATATAATCAGTTTCTTGATTTTGAATAATAACTTCCCAAATACAAATATTGTTCTATCCTTATCATAAAAGCATTATATTAATCAACAGTTACTTACTTCATTAAAGTACAAAACTTCTGAATTTCTTTAACATATTTTATACCTAAGTCAGATTGAATTGTGCAAAACATCATAACCTGTGGAGCATTTTTTGTGGCCATAGAAGACCCCCTTTTTTTTCAGATACTCTTCAGTGACATTCTCTATACTATTTGTGTGCATTTATTTCACTTTTTTTTTTTTTCGGAACTGGAGATTGAACTCAGGCCCTTGTGCTTGCCAGGGAAGTGCTTATTCCACTGAGCCAACTTCCCAGCCCCTTATTTCACATCTTAAACTACTATATAAAAGAATTTTTTTACAAGTAACTTGGGTCCATGACACCACTTCACAAGTTACTATCTTATGAATGTCTCTTTTAGTACAGAAATCTTAGAAATATTACTCTGTCCATGTATATAATACACACTGAGACCTGATATACCAGGGGCCTGACCATTAGCTCAGTTGTTCAAGTGCCTGTGTAAGCAAAGCAGTCAGACGCAGGATTCTATGGTTCGATCCCCAGATCCTCATGCCTTAATAAACCTTCCCATAAGGTATCCTGTGATGGCCAATATATATATATATATATAT
>NW_004524713.1:2962357-2963270 GCF_000260255.1 Octodon degus | reverse complement strand
CCTGAGTTCAATCCCTGGTACTACCAAACAAACAAACAAACAAACAGAAAAGTGTTGCACCACAAATTAGCTATATTTTAAAATATAATTTTATTGAGAAACGCACAGGGAAATTTATATATCTGAATGCACATATTAGGAAAACAGAACAGGAACAAATAAACACCCTAATGCTGCACCTCCAATAACTAGAAAAGGAAGAGCAAACCAAGCCCAGAGACCAAAGACGGGAAGAAATCATGAAGATTAGAGCAGAAATTAATTCAATTCAGAAGAGCAAAACAGTTCAAAGAATTAACAAAACAAAAAACTAGTTCTTTGAAAGATTAAATAAAATCGATAAGCCCCTAGCTAATCTCATCAAAAAGAGAAAAGATAAAATTCAAATGCAAGCAGTAAGGAATGAGAAGGGTGTAAGCACCACAGACCCAGTGGAAATTCAGATTATCAATAGCTACATTGAGAATTTTTATGCTCACAGAATGGAAGACACACATGAAGTGAACAGATTCCTAGAAAGGAACAAATTAACAAAACTGAATCAAGAAGATATAGCAACTCTCAATAACCCAATAACAGCCAATGAAATACAAAATGGAAAAAAAAGCTGGCCAACAAAAAAAAGTCCAGGTCCTAATGGACAAACAGCTGAATTCTACAAGAATTTTACAGATGATATAGTCCCTATACTCCTCAAATTCTTTAATGAAATTTAAAAGGAAACAGTTCTCCCAAAATCATTCTTCAAGGCAAGCATTATACTGATACCAAAACCAGGGAAAGACACAACTAAAAAACAGAACTACAGGCCAGTCTCCCTCCGGAATATAGATGCAAAAATCCTCAATAAAATCCTAGGAAAGAGACCCAGTCCTAGGCCAGGTCCAGTGAGTGTGTGGAAAGCTTCCTGCTA
>NW_004524713.1:2940281-2950954 GCF_000260255.1 Octodon degus | reverse complement strand
CACATGATGGGTAAGGCAATGATCTTGAGAAGCATTTGCAGGTTTTTGAAACTAGCAGACAATTGGTAGGATTCTCACCCTAACTAACTATATATGCTGATACCTGTGAACCAGCCAACTGCACTGAAGATATCAATGTGTAATAGAAGGGTCATGCTTGAAATACCTGTCATTCTTTTATTCTAAATACATTTTTCTTCTCATGACATACCAATTATTCCCATACTGTCTCTCAAGCAAATGTTTGTTTTTTTCCCTTTTTATAAAAAAAGGTAATAGATAAAAGAAGACACAAGAAAAAGAATGCCAGAGGACTGTCCTGCTATGCTGTATATGGTTAGATTTCTAAATTTCTATATAAATATTCGTAACTGTTTATTAGAAAAAATTATTGAGAAACAAATAGCAATGAGACAATTTCAAAACCAATTACTAGCAGAGTTTCAGTAATTAATACATTGCATATTGTTGTCTTAGTGTTTGTTCATTGTCCAAGATGCAGACATGATGTCCTGTCCAAAAACACTATTAGAGTAAATATCTTTATTCATTGAATTAAGAGAATGCAACTATAAATCTATCCTATTTTGAATATACAGAAACAAAATGGTCATTCATTTCTATCCCCCTTTTTTGTTTACTTTAGTCAGAGAAGGGTATTCCATTGTCATTTAAATATTGTTGGTGCATGAATTCAGCAAAATATTCCAATATAGTCCCATAGCTATATTATAATTAGGTGTATACAGTCACAATGACTCAGCAGTGGTTCAAATCACCAGGAAGATAAAGTAAAAATCAGCATCACCACTGTGTCACATCAGGATCATGTTAAATTCTCAGCTTTGTTGCCATTTGGAATGAGTTGATATAATTCCAATATCCTGAATGATGCTTCTCAAAAGACAAAATATGGAGGCAAGCTACTGGCTCCTTCACAAAGTGATAAACATGAGTCCAGTTCTAGCTGTTATAATAAGGACCAAGTACCACAGTTCACTGGTCGGTGACATCCATTGCATGGCTTTCTCTCCTGCCCAAGATGTCCAAGCCTGTCTTTGGTCCATTGCAATAGTTCTCTTTTGCATGTTCCAAGAGGTGTGGCAATGTTTTATCTGCTTACATGCCTTCTGGGATTTCAGATAATGTACATCTGTAATGTGACATTTAAAAACTTTAAATGAATTAATTGTGAGGGAAAGGGTCATTATTGCTTTTCAAGTCAAGCCAAGTTCATAATAGAGCTGTTCCTGGATAAAAAGAAAGATTTAGGAAATTTTGCACGGATTTTCCCACGCTTATCTTCTACAATCACCTATGAATTCTTCAAGAACATGGGCCATGATGTAGCCATTTTGGTCAACATGAGACATATCATAAAGAAGGAATTAAACAAACTTCTACAGACAGAAAGCATGTTTATGATTTTTTTCTTTTGTTTAATTTACATCAAAGTTATGTCATTTAGTCTGGTGCCTAACACATTAAAACTAAGTGAATACTATGCAAATATTGATATTGGAATTCTTTATTATTGATTAATTGATTGGTTGGGTACAGAGTCTCACTACACAGCTCGGACTCATAGTAATCCTCCTGTTTCAGCTTCCCCAGCATTGGCATTGCAGGCTTGTGCCACCACTCCCAATCTCAGTGGCCATATAGACACATAGCACTGGGCACCAAACCCAGGTCCTTGCTCTTGCCAGGCAAGTGCTTAGACCACCATTTTATCTCTCCAGCCCTTAAGTGTTAACTGAAGCTGATTTCCTTTTTCTCACAAACTTCAGTGTTCAGCTGTCTTTCTTATTTCATCTTGACCATTTCACAAAGTTGAATATTTGGGGGAGGGTTGTCTTTGATGTTTGCAAAGAGTTCCTTTGTTCTTTGGAAAGATTTGTTATGGGGAGAAAACAAGATCTGAGCTGAGCACATGTATAATAAATGGAAATACATTCCATAGTCTCTCTCACCCTCACTCTCCTGCCAAATGTTTTCTCTTGTAGTCCATGCACTCAAAACACAAAATAATTGTAATAACTGGGGACTTGGGGGGGGGTTATTTTTTTATTTAATGAAATGTTAATTTGCTATTAAATCTCTTGTTGAAGGACTATAATAGCTTAATGAACGCATTAAACATGTGCAAATTAGTTTTTTTTAATACATTTCTTAGTTTCAGATTGAAAGGGGGTGATACATCATTGTCATCTCTGCGGGAATTAATGAGGCATTAGGCCATCTCCTGTCATGGAGGCCAGACTCGTGAATGATCTGCTGAATTGTACATGCGAACCTTGTCCGAGTCTTCTTTTTCCACCCACTGCATACATCTTTGCGAGGCTTCCTGCTTTTTGCTTGCTTCTCCAGCCTAGGCTTTGGTACTTGAAATACAAATGTCTGTTCGCCCTAGTGTGATGGCGAAAGGAAAAACAGTGTATTGCAAGTGACAAATGTTGTTTACCATTAGGAGAAAAGAGGGTGGAACAATGAGCGCATATATTAACATCACAGGGGATGGGCTGGGTAGTCATTCAATTGCCATCTCGACCTGGGAAGACGCACAACCCTAGCTCTGCTGCTCTCCATCACCCACTTGCTCCTAGACATCTACATTAAAATAAAAAGCCCAAGGCAAGGCAAGCTATCTTAACTATAATAAGTGGCAAGGTGTTTCTCAACTCAACAGCTTTTGTCACCAGCTCTCAATCTCTCCCTATCACAAGCACAGCTTTCTCTGCCTGCATCTTTTGATATATTTGCCTCACCTTGCAGTTCCCACATCAGCAGTTTCAAACCTCCTTGAACAAGCAGCATTTAAAATCCATCCATTTAATTCGATAGTATAAACTCTCTCTTACCTGCATTTATTTTTTATAATTAGCAGGTATGACATTTAGTTCTGTTTCAAGAATCTTTGATAAATTTTCACTGTATCTTGAGATAATTGAGGATGTCATGGCTTATTCAAAAATCAGGATGGAAATCACCAGTGCAGACATTAGATTAAGCATAGAAATAACATCTGTGCAGAACATGAAAACATTATAACAATGTTAACTGGTACTTTTGACACACTACAAGTGTAATTTCACCATGCATAGCTTCTTTATGGAGAACTACTGGCTCTTTTATATTGATTGCCTTCACCAGAACATAATTTTTCCTTCCTGCATGGATAGAATCAAAAGACTTCAGGTGCTAATCTATGCTTCTCTATAGCCAAGTAATTTTCTTACTTTTTTGCCTGTTTTTTCTCAACACATGATTCACACTTAATACAGGTTGGATGTGCCTGACAACCTCTATCCCAGCAACTGATCAACAGGTAGTTTGGGGCAACTCACCTTCAAATTCAGTGTTATTCTATTCTTGGTGGTCCTTCTGCTTAAATGTTTAAGGCAGATTTGGGGATAAAAATGACCATGGATCCTGATTAGTGATGTAATTAAAATGAAGCTGGATAGTCTCATAATCTTCTTCCAACTGATGGCTCTTTTTTGTATAGATACTTTTTTTAGTACCTAGTTTTTATTGTAAGCAACGGGAGCTCTTAGGCAATATATTAAAGTGGAAATAACTTATCAAAAAAAGGACATGTCATAACATAGAAAATAGATGGAACAAGTCTCCACTTAGGAGTCAAGAGCCAAGACAGATCCAAGTACCTCAACAATGAAAATTCTTAGATTTTCTTGTAGGGCAGTGCCAATCTCATGAATGAATGTCTGAAATGCATAGAAAATAGTATGTTGACAATTTGACCTGCCCATTCCTGGACACATTTTTACATCAGTGGAAGAATGCTGGGGACCATCCACTCTAAATAAATGACCTCAAAAGAGAAAAAAGCAATGCATGACAGGCATTCTGAGAATATTTTCCTTCAGCAGCCATGTAAGTTCCATGCTTTACCTGAGTCCCACATGCTTCTCTATTGCCACAGACCCAGTCCTCCATCACTGCCTTCATGTGAATAACAATACCCAAGAAAGATCACCATTATTAAAATAGGAAAAGAATTCATCAGGCTCAAAAGGCTCATGTTTTGCTCAATTACTCCACAGAAAACCAAGTTAATATAAAAAGGAAACTAAACACTCACATGTAGTAGGTAATTTTCGAAGTGTGCTGTGAGCTCTTTTGTGTGGAAGCTTCAGAGACCAGCTGATGATCCTTGTGGCATCAACTAGAGGTAATTAGAAAAAGGTATTTACCTAAATGATTAATATTGTTTATGGGTGATAAAAATGTTCATACACAGTTTTTTTTATATTTTTAGGGAAGGGTCTACAGGATGTTCAGGGTCTCACTACTAGATCGGACTTGGAGTGATCTGCCTCTTTACAGCCTCCCAAGAGCTGACATTATGGGCGCATGCCACCACGCCCCGTCTCAATTGCCATCTCAGCGAGCCCTGTGGGTGGGGCTGGCAAGGCAGGTCTGAGGATCGAATCCCCGGCCCCTGTGCCTGTTTGCAGGTGCTTAATCTGCTGAGCTATTTGGCTGGCCCAATATCTAAATATTGATCCTTCATATTCCACTGATGTATTTTGTCTGTTCTTATAATAATGAAAGCATCATGTACTCAGTGTGCATACTGTGTTTTTGTTGTTGTTGCTGTTGTTATTGTTGTTTTCATTTTTCTGTATGTAGTACAAGGTCTCGCTGTGCAGATCAAGCTTGTACTGTTCCTTCTGTTTTCAGCCTCCCTAGTACTGGGATTACAGGCAGGCACCACCACACCCGGACTCAGTGGCTGGCTCTGCAGAGCTGGGGCCAGTGCAGCATGCTAGGCCTGGGATCGAGCGCTGGTCCCTGTGCTTGTTAAAGCAGGCACTTAGTACACTGAATTATCTCACTGGCCCTTTAGGGTGCAAACTTTAAGAAAGACACAAAATTTAACCATGTCTCTTTCTGTTAACATAATGTCATTACAGTTTTACATTCTTTATACTTTTCTGTCTTGTCAAATTTATTATTACTTTTTGACTACCACCTATAATTGAAAAGTACTTTGTAAAGCATTCACTACTTCTATTTTATTGTATAATAATTATATTATATATATTAATCATGACATGATTTAAATATATGCAGAATAGAAGAGAAAAATCATCAAAAATTCTCTCACTTATAATAATGTGAGTTGTATTCTTTGAGATTTACAATGATTTTTCTATCTGTGTGCCATTCTGCTGTAGGAATATATTTTAATCTTATATATCTGCAATTGAATGTTTAAGTTACTTTTATTTTCTTATAAATGGTAATCCTACATGTATCTATATGATGCATATTCTGTATAAACTCGTTCCCAAAGACAATTTCCAGTAAATGAAGTGAAATTGTTTGTTAAAAGATGCAAGTATAGTTTGGAACTTGGGAGATAGTTCAGCCATCTAAGTGCCTGCTTGGCAAGTCCAAAGACTCGGGTTCAATCCCCGGAACTATACACATGCTAGCCATCAAAATTGGGTGTGGAGGTGCACACCTATAATCCCAGTACTGAGGAGGCTGAGACAGGAGGATAGCTATGAGTTTGAGCTGTGTAGAAAGACCCTGTACCAAATTAAACAAAGAAAGAAAGAACTTGAGAACTAAACACCTGCTTTGGCAAGCTCAGGGACCAGGTTTTGATCCCTGGCCCCACATTCCATGCCGGCCCCTCCCCTGGGGTGTGCTGAACCAGCAGCTGAATCCAGACCTGGTGGCACACGCCTATAATTCCAGCACTGAGAAGGCTGAAAACAGGAGGGTCTCTACAAGTCCAAGCTGCACAGTGACACCCTGTACCAAATACATAAACAGAAAACAAAACAGAAAATAAAAATCCTTTTAATTTTACATTGAAGGAAGCTAACAAGATGTTATTATCCTCTTTTGTAAGTGTGGAAACAGATTCAGCAAATTCTGGCTGGGACATGCAACCTTTAGGTACCAAGACTTCACCTCTATTCCTAGTCTTTTTTCTCTGATTCATACTTAAACATAGAAGTGTTATTGACAGTAAATGTCTAGCTTTAATCTTAAAAGAAAAGCATGACATAATACGATGGCTATATTTATTGTCTACCTATTCTGTGCTAGGAACTTAGATATGTTAGATACATCCTCTCATATAATCCTCAAGGTAAACTCCTGTCACTGGATTTATTGTATCCTTTACAGATTATAGGATAGAGGATTAGCCAGGTTAAGTAACTTCTTCAGACACACAGAGCCAAGTAAGTGATGGAAGGGGGATGTCCATTCTAGTTCTAAACTTCTGGCTTTTTTTTTCCTTTTCTTTAATTACAAGATTCTCACCCAAATTGATTTCCTTCAGTTAAAGTCTAATAAACCTTGCTATCACTTGGAGGTGGGGCAGGAAATGGTATATACTCAAAACCCAGCCAGGTAGAATTTTTAAAAAAAATGTTTTTAAAGGAAATAGAATCAGCAAAGTTAAAGGAGGAAACTGGACAACCCGAAGTTCCTCCAACTAGTCATGTCAGGGACCAAGAGAAAAGGAAACAGAGCTGGACTGCAAATGAAGAAGGCACAGGAAGCACTGTGGTAATACATGTTTAATAACCAGAGTGGAGGGAGTAGTGATATGTTATGCTTGCTAATCTCCTGGGTATAAATACTCCCTAGTGGCAGATTTCAATCTACTACCCAGTTTGTAACCATGGGAAGGGTGGTTCCAGGAAAATATAGGATTAAAATTTTATGCATATTATTCTATTGGGTCTTTCAGGTACAATTCTTAGAATCTATGGTATTATTTTCCAATGAAAAGTCTAAAAATTCTTGATTTTTATATTAAGCTTTATGTCAGGAAGTACAGTAAGTGCGAAGGAAAATAAGTTAAATAAGACACGAGTCAAATGGAACCTGAAGAAAAACAACTCAGAGGCTAGTACTGGGACAGACTTGTAAACAACTTAAAGTGATATATGAGTAATAGTGGAAGCAGAACCTAGAAACAGTGATGATATATTAGCATATTAAAGTGATCAGCTCCACTCCAGAAGGCCATCTGACTCCTCTGCATTTTGTCTATAAATTTTGCCCCATGTTGACATTACACCATCGACAGCAATCAAGAAAAACACTGTAAATAATCCACATTGACTGAATGATCTTCACAAAGGTGTCTGCTACCTCGAGCCACTGTGCTTCCAGCTGTCTCCGCACTTCTTCCAACAAACAAGAGCCATAAGGACATTCCCAACAGTTCTTCTAAATGCATTAAGTTTGTAGATGAATACAAGAACTATTTTTAGAGGCTTAAAAAAATTATCAAGGGAAGCACTTTCATAATTTATTCATACACAGGCTCTTTATTTTTTATTTATTAATGAAGTTTAGAAAATAGTTCTTGTACAGCATAAGGAGCCTGTCTTATAAAAATAATATATGACTAATCCATGTTTCTAGGGCTCTGTCCCAATGTAATACCAACTTTTAAAATATAATTATTTTTCTGAATGTCACAAAACACAGTTACCATTTTGATGTTTTTAAATAATGCGGATCAGCAAAAGGAACTTAGAAAAATTTCCAAGACTTAGGAATTTTGGCAGACTTACATATTTTACTTATTAAAATTAGGTCTCTTTTTCTTTAAAGTAATTAGAAATAGCACAATTTCATACCAATGTTTCAGAAACTTTAAATACTGAGATATGAGTGGTTGGATTACATTGTCAAATATTTTTCAAACTATATACTGGAAAATAGGGAAAAATTAAGAGTTGTGGCACTGCAAAAAAAAAAAAAAAAAAATGATCAAAGTAATGTTCAAATAAGTTTAGGAAAAACTGTCCTAAAACTTCTCAGACAATATAGCTAAATGTAATAAAGGAATAAAAGGTTCTGTAGTTAGGGAATTAAATTTGATTACCTTGGAATTATACCATGCTTTCTTCAGTAACAGTTTTAAGCCAAGGCACTATTGATTGATTACACATTCCTGAAACCTACAAGACACTGAATTTTGGCAGCTGTGAACTTGAATACTGTCCATGTTTTCTTGTTTTTCCAAGCTCTATGTGTGCGTCTTCAGCAGCAGCACATCTTGCTCAGAGCATCGCCCCGCCAATGCGAAGGCCACGGTGGCCCACAGCCATCTATTTAAGAGGCTCACAAGCTTTAGGCAGCACTTGTTTCTAGTTGGCCTGGCTCATCATTCACACCTCAGGGCCATTGCTGTTTCTTTTTGTCCCGTATAGATCTTTTAAAGTACTCATCATTACTTTGTTTTTGCATTTGATTAATATATTTCTCTCACTTTTGAATAGAGACACCACAACAAAGCAGCATTCTGTTTTTGCTAAAAGTTCTCCTACCATAGCTTTCCTGTAACATTTAACATAGCAGTTGCTTAATGAATATTTGCTCAGTACTTGAGAAGCCCCTGTTAGCTTAAGCAAAGCTCACCCAAAAATCTCTAAGTTCTGTCCCACACAAAATATTTTGTTAAACCACATTTTTAAAATCATTTTTGCAAATGGGTCAAAATTTGCAAAGTGAGTAGGAAATGGCCTTTGAGGATACCCAAGAAATCTCACTGGGATGAGTAAATAAATTGAATCTCTAAATCTGGCTTTACTAGGGATACATGTTTGGCCTGTGAAACAATTTCAGTGAAAATTTATTAAATAGGAAATACGGAGCATAAGAACATTGGATATTTTCTTTTTAAAAATACACATATGAACATTCAAACATACAAATTCTCATTGCTATTTCAATAAGCATCCAAAGTGACATCTTTCTGAAAGAAAGTGCATTAATTTGGATGCATTAAAAGATACAACATTAACATTTGAAGCTATGGAATTAGAGCATCAGATTTCAGAGTGCACGCTCTCCGGATGAAATTTCAGGCTTTGCATTACCTACCTGCTAGTCTCGACTTTGGATACTTAATCTCTCTGTCAGATGTCATCTGCAGCTTGAGATTTTGCCACAGATATACCATTAATATAGTTAATAGAGTCAAAAAGTTAGATGAATTAGTCTTATTCAATCTTATCTCTTCTTATTGGTTGTAGCAGTAGGATTAGTATCATTCTTGCCAGAGAAGTTCTGCTTTGACTTTGCAGAAGATTTAATTAAGCAGGCCTGAAAAGTCAGTGCAGCACAGTTGCCACCAGCACACACCTGGTGATACATGTGGGCTAGAAGCCTTATATGCTGCCCATTATTAGGTCACACAGCTTAGAATAAGCTTAGACAAGTCACCTAATCTGTTTCTGTTTTGTTATTTACTCAGGGTAAATTAAAGAAGTGAAGAGGTAGGATCAGAGAACCATTTACGTCTGTGTCTTAATAAGAGATCAAACACAACAGCAATTGTGAATTTCTGAGAAGAATAGCATAATTTTTGAGGAAGGGAGTTCAAGAAAGCAATCTGAGATACCACCAGTTCAGGACAATATTCTGCATAGCTGAAATGAAAGGGTGTTAGAACTCTAGGCCTCATCGCACAGATACAGCCTGCAGAGGGATGTAGTTGGGGGTCCATTGATCAAAATAAGGTAAAAAAAAAAACCTCACAATTTTGAGCAGCTGTGGGACGTGTCTTCATAAAGTAAAAAATATTTTATTTCAGAAATTAGTATTACAATGTTCAGTAGAACTAAATACAGCTTCCAACCCTCTGTATCTGTTCATTTTTTAATCATATGTTTGCATTACTCAATGTTTACATTCTTCATATGGAGTTGGTACATATTCATAATATATTCTGAGTTTTAATCACCCCCTAAAAGGCCACAGGTTAATTTCCCTTTCCTCCTAAGTGCTCTGATTGCATTATTTTTCTGTGAGGAGACAAAAAGAGTAGAAGAGAAAGAACGAGTAAACTGATTTTGTGACCTTAAGGCAAGTTTCCATTCACTATGTGCTGCTCATAAATACCTGAACACTGACATTTCTGACATTGACACTAATTTGTTGCCACATTAGTCTGTATATTGTGTAAACTGAAGAGCATCTTCCACTTTGGATGTCTGTACAAATCACAATGAAATGTCACATGTCTGAGGCAAGAGGGGCAGATATGCTTCGGAACATTACATCTCTCTTTAATTTGAAAAGTACAATTCCTTGATATTGAGGCAAGAGCAGGGGACACAAAGGAAATAAAATGCAAATGTCAGGGCAAAAGACAGCATTTGAGAGAAAACAGAAATCAGGGAGTGGAAACTGGTTGCTGGCAGGAGCTAGCTGAATCATACGCTGAGCAAAATAGAATGGAAATGTTGGATATTCTCTAATGATAAAGCATGTAGGCCGTTTTACCTACAGTATCTTAACTTTCTATCCTGGAAGTGTCATGGAAGTAGCTAAGGTATCCAGTAGTATTTCTAGCAGAAAATAAATGAGGTTCATTGGGGAAGGATGCCAAAACCCATGAATCTCAGACATGGCACATCCAGGATTCAATATGTTAGATATCCAATTTCTTGTTTTCAACGTAATGCATACTGCTCTCAAGGTCTCATTATGCTCCCACTGTATCCTGTATTCTTAATGCACTCAGCAAAATAAACCACTCTATAGGTGTTGTAATTTTAAATCTCAGTCTCTCTGTCTCTCTCTCTGTCTGTCTCTGTGTCTCTGTCTCTGTCTCTGTCTCTCTGTCTCTCTCTCTGTCTCTCTGTCTCTGTCTCTGTCTC
>NW_004524713.1:2929082-2939606 GCF_000260255.1 Octodon degus | reverse complement strand
AAAAAACAGTGTAGTAGGCATAACTATCATGTCTGTTATACAGAACTTTAAGTACCTTCCATTCTTAATTACAAGAATATGGCTTTTCTTATCCTTGGGAATTGCTGTGATTCTAACCTAAGGCTTATTCACCTCTAATGTTCTCTGTTCCAAACTGTGACTTGTTCAAATTATAGTCCTATACTTTGTAGGAAAAAGGTCAAGCTCCTAATTTGTCAAGTCAGGCCTTCTTAATCTGGCCCATGGATTCTTTTTCATTTTGATTTTTTCTCAATTTCTCCGTTCTTTAAATTGTCTGTACCTCTGAGTAATATTCTTCTTTTCTTAATGTGTGTTCTTGACCTTGTCCTCTAGAAAAAATTAGAAGTGTTTCGGTGAAGCTCTGATCACACCCAGGCTGTTCCATCTTACTGTCCTGTCTTGATGTAGGAGTCTTCTGCTTGAGTTCCTGATTTCTCCTCTTCCTCTGCGCTACACAAAAAGGTCTCCAGCTATAATCTAAAATAATATTTATAAAAGGTCCAATCATGTCACTGCCTAGCTTGAATCTATGGCTGACTTCTCGCTGTATTCGTGATAGGATGATTCTAAACACAATATTTGGTCCTCCACGACCCCATGTGGCCTGGCTCATGCCTTTCATTTGGCCTCCTCTTTCATGGTGCTTTATGCTCTTTTTCTTCAGCCAGTTCTGCCTCTTTCTTCTTCTTCTTCTTCAATAGTGTGAGCTCATTCTCTGCCCCCATTTTGTTATCTACACATAGAATTTTCCATTTGTCTGCCCCTTCCATGTACTCGCCCATATCTTACTGGTTTATCTGTATTCACATTTCTGCCACATGATAGTGTGGAACATATTAATTTATATATTTCTTTGTAGATTGCTTCCTTAGTAATAAAACCTAAGTTCCACTGGGATGAGGGGCTTGGGCAATTTTGTTTGTTTTCCTTAGCAAATAGTTCTGAGCACATTGAAAGCACAAAATAAATGTTTATTCAATGAATGAATGTTGTCTGATTGTATTTCCCTTTTACCTTAGGAAAGATTGTTTTTTTAAAATCACTTTTTTCCACATCAGTGAATAGGGTTTGCTAGCTCATATGTTTCAGTCCATGACAAATTTTATGATTCATTCTTATGGAAATTTGTTCATGTTGTATTTAACTTATTCTTTTGCATCACCATTTCCCTCCCCACATCATAAACAATAATTCTATTTAGCGAGTAATCTTTGTTCATGAATTATTATTTGTATGCTGCTATGTTGTAGTTAATATATTTTTAATTTATATGATGAAAATAAGTTGTTTTTCAATCCATTTCTCCTGTTTTCTAGATCTACCCATGATTCTTTGCATCTACCTCACATAAAATGACTCATAATTTTTTAATACCATGATGGACAGCTGACACATTTTACCTCTGAGAACTCTGCAGAGGGCTCCTGTGTTTATTCCACTGACTGTTCTATGAATATTTTCCCCCTCATTTATTATATTCATATTTAAAACTTCCTTTTTTTCAGATATACTTAGAGAAGACTTGTAGAACAATCCTGTCCTTGACTTGATTCAACCATATGTAGCTGAACCATCCTCCAGATTCCATATATCCATTTCCCCTACAACTAGGAGTAAGTGGTACTCCATTTCCATGTCAATGTTCACCATTGCCAAAGGTCCCACATTTTTCCCAGAATGCTCTCCATTTGCTGACACATGATATTCCCAAATCCTTTGTGTTATCGGGTCACATTTTTACCAGTTCTGTTAGTCTTTAGCCTGTGCTCCTCGAGGATGGAATTACAGTTACTTTTGTGCTGCAGTCTAGTCAAGTGGCTACTACAAAGCATGAGCTTGATAAAAATGTGTTGAAGGAAAAAGGAAGCTGTTCTATCCACTCATCACAGGCCCATGTGGGACACGCATTTACTTTAAAAATTCTGTGTGAGAAGTGCAATTTTAGGTGATAAGAGATGTTTTCTCTAATTATTTTTTTCTGTTTACATATGAAAAGCTGAGACTGAGCAAGTTTAAGCACAGTTGAAGGTTTTCAAAGATGACATATCGATGATAGGATTTTATCCAGAGCTGGAGTGTTTCTAAAGTCACCCCTACACATTTATATTTCTTCTCTTTCACTTCTATGATAATGAGATAAATGAATCAACTGATACTTGTTTCTACATTTTTATAGTAGTATTTCATCATTCCCCACAAATAACATGGTATTTGTACTGTGCCGTAAAGCACAGTACATTAACTCTATGAGATAATAATATCCAACATTCAGGATGTGTACAAGGCCACCACTGCTTCAAAGGAAATTTGCCATGTAGGGCTACATTTTTCTTGCATAAATCCTGTTTTTAAAAAATACATTTGGTGCAGAGTCTTACTCTACAGCTTGGAGTCAGTGATACTCCAGCTTTCAGCCTCCCCAGCACTGGGATTACTGGCATGCTCCACAACACCTGGTCTCAGTGGTTGGCACAGTGAACCACTGGGATGGGGTGGGGGGTGGGGAGCAGCATGTGGTGCCTGGGATCGAACCCCAGTCCTTGCACTTACCTATGCAGGTGTTTAATCCACTGAACTGAGTTCTTATCTTATGGGGTATCTACTAGCTACTAATCTGGAAAAAAATACTTGTACATCTATATGATATAAAGTTGCAGGATTTCATTCTTTAATGATTGGATGAAATGTATAAAATTTATTCACATTCATTGTGCTGGACTCTATGCTAAATTCTGACCAATGATGATGAAAAAGGCAAGCATAATCTGCTGCTGTGGAACTCAGTGAAGGACAGAAGCCTGTAGAAAATATAGAATCAAAGCCAATAGAGAGCTGACAGGATTAAATATGAAAGTTTTCAACAGAATGATCCCGGACAAAGAGAGATTCTCTGGAGCAAATGTCTGGTTAAGCCACCATCCTGACTTGCCATTTTTAACCATACTCCCCATTACCACATGCACTAGAGCTGGACAGGATTAAGAACCAAAACCAAATTCTGGAAGTTCAGGCACATAAAATTAAACTCCATAAGCAGGTAAGATGAAAGTTCTTCTAGATGTTAACTTGAGAAACTGTCACAGAATGCTCAACAGGGACAGAAGCATGAAATCTACATTCCAGAGAATCTCTCTTTGTCTTAGATCTTTCTGTTAAGGGTCCTCCTCTAATACCACCACATTATCACTTCCTCTGAATCATTTTGCTAAGCAAAGGAAAAATGGATCATTTAAATGGAAATCTTGAGAGAGATACAAAGCATGCATATCTGAGCTTTGCCTCTCAATTTCGAAGCTTCTGTGTTACTTTTCTATCCAATATACTTGCCCATATAACTTTTCTACAAGAGAAGAGTTAGAATTATCTCCCAACTCCTTGTATTAAGAGACTTTATCAAGACCTAGATTTTTGTGGCCTTACTGCTGTCCCCATTTCACTACCCTTAATTTTGCAATTGTGTCTTTGATTTTTTTTCTTGTTTTCAATTTCTTTCTTTCACTCTGTTGTTTCATTCATTTATTTTCTAGTGGATCCACCCTCCTCATTTTCAACATGAAAACATTTCTATTATTTTAAAAACAACTTTGGGCCAGGGAGATAGCTCAGTAGAATAAGCGTTTGCCTGGCAAGTGCAAGGTGCTGAGTTCAATCTCTGGTACCGAAAAAAAAAAAAAATCACAAAACAACTTTGCTTTATAACACTCTTTTTTCTTTCTTAGTCTCCCTTCTCACAGAAGAGATCACAATGATTTCATATTTATTAAACAAATTTCACTTTGTCATCCTAAATCATTTTGGAATCAGTGTCAATTTATGAATAACAATTTAGTTTTATAAATATAATTAACTGGAAAGATTCCAGTCATTCAACGATTTCCTTCATTTGTTAATTACACACCTTTTAAATGTAAATTTTATGTCCACATTTTGGAATTTTCTAACCCTGCTCGGAAGCCAACTCAGTGCAATCCAACTTTCCAGGAATGTGTCCTGGAATATTCTCACATTTTTGGGTAATTATATATCATTTACTATTTAAAAGATGGAGATTCAGACATACTTTATCCAAGAACTTTCCCTTCATATGCTTAAATCTTTATCCACTACACTTCTCTCTATATATACATTCTACACAAACAACTCACAAAACATTTCTACTCCTAAAAAAGCCTCTAATTTTACCATGTAATAAATACGTTTTTCTCCTCAGTGATTGGCATCAAAGTCATTAAGTCTGCGGTGTGAATCATGGGTTATAAGAGCAGATTTCCTTAGTGCACAGTTCAGTAAAGTGTTTCACGTCCTTGCTCTCATTAAGCCAGCATTGGTTTTACTCCAGGACATATTTTGTTCTTGGCTTTGGCTGTTATTTGTTGGAAGTTTACTACACTAAAACAGATTTCAGGAGCCATTTGTTGTCACAATTCCCTTTGGGCCTATCATTAAAAATGATGCAGAATTATAATAAAATATAATCAATCATCCTGCATTTTCTTCCTCTTGAATTATAACTCTCCTAAATTTGTTCAGGGATTTTCACCTGTTATCATCTTTGTACAGATACCATATTTTTAATTTTTTAAATTTTATTCCTCTCATACAATTCATTTAGAATTTTTTATTCACTAAGTGATCAATAAGTGATTATTAATTGAGTTGGCAGGAAACTGAGTCCTTGGCTTCTGCCCTTGAAGAGGAGAGACATTTTCTGCCCAGAAAATATAAGAACCAGAAATCCAGAGAGAGGACCAATTTGGAACCTTCACGACTCACATACTGTCATATTGACTCAGAGTCTTGAGTTCTGTGCTTAGGAAATAAGGCAGAGGAAAATCCAACCTACATTCAAGGACAGATGATTGCAGAAAATTCTCAAGGCACCAAACAGAAGAAAGGTCATGTTAGATAGGACTTCAATCTCCAAGGAAATAGTAGACATTAGGAGGTACCTTCACTGTTTGGGTACTGCAGATCTACTGCTACGGGGAATTTAAATGTGAGAAGTTATATTTTCAAAGATCATTTCTGCTGTGAGTTCCCAAGGCTTCCAAATTCATTATTAGTAATGAAAGCAGGAACTGATAATTTCAATCAATGAAATTTCTACTTCTCTACAAATAAGTAACATTGAAGCCCTTGAGATTTGGGTAGCAGGCCTTTTGAGGGGCACAAAAGTCCTGTATAAACAATCATTTATCACTAACTTTTTCCATTCTGTGACTGGTATTGGGCAGCCTACCTCCATCCTTCTGCCCATAACATTATCAGGGCTCAATGAAGGTCTTAGCATTTCATTTCTAATTTTTAAAGGCTGACTTAAAAAATAAAAGTAATCCCTTCTTTCTATGTAAGAAAATATAATGGTTGTATACACGAATCTAAGAGACAGTCATCCACCCTCCAGATGACATCTCTCTTCCCTATCAATGATCAATGCAAAAGTTGGCTGACCTTCCTTTGCCTCAGTTTGAGGGAGGGAGACTATCATATGGATACTAGCTCAAGTACATTGAAGGGTGTTTGTTTACGTGTGTAGGCATCCTTGTATATATGCATAAACTTGGAGCTCTTCCTGTCACTCACTAATGCTGAGTTACTATGGCTGTAAGCTCCACCTTATTTCTTGCTCCTCTCAAACTCCATGCTTTGTTATTATCGCCCTCCACCTCTTCTACATTCCCAAATCCCCCTGTCTTTCTCTCTGCTGTGTTTAGCATTGCTCATTTCCATTATGTTGTAATTTAGCCTTAGAGTCTGTGGAACTGATGAACACCACCATAGTAGTGATACTACTTTGTCCTTCCATTTTCTTTTTCTTAATTTTTAAGTGCTAGGCATTGAAATTATGGCCTCTATTGCTTAACTGCACCCACAGTCCCACAGTATTAGGGTTAAGACTTCACTCTAAAAATTAGTCCTTAAAGAAGTGACTTTCCTGTGTACAAAGAGTCATGCAGGTGGCACACAATTTGTCATTTTCCATGGTCTTATTCAGGCTCTGCTTTTATCCATATCTATCTGCACAAGGTGATGCTTGTTTTGTACTGTCCTGTTCCAAGACAATAATAAAGCCCTCTTGACAGCAGCATCTGGAGGTGCTCCCAAATATACCAATCCTTGTGACATTGACAAAAGTTTCATAAATCCTTGAGAAGAAAAATTGAATGACAAAGATTGAGATAGATTATTTCTTCCCAACTTTCACAACACATTGTTTCTGGTACCCAGAAAATTAATATTGTGCTTGGGTACCTCTTCTTTGCTAGTAGTCTCTAAAAGGAAGATTTCAGAGATGCTTATAGCAGGCCACAGATATGTGTGTGTGTAAATTTTGGTCACTTAGTACCAACTCCACATAGAGCTTTGAGGATATATCAAAGAGAAGGAGGTAAAAAATGAAACTTTCATATATACTCTTTTACCCTACAGGGAAATTCTCAAGTGTAAGGATATGTCGAAGTTTATATGTATATGCATAGATCATATGTAAGAAACTCACCTATTAAATATCATGTGATACTCATAACACACTTGATAAGTAGGTAAATTAGGAAACAAGGCAGAAGGAAGATCCAACCTTCACTCAAGGACAGATGATGGCAGGAAATTCTCAAAGCACCAAAAAGAAAAAAGTCATGTTAGATAGGACTTCAGTCTCTAAGGAAATACTAGACGCTAGGAGGTACCTTCACCGTCTGGATACTGCAGATTTACTGTCATGGGGAATTGAAATGTGAAAACTTATATTTTCAGAATCTATTTCTGCTGCAAATTCCTTAGGCTTCCAAAATCATTATTTGTGATTAATGCAGGAAATGATACAAATTTAAATCAATGAAATCTCTTTTCCTGTACCAAGAAGTAACATTGAAGCCACTGGGATTTGGATAACAGTGGATCTGTGGACGTTCACATAACATTATATGGAAACATAACATTTTCTCCTTCATGAGAATATAAGTGATAAAGTGATAGATTAGCCTCCCAAAATGTTTAGTTGGTGGAACTAGGATTTAAACTTGTTTCGCAAAAATTAAAATTTACCATCAAATGTAGCAACTCCCCAATGTAGCAATGGCTATTATTCATATAATGTCAATTTCTCACCTATTCTGTACTTTTATATATAACCCATGAAACATGAATTGACAAGACAAATGTATAGCATAGCATTCCATTGGAAGAAATGCAGGACAGCAATAATAAATAAGTATACAATTAAAAACATTTCTTGGTGGACAAAAGAGAAGATCAAAATGGATATCCTTTCCTCTCGCCTCTATAGATATTGGCTTCTTTAGTCACAGTCCTTCCAGAGCCTATTCTGGATAAATTTTAACCCAGTGAACTACAAATTCACTAGGATACTATGAATTCAGCAAACCAAAATCCACAATGATACTAGAATTAATACCACAGAAAGGAATTACAGAGACGAAATTCAACTATAAGCAGGAATGGGCATGAAAATGAGTTGTGAAAGGATAGATCTGCCTTCTGGCCTTAGGCCAAGTGAGACAGTGAGCATTTGAAATATAATTTCTTATTTAAACCCAATTAGCTATCAGAACTAAGTTGCAAGACAAGTGTGTCTGGCATAACTACTTCATTTCACAGAAGTAGTCTCCCAATCTTGAATATAAAACGTGGACGATGTTCTCCTACTGCGAAATTAGAAAGAGTTTTGAGTATATGCAAATATAGATTTTCAGACATACATATCCTATTACACTTCATTTCCCTGCCTGATCCTCCAGCCTACACATCTGATGCTCATTCAAGACTCAAAACATGTAGAAGAAGAAGCAGATTTCCTGCTTATTTATTGTGATGTACATAGAGCCTTGGAAATTATAGCTTCTTCTTATGATTGTGCCAGCCTCTCATTCCTGGTATTAATCAAAGGCTAAATAAATGACAGGCTGTGGCGGGTAGAGTGGGACAGCTCCATTCAGGTCCTAGCTGGAGAATTACAACCCCAGAGGTGAACTCTGCTTTGCAATTAATGAACAGAGGGATGTGGTTAGTCTGAAGAGAGATGATGAATTCAAAGCACCCTGGGACTCCCTCCAGCTGCTTCAAGAGCTTCAACCTCAGTCTTGACCGCAGCCTCTTCACTGCAAGTGTTCTGATCATTCTCCGTCACTTCTCATTCATTTGGTCCAGATTTGTGATTCCTAAATTTTAGAATTCTATAGCTTAAAATAAATAAGAACTGGTGTCTGATTCCAAGGCAAGGAGTTTGTGTTCAGACAGATGCTTCAAGCTCTCTCCCTAGGAATGGAGATGCTACAGCTTGCTGTACACAGACACCTGTTACAGCTACTTTCCTCTGAAGTCATTCTCCCCACCCCTTGTTGCTCCAGATACACTGGTTTCCTTGCAATCACTTGAGCCTGTTTGCTTACAGCCTTCATACTAACTATTTTGTCCCCTTGAAATATTTTTGTATGAATCCTTATTATCATTTAGGTATTTATTTAATCACTCTATTTAATAAATCTTGGGTCTTTCTTAGCTAAAAGATCCTGTTTCAATCTCAACCTTAAAGAAGAATATTCCAAAGCATAAATGTGCAAGAAAGTTATTTAAATGTGACTATGTAGTTTTATCATGCCAGATTTGGGGGAACTCAGGGCTTTGTTGGAACACATTTCTGAGATGTCTGGGTATGTCATGGAGCTGTGCCCTGAATCTGGTCCTTGCCCCTTTTTCGTTAGTGATGTTTTCATGTTCTGCTTCATGGGTGTCATGGCCTGAACACTTGTGCTTTTCCATACCCTTCTGCCATTGTGTTTCTACTTTAGAGATCTGTTGGCCATGAACTGATTCCTCTGAAACTGTGAGTAAAGTTAACCCTCTGTTCCTTGGAATTGTGGGTGCCAGATCCTGTGCTAGCATGAGGCAAGCGCTGATGCATTGGGAAAATGCACATGAGAGAAACTGTGGAAGAAGCTGAAGAGCTACTCGACAAGAGCAATGTGCTTCTGAGCCTGAATGGAGAAAATGGAGGAGAAAATGAGGTAAAACCATCTTAAGATGAATTGCAGGGTTCTAGAGGGCCGTAAGTAATTCCTCAGTCCAAAGCTGATTTTTAGCTGATTCGCACATCTAAGAGCAAGGTGCCTTGCAGTCCTGAGGAAGCTCAGCTACTGAATAGAAGAGCTCCTGAAAAGCAGATGCTCAGCAACAATGGCGGGCTATCCTCAGGACATAGCAGCCCCACCCTTTTTGCCATATGGAATATTTTTTTTTTAATTTCTGTTACATAACCATGCTCTGCTTTTTGTCCCTGTCCTGGTGCTCTCATTTTTCCTTCCTTCCTGGTACTCTCTGTAATGATATTATTCATTATGTACTTTTAATAATTAGTCTATTTCATCAGGTTGAAAAATCCAAGAAACCGAGAATGTTTTTGCCAGACCTAAATTTATTTATCAATCACATAGTAGGTGGATAGTAAACATGCTCAATTAGGGAAATGGGACTGAGTCAATATTTGATAAACATGCCATCAGTAAACCCACTTGTATCTGAAAAGTAAAGATAAAATGTGCTTTTAATTTATGAGTTAGTTCTAGAAATTCCTCTTTTTTTCCATTAGGATACTGTAGTTACATTTCTGAATGCAATGGTTTCTTTTAATTTGCTCATTTTCAATCCAACATCAAGTTTACAGCTCTTTAATGTATCATCTTCACATTGGAGCTAAGCTCAAACCTCAACGAATACCAGCCAATGAGCCCAGCCTAATGGCCGACTTGGAAGCATGGTAACCTTTACAAAACGCTTATTCCTAAATGAACAGCATTGTATATCATTCATTCTTAGTACTTAAGTGGGTAGTAGATATTGTCGAGTTCAGTTAATGATCCACTTCTTTCCTCTTGCCCTGAGACTTCACACCTATCCAAACATTTCTTAAAGATTTACATTGCTCACAATTTAGCTATTAACAAGGCATTCTTTGTCTCCATGGGTTTCGGAGTCATGACTTTGCTGAAAATGGACATCATTTACATTCCTTCCTCTGCAGTTCTTATTAATTATTTCTTTCCTGAAAGATAAAAACTTTATGAAGTCAGAGATCAGGGAGAGCACAAAGTTCTGCATTTAGTGCTTAATTGGTGTAAAGTGAATGTCAGTGATCCCAGGTATGCATCATGAAACTACTGCATGAAAAATGATTCTCATGAATACCTCCCTTTTTCTGTTTTACTGTGCACACACCATTCTTCTTGCACTACCACTGAGAACATTTATTTTTGCTTTTGAAGCTTATTCTCCCCACCCACAAAACAACTGCAGAAGCTATTTTCCATCTTTGAATTTACCTATGTATTTAATTTTAAAATACAATGAATTGAATTCAACATTGCGATTTTTAGGTTTCTACGCTTGCGGTCAAATCATGTTTGCACTGAAAGGTGGAGTCTGCTATGCTGCTTCTTCCAGTGATACCCAATTTCCTCTGCACACAATCCTATAGGAATTTACCTTATA
>NW_004524713.1:2904584-2928757 GCF_000260255.1 Octodon degus | reverse complement strand
TTCTCTTTATGGAACTGGGAATTGAACTCAGGCCTTTGCGCTTGCCAGGGAAGCACTTATTCCACTGAGCCATCTCCTCAGCCCCAAGAATCAGAAGGAATGTTTTTTTTATGGCTCAGGATGCCTTCAGGGCAGGTCTAGCAAGGCTTGAGGATCTGAGGATTAAACCACAGCATCCTGAGCTTTAATGTTTTGTTTAAGCAGTCACTTAAACAACTGAGCTAATGGACAGGTTCCCATCATTGGATGTTTCTCACTGTGTTATAATTAATTGACTGTACTGAACAAAATGTTAAGAATCACATCTTTTAAAAAATATTCCCAGAGCTTGTAGAGTACTTCTTTATAAGAAAAGATTTCTTGGAAGGCAAGAAAGGAGAAAGGAAAAATGAAAGGACTAAAGAGAAGGAAGAAGGAAAAACAGAATGGGAGAAGGCAGGAAGGAGGAAATGAAAGAAGGTCTGATATATCTCCAGTGTAGTTAGGATTTATTTGTAATTGCTTGCATTGACATCATTCTGTACCTAGTCTTGTTGGCTACAGTTCCTCTATAAAACAAAGTATCAGTGCACTTTATATTGACAGTAGGTCATTAACAGTTTGCTATCATTTTCAGGATCCTGCATTTGTCCTTTTGGTTTGTAGCAATGAAAATGCACTGCCCACTCATATCATTTTTCCTGGACATGTATCCTTAATGTACAATAGAAATGCCAGCTACTAGAGCCAGACCAAATCCAGCCCAGAATCGCACTGTAACATCTGCAGCCCAGAGATACACTGTGTCACTGATGCCAGTTGCACACCTGTGGCTTGAGTTGCAGGAAGATTCCTTTCATTCTTTCAGTCCATCTGCTCTTTGAGGACAGTTTCAGATATAAATCAAATATGCTACCCAGAAGGTCACTGGACTGAAACTCAGGAATCACAGTGCTTGCTAGTCTACACTTACACCTTGTGTAAACCCTGACTTTAATATACGTGACGTTAATAAGCTTAACCAAATGACATTTACCTTCCCTTCTTGCTCTAGAATTCTGTGGTCCCAGGTTGCCAGCACCCCGTGTGCCCTATGTCTCTTGTACTCCCCCTGACCCTTCCTGTGGTGCTGGAAAGCCTCCCCATGACAATGTATCATCCTGGGCCCCCAAAAGGGTATCAAGCAGCCAAACAATCTAATTTATCCACAAGTATTTCCATCATCAGGGCCCAGCATCCCCAATGGCGATTTACCACATGTCGTTAATATGTTTGCTATATTTTGTTGGCGGAATATGAAAGTTCACCAGACACCCTGCACGCAGGAAGAGCATATTGAAATGAGCATTAAGGATGTGTCAGGCTGGAGTTTATAGCCTTTCTCAGTACCACGCTGTAAGTAAAGCAAGCCCTGATTGAGTCAGCAGCCTCCTGGGTACTCATTTGCCAAAGTGTAGGGAATTTTAATGTTAAGTTTATCTGTTTGCATTAGGCAGACAGGGTTGGGGGTGGTGGGCAGATTGCTTTGGCTTTGAGGCATTGCAGACAGGCCTGCCAGTTCCACAGACACCCAGAGAGAAGCTTTCAGAGGGGTCAGCATCTTATCTTCTTATCGTCTTACAGATTTTGGTGATGTAGTGGCCTGGAGTTTTAATACTTAGATTGCAAATCTCCTTTTAAAACCAGTGCATTGAAATGCAATAGAAAAGGGGGGGGATATAGTCACAGAGGAACAATGCTGCAGAAAAAAAAGTGAAAAAATAAAAGGGAGTGAGATTCATTAAAGCCCCAGTTACTGGGTGTGGTTGATACAAATACTCCTATGCCTTTTTCTCCTTTATAGGCAAGTTCCGTGAGGGGTTCAGTCATCCTCATAGGGAGCTACACTCCCTGCACAGCACTTTGTAGCTGCTACACCATCCAAAGAGATTATAAAGCCTTATAAGTCCAAATAAATGCTCCCGGAAAATGAATTTGGAAAGAAGGATCCTGTTTCTTTTAGTCAGAGCAGAGGAAATAAGAACTGAAGGGAGCATGCTTGTAAGCCTAGGGATTGATTTGCTTATATAATTTGGGAGAGTGGGATATTTTTCAGTGGGCAGTTCAAAGTGATTGCCCCACTCAGATACAGTGTTCTCAGTATTAACAGGAGTTATCTTGGAGTAACAAAGTCAGTCATTGCCTTTTCTTCTTCCCCAGCAGGACAGCTTAACCACTGCTTTTTCTTCCTGTCTCTTTCTTGAGAAGACATATGGTATTCTAGGAGCTGGAATGTATTTCTCATTCCAGTGGCATGCAGCTGTGGGTCACCTGGCTAATGCTGGGGACATTGTACATTCCAGCAGCGCAGAGCTGTGGTCATTTGGCATTCCAGGGGCATCCCGAAGCTACAGGTCATTCATTATGCTGAGCTTGGTTTGTAGGCCTGCAGAGCAGAGAACCTTATTCGGTGCTACTTGAGACTGGCAACTGTAAGAAAGATGTAACTCTGCTGGTGTTGGAAGACGGAGATGAACAAACAGACAGAGGAAAATAAAAATTAACAACAGAAAATCCTTAACTAGTTTTCAGAGTGTGATTGGGACAATGTCAAGTGCATACAAAGTTTGGTTTTTCTTTTAAAGAAGAGAAAGAAAAGAATAAATCAAATCACATCACAAAGTGCGCTTTTTTTTTTATTAGATGAAAAGCATCTTTTGACATTTAAACAAGTCAAAATGAGATTCAAATTTGGCCTCTACTCCTTATTAATTTGATGAAGTTGAGTGATTTATGTATCCTTTTAAAAATGCTGATTTCCCTTGTAAAATAGAGGCAAGAAATTCTTTCATTTAAAATACAATATCCTGGGCTTGTCAGACAGCTTAGTGGACTGAACAGCCTGCTTAGGCAGACTCAGGGACTGGGGTTCATTCCCCCGCATACCATGCCGGTCCTGCCCCCAGGGTGCACTGAGACTGGGCTTGGTGGCGCATGCCTATGATCCTGGAACTTGGGAGGGTGAAAACAGGGGGATCGCTATAGTGTGATCCGTGTAGTAAGACCTTATATACCCTGTACTAAATACAAAAAAATAAATAAATGAAAATAAAAATAATATCCTCAAAAGAGTTTAACACAACACCTATCCCAAAAAATATGTTATACAGGTTTATTATTATTATAGCATTACAATTATTAGTGCATCGGGAAAAGCTGAAATTGAAGAGATGAAAATAGGAGAGCTTTTTTTGTGTGTATGCGATACTGAGGAGTCAACCCAGGGCTTTGGTTGTGCTAAAAAGTACACTGCTTTTAAGTTGTATCCCAATGCATGTTTAAAACTTGTATTTATGAGATCTTGCTAAATTCTCCAGGCCAAATATGATCTTGAGATCTGATTCTCCTGTCTCAGCTTCGAAAATTGCTGGAATTACAGACACATGCCGTTGAACTTGGCTGATAATTTCCATAATATATGCATTCTGTTAAGACAGGGTCGAAGGGCTGGCCAAATAGCTCAGCAGATTAATGTGTAGGAGTTGGGGGTTTGATTCCCCTGGCCTGGCATTCTGGCCCTGCCTTACCATGTGTGCTGAGACAAGATTTGAGACTGGGCGGGGTGGTACGCCCCTGTAATCCTAGCTCTTGGGAGGCTGTAAACAGGTGGATCACTATGAGTCCAATCTAGTAGTGAGACCCTGAACACCCTATAGACCCTTCCCTAAAATACAAAAAGAAAAAAAAAAAAAAAAAGTCAGGGACTGGCTCTGTAGCCAAGGCTGATCTGGAACTCAAGGTGACTGTCCAAGCTCAGCCTTCCTAATGCTGAGATTACGGGTGTGTGTGTCACCATGCTTGACCCACCCTAATATATGATTGATAATCATTCATTCATTTATTCATTCACTCATTCATTCATACATTCACTCATTGCCATTCGCTTCTATGACTGGCACTGTATTAGTCTTAAGCAGTATTTTGCTAGCTTTAAGTAGTTATGCTCTAAACTGTGCTTATGTAACCAGATTCGATTCCATGAATACTCAATAAGCAGATCTTGTATGCAGTACAGTACCCTTTTATAGTAGCTGAGTTTAGAACAGAAACCAAGGGAATTAGCTGGTACCCTAAAAGATTATGACATAAATTTGGGTTAGCCAACATGCCATGGAATTCTGAGAACTGTCAAGTAGAACTATTACTCTTCACCCATAAGCAAAATGAGCATTTTCTGGGTCCAGTACTGCAAACACTATCACGATGGTACAAGGCCATATGATTCCTACCATTATCTTGTAAAATGAGGTCCAGCAAGAGAGACAGCTACAGCCAGGCAAAGAGGAATTTTACATTTCATGCTTGCAGTATTTTCTTGTTCTTTGAAGAAAAGATTTTTTTGGATTGCTCCCATTTTGTTGTTTTTCTTAAAAATGAGTGGCAAAATGTACTGTCTAAGGAACATGACAAAAATCATTGCAGAATATACATACAGAGTATGCCAAGATTATGAGATCAGGACAAGAAATCTAGGATTCATGCTTTCTGGGGCAGAGAAGCCATCCAGACTCTGTGGTCTTGTTACTTTTCTGGTGGGCTTATGGCCATGAATACGGAGAAGCTAGGTGCGCCCTTTTTTGGAAGACAGGACTTTGGAGATGTGTTTCCCACCTGGAAGCTTGAACCGTGCCTCAGTCGATAAGCTTGGACGAGCGAGAGAAGAAGCCAGTGCGCACAAGGTTTGCTTTGGAGGCTGCCGGGTCCACGGAAGAAGGTCTTAAAGTACAGCACAGGAATGCACGGGGGTGCTTGTTAAAGTGGATTCTATAATCCTTAGCAGGAACAGATCTCTTCAGGGTCATTCTTAGTGACCTCTGAGAAAGTACAAGTCAAAGTTTCTGTCAAAGAGTTCTCTGAAGAACCAGCAAATCAAGTCAGAAGGGGATTCTTAGAGAATATCTGCTGATTTCTCCAAGAATTTGTTGATTCTGTCCTTATTCTAAAACCTTAGAATGTGTGCTTTAGTGAGAAACACAAGTTTTGATCCAAGTATGTTTAGTAGGAACTGCAGATTATATTATTTAGGTGATTTATTTAAAAATATAAAAATAACAAAAATTGAAGTGTGAAAGTCATCCTTACTTAAATCTAGCAAAGGTATGAAAGCAAATAATTCTCTTCTACTAACAGTGTTGAAGTTCTGACAAGTATTTCAAAAATTAAAAAAAAAACAACTAAATGTTTCTTCATAGAAAATATGTTTAGTATTATTTACATTTTACCTAGAGATTTTTTGATATACTAAACATATTTTCTAGATGGAATTGAATGTCATTTCATTTTTCCTCCAGTTAGATATTTTCTAATAGACAATTTTAAAAAGTTAAATTTAGAAACAATTTATTTTGCTTTATTTTTTTTCTGTATTTTAGGGAAGGTTCTACAGGGTGTTTAAGGTCTCACTACTAGATCGGACTCATAGTGAGTCTCCTGTTTACAGCCTTCCAAGTGTGGGATTATAGGTGCACGGCACTATGCTCAGTCTCAATGCACCCCAGAGGCAGGGCCAGCATGGCAGGCCCAGGGATTGAATCTCTAGCGCCTGTGCCTGCTTGAAAGTGCTTTAATCTGCTGAGCTATTTGGTCAGCCCTAGAAACACAATTTATTTACAACCTGTAAGGACACATTGATTAGTGACATAATTTTGGTAAAACTCGTTGGAAATTTTCTTAAGAAACATTTCTAGAGATTTATAGACATTTGCAGTTATTATTATTATTATTATTATTATTATTATTATTATTTTAATACTAGTGACTGACCACAGACCTTTTGCACTGAGCTTCATCCACATATCCCCCTACTGTAAATTTTTTTTTTTAAATTAGAGACAGATTGTCTCTAAATCACTAAGTTACCTGTGTAAGGTTCAAAGCTTTAAACCTCCTGCTTCAGTCTATCAAAGTTCTGTGTTAGGTGTGCATGAGTATATGTATGTGTATGGGTGTGTTTTTTTTTGTGTGTGTGTGTGCACTCGTGTGCACAGCAATTTAACATACATCACTTTTATGGGCAATAAGAACATGTGATAAATATCTATATGGTATTAATGTATGTAAACTTAGATGTTAACATTTTGATCAACACATTGATGGCAAATCTGAAAGAACACCCAGAGATTGCATTCTTCTCTGTTATTGATAATGGTACATTGAAAGTTAGTTTGCAGGACAAGTTTAATAAAGTACAGTGAGATAGCAGGGCAAACGTCAGTGATGAGACTAGAAACACATCTTTCAGCCAAGAAAGTAGTATGGGCTGCATCCACCTGTGGTCATCATTGTTCCCACAGAGTTTCTGTTCTAGAGAGAAAAACCACAAAATATGCCAACAAAGACATAGAAAAGGGCCAATTATAGATGGTTATTGTAATAGCACTTGGACATACTATATGAAGAAAATAAAGTAGTGGAAATGATGAAGAATTACTATGAGTAGGAAAATCCAGGTGTGAGGAAGCCTGCTTGCACATGAGCTCTGCGGAACTGCACAGCAGACAGAGTAGCAGACCAGAACATGAGCCCGAGAGGATCCGTGTGGCCCGTCTAATGCCCCACAGCCCACAGCGTCAATGCAGGGACGGAGGCCCAGACATCCTGTGCCAAACTGACTTTATTTACTACGACTCTGTTCATGGGAGGTGTCAGTTACCATATTCTGCAATAGGGAGACAGGTCTCTACCTCTTTCCTGACGACTGATATTGAGTTAAGTTTTTCCCTTTAATAAACAGGAAGCAGAAAGCCAAACAGTTTTCCGGTCAAACTTCCGCTTCACGTTTTAAAAACATAGTCACAATAATTAGAATAACCAATTTCAGGGCCATAAAATAATTAAAACAAATAGAGCTATGAAAACAAGAGATCAATCCGGCACGTCCTCTGTAGATTATTTTGATTACACCTCTGTATCAGACTACGTAAATCAATGCATTGCTCAGCCAATAAGAAATAGTCCTGAATGTAGAGAGGGAGGACACATATTCCGTGTAGACTTATTTATTTATTTAACTGCTTGTTCTTTATATCACTTACATTATAAAAAGACACAAACAGTTCCAGTGTTAGTGTCTTATGCTTATCACCTTAGTTCTCTCAGAGGTGAGGGCAGTAGACTCTCAAGTTCGATTCCTGTCTAAGTCAGTTACTTAATGAGATCTGGTATTTTTAAAAAAAAAAGGTGTAAGTGTAATAAACATTTTTAAAAATCACACTAAAAGTAGAAAAGCAAAATTCCCAGAATTTTCTTTTGACATCCTAATGAATCATTCTGATCCACTTAGTCGCCCTCCCCAAATCTAAAAAAAAAAAAAAAAAGGATGGGGGAAGAGAGAGAGAAAAATATCTAAGAGAAAATAAGGTTAAAAGTGACAAGAAAAGGTATATGAATATAAAACAAGAAAGCTAATGGATTCATATATAGGGTCAGCCAAATAGATCAGTGGACTAAAGCACCTGTTTAGGCAGAGGCAGAGCCTGGGGTTCGATGCCCATCATGCCGTGTGGCGATTGAGACCGAGCGTGGTGGTGTGCGCCTGTAATCCCAACACTTGGGAGGTTGAAAACAAGAGGATCACTACAAGTCCAATTTGTGTAGTGAGACTCTGTAGACCCTGTACTAAATACATTAAAAAAAATAAACAAGCTCATATATTTACTCACACATACATACGTGTATATATTCATATATACATAGAAATGCATTTAAATTCCCCTGCTTCTTGAGAAATTATATCTCACATGCCTTCTTTTGTACCATGTAATTCCTTCTCTTACTCCGTAGAAATGTGCACTTTGCACTTCTGATATCCTCTACACAATGAGGAATCTGGGATCAGCGAACTGCTGCAGCCAGACCCAGAAAAATCTCCTCACTAAGGTCTCCAGGCACAACATGATCTCAGTATGTTCCTCCCAAGGATTCCCAGAATTGACACAGACTCCCAACCTGCTTAGGAATGCAGCACTACACTTCTCAATAGCATTTTATGACACATTTTGCAAATCAAATTTAAAAGCATAACTGAGTGGAATTAAATTAATGCCGTCTGGTAATGTCAGCAGTGCGAGTGATGCAACAACCTGGCTTGACTCCTAAACCTACTGGAAGCCCGTGGTACATATTCAGCAGATATCTAGTATTGCAGAGAGAATCTATGTACTCTGTGTGTGTGTGTGTGAGAGAGAGAGAGAGAGAGAGAGAGAGAGAGACAGAGACAGAGACAGAGACAGAGAGAGACAGAGAGAGAGAGACTAGGGGTTGCTGCTATGGAGTTAAACAAACTTTGACAGCATAAAAGAATTTGTAGAGACTTAATGATTGCATGTGCCCTGTGACCTTGAGCCTTTTAAGTTGATATTTGCATATCCCTTCATGCTTCACAGAGTATATTCAGCTTCATTACATCATTTCATCACCGTAATCACCTTCTGAGGAAAGCTTCCAGGTTCTCACCACCTTCATTTAGTTACTTATGTATTTCACTTTGAGCTTCCTGACCCCAAAGTTAGCTTTCCCTCTGTAGCTTAAATCAATAATAATAGCATGACCGGTTTTCCCAAAGCTTCTTTAATCTCCCTGTTGCTAAATCCAAATTTTTGTCGGCCACCTCCTCTTCATTGATTCGATAGAAACAGTTACTTAATTTATTTCCTTGCTGTTGAAACTGGTTTGTTCCACTTGACTTCAAGATCCACAGGCTTCGTATTTCTTCCTACATCGTGTGATCTCAAAGTGTCTCTTTTCTGAGTGCCCTTTGTCATATTTTCAAGTGTAAGTATCCCAAGGCCCGCCTCCCTCTATCTGCAAGCACTCCTTTGCTCATCTCAGCCAGTGCAAGGTTCATTGGTGCCATTTTACTATAAAGACTTCAAAATTTAAATTGTTCATTTTTATTTTAAAAAGACAAAAAAACTATAGAAATGATGTAGAATTTCAAAGCAAGATTATAGGATTTTTTTTTTTTTTTCAGAACTGGGGGTTGAACTCAGATCCTGGCACTTACCAGGGAAGGGCTTATTCTACTGAGCCATCTCCCTGGCCCCAATGACAGGAAATTAACAATAATTATTATAATGCATATTGTTAACTTCTAAGTAGTTGTGCAGATTACCAGATGCAAGCATGCAAAATTGATCAAACAATATAACTAAATGTTTCTTTCAGTGAACCAATAGAAATGATTACCGCATTCCATCTTGTGTATGAGAGGGTTATAGGCAGAGTGTCTTCCAAAGTGGGACATCGAAATCGTTTAATGAAGTGAATGCATGTAAACATGTGGCATACATATTCAAAAACATGCAATTATTAGCATATGGGGTTATTTTTAGTAAGAGATTGGGTTTGGAGATAATCAAATTGATTCATATGGAAATGTTAGCCACTCAGCCCACAGAGTTTCAGAAACTTTATCCTATTTGGAAGAAAGTATCAATATGAGAAGTTTCATCTCTACCTTCTGATCCCAAAGCAACCAGAGTACAGTTATGAAAATCTTAAAATTTAACACAACATGTTCAGTTCAAAGCTGTGGAAATCTAAAGGACCTGTGTACCTATGAACTCCAGAATGGCTCCCTGAAGCAGGCGGAACCTGCCATGACTTGAATTCTGATAGGGTGTGAGAGTTCTGTTGGCATCTAATGCCGTAGAAGAAGTGGGAAGCACATAGAAATGTTTGCTGAATGAAATGGTTGCTAAAGTGAACATGGGCTGAGGGGAAGAAGAAGTTCAGATCTTGGAGAAAAGGGTGCGAAGGTTTGGAAGTATAGAAAGCCTATTAGTTTTTTATTGCCACATAGCAAATTACTGAAAAAGTCAGCAGCTTGAGACAACAAACATTTACTATCTCTAGAGGGTAGATGACATGACAGATGGCTTTCAATCAATATTAACTCTACAAAACTAGTTACTAGATATCATGTCAGTATTGAGACTAATGATTGTCTTTGTCTCATAAGCCAGAAATTTAAAAAAAAATTGCATTGTTGTCTAAATTTATTATTGTGAAACTTACAATTTAGCTATTGCTCTATTTTTTGAATTCATTTATTAAGTGTTAGTTTATTGAACTTTATTCACCAATATTCTACTGTGGTCCAGGCTCCATGATTCAGAGACAAATTGCATTAATAAAATTCCCTATCTTCATGAAGCTTTAAATTTTCTTTTTCTTTTTCTTTTTTTTTTGCAAAACTAGGGATTGAATGCAGGCCCTTATGCTGCCAGAATAGCACTTATTCTATTGAGCTATCTCCCCAGCCCCGAAGCTTTAAATTTGAGAAAAGGAAAACAAACATACCTGTTCTGTGTGTGCATGCATAATAAAATGTGTAATCTTGTTACAGTGAGACATGAACTTTCAGAACAGACAAGAAGAAAGGAAGATTCTAAGGACAAAATATTTAACCAGTTTTTTAGTATTGTGTGCCAAGAAAAGGCCAGAGAAAATGTATGTTTTTAGCCCCCCATACCATGTGTGAAAGTGACAGACAGTACAGCAACAGCAGAAACTGGGCATACTTTTAGAATATATGAACAGTTACAATGCTTCCAGCAGGTGATTAGAGAAATTCTTATTCAAGTGGGAGAACAATTTTCTTCTTCTTCTTCTTCCTCTTCTTCTTCTTCTTCTTCTTCTTCTTCTTCTTCTTCTTCTTCTTCTTCTTCTTCTTCTGCTGCTGCTGCTGCTGCTGCTGCTGCTTCTGCTGCTTCTGCTTCTGCTTCTGCTTCTCCTTTTCCTTCTCCTCCTCCTCCTCCTCCTCCTCCTCATCATCATCATCATCATCATCATCTTCTTCCTCCTCCTTGTTCTCCTTCTCCTTCTTCTTTTCTAAATGTATTTAGTACAGGGTCTATAGGGTCTGATTACACAAATCAGACTCTAGCGATCCTCCTGTTTTCAGCCTCCCAAGCCCTGGGATTACCTGAGTGCGCCACCACCCAGTGTCACTCGCCATCTCAACACACCCCAGGGGCAGGGCTGGCTCAGAAAGCTGAAGATCGAATCCCTGGCTCCTGTGTCCACCTACGCAGGCACTTTAATCCACTGAGTTATCTGGCTGGCCTGAGACATATTTCTAATACCAGGACACTCTGAGGTTCTGGTTCTGTGAGGGCAGAGGTCTAATGTCACACTGAGAAAATGAAGAGATAATTTCAACTTCCCTTCCAGATTCTCCAATCTAGTCCAAGAGATTCAAAATTTCTTCCAGAATATTCCTGGTAAATAAGACTTATCCTGCAGAGTCTTAGTAGAGCTTCTGTTTTGCGCAGGTCCAGGTCACACCACCTGTGATCAGCACATGGCAAAGCAATAAACTTGCAGTGTCATCTTGGACTTATATTTGAAGACTAAAATTGAGTCACACCCCTGTGTAAAACAAAGAAATAATGTGGCTTGAAATATTGAAATCAATTTTTAAAAAGGACACTGGAAGGAGGATGGTAGGCAACCACTCATATTTGCTGTTAATATGAAGCAAGGCTAATGGTCATGGCCCAGAAATGAACAGTGGTTACATGAAGGAAACTGTAAACAGTTTCTGGTTGGCATTAAAAAGTAAAAAAAAAAAAAATAGAGCAAAGAATAAAGATACAGGACATAGAAAAGAGGGAAGTAATGTATAAGAGGAGCAAAGGTAATTTGTGATCTTTATGTAAAATTGGAATAGTAAAATATTCTCTGAATTATCTGTGAAGAAAATGTATTCTTCATTTCTGTCCCATCATTTCACATCTGTGTGACTTGGAGTTAATGACTTAACCTCTCTGAGACTCACTTTCTTTTTTCTTTTTCTTTTTCTTTCTTTCTTTTTTTTTTTTTTTCGGTCCTGGGCATTCAACTCAGGACCTTGCACTTGCCAGGTAAGGGCTTATTATACTGAGTTATCTCCCCAGCCTGAGACTCACTTTCATGAATGGCAATTCCAGTCTACTAAGGTTCGTTAGTCACATCTGAGGAGCAATAGAAACCTTTTGTTCATCACAACCAAAGGCAACACATGAACCTCTAATTAAAATTGAGCCTGTTCTTTATATACAGATATAGAGAATTTTAAAAGTGTGTCCAGAACGCAAAGACAATCAAGTTAGTAGCAAAAGATTCAAAGCATGAAAACTTCCATGCACAGATGTAGCTCCACACACTCGGACGTTTAAAATAGTGTTGCTTGCTGTTTGAGCAACGATCATTTCTCCAGGCACTTACCAAGCAATATAGGAGCATTGCCCCATTTAATGTCACCACAGCTCCCATTAGGCACCACTGTAGGATGAAGTTCTGTTGCAATAATCTGGATAGAGTCTTCAAATTCCCACTTCATGTTATTTTATTTTATCTATTAATTTAGCTTGTTAGTATATTTGCATATGCATAATGATCACATTCATCAAAGGGAAGTTGTACCTGTATGTAATGTATATTGATTCTTTTTCTATATATATATATATATATATATATATATATATATATATATCATTACATGGATGCTGCTTCAGTGAATGTTATTTCACCCATGCCTTCTAAAATTAATATGGTGCTTCAGTCACTTGCCAAGTATCCATGAAGCATTCCATAATGCCTTCTTTTATTATTTTTTTTCCAATATAGAGTTACTGTGGAAATAATCATGAACTTAGGCTCAGAAGATTAGGTTTAAATTCTCATTTTGACATTTATTACCTTTGTGACCTTAAGCAAGTCAATTTATATCTTGGAACTGCTTTTTTTTCATAATCTGCAAAATGGGAATACACTATCAATGCTCTTTGGTCAATATGAAGGTCAACTCAGATATAGAAAAATGCCCTAAAAGCATGTAGCCAATCCCATAACATTTTAGATAGTCAATAACCATTGAAATAAACCTTGCTGAGAAAAAATGAATATGATATGAAGTTGATAAAAACACTGGAAGACAAAAAGAAGGTGAAGTTGAGTGATTCCTCCTGTGAGACTTAAACTCTTTCCTTTGTAAAATAATGCTGCTGATGGATGCTACTGTCTTCATCCTAGAGTCAAAATCAACAGCCCCAGGAGTCCCACCTGACTTCATCCTTCCGTTCTTGATAGCAGGTGCATAAATTGCCTTCTGGGTGGCATGTGCAAGAAGTGAAAGTATCTGTCAGTGAGCTCCCTGGGTTGGTTTTGCCCCGACTCTCTCCTCTCGTACACAGGAGTACAGATGTACCGACATTATCTTACTCAGTGAGCTATCTTGGCTTGATGTCCCTTCAGACCACAAGATGAGGCTTTCCCCCCTCCATATCATCTAATAATGAGCCTAACTATTGGCAACCTTAATATCTTCTCTTGAAATTTATACCATATTATTATTGAGAGATAATCCATACATACCACAGTTATCAGTGTATATTCGTTCATGTACAAGTGAGTGTCTGTGTGTAAATAAAGACATTAGAGAAAAGCAATAGCCACCTCCTTTGTGCTAGCCCGAAGCTGCTGGAGTGTGGTACGTGGAGACAGGTGTGTTTGGTCTACATTCCTTCCCAAACTGGCAACAAGTGCTTCATCTTAAGATAATGGAGAATACCTGTTTTTGATGTCCTATTTCAAAATATTTCCTTTTACTTCCTTTCCATATTAGAATCAGATCTACTGATGGGTGACTGTATGTAAATAGGAATTACACAGGTGCATCTTAATTTTTTTAAGTCAGAATTTCTCAATACCTTTGATTTCTGTAAATATAATAAAATACAGTATAGAAAGCGTCTTTGATTTAGGAGTATATGATGGGGAAGTTTTGGATCAGGATCCAAGTTCCATAAGTTTCAATGAGTTTGATAATACATTAATTAATACTTTAATTTTTTTTCTAGTCAGGCATGGTAGCACATGCTTGTAATCTCAGCACACTAGCAGGAGGTAGCAGCAGGAGAATCAGAAATATGAGGCCATCCTGGACAACTTAGCAACTTAAAGAGATCCTGTCTCAGAAAAAATCACAAAAAGTACTGGGGATATAGCACATGGTAAATGTCCTGTGTTCCATCTTATGACACACCACACACACACACACACACACACACACATAATGTATATTTGGACATCTTTACTCTAGTAAAATTATTGGAATGAAAATCTCTCCATGAGTCATAAATATATTCAAATTAGTATAGATATTATTTGATGAATTTGAATAGCCAAAGGTAGATATGGAAATAAGGCAGAAGCAGAGGCTGGGAAGATTTGCATTATCATGCAAATAGAATAAATGTGATTCTGAAATCTCTGAAGGAATATAGGAGGGATAGAGTCAGAAAACTTTATGGAAAAGAAGTGAGAAGGTCCCCAGTATGGTGTGATATTTCTATGTGGTGGAGAATAAAATAGCCATGAAAAATCCTCCATCAGGCAACAAAAAAACTTACAATGGCCCAAAATATTCAATACTCATGTTGAATGGTTTTAAGCATCGTGTCCTGAAATTCCTTCTAAATCCAAATATTTTCTCTAGAATATTCTGCACATAAAAATGGATATAGAGCCATGTGTGTTGGCACACACCTATAATCCCAACATTCACTCAGAAGGCTGAGGCAGGAAGATAACTGTGAGTGTAAGGCCAGCCTGGGTACATAAGTGAATTCAAGATCAGTCTGGACCACATAATATGACTCTATCTCAAGAAATAAAAGACTGAAATGTATAACTGGTGTGAGTGGGTTGGTGTGTGTGTGTGTGTGTGTGTGTGTGTGTGTGCATGCACACGTGCACGTGAATGGGCATGTCTCTCTGTCTGTCTGTGATAGGCATATATAAATAAAAGCAGTGAAAAGACAAATGGCCATTTGACAGTTCAGCACTATCAGCTGGCCTGAGGGATCATCAATGTGATGCTGGTTTGACTCATAAATAGGTAAGAAGTGACTTCATACCATAAAAATAAGACCTTGCTCAAAAATTTGCTTGGGCCACAACATTTGGGATCAAAGTCAATCTTACGAAGATCCCAAGAATCAATAAATTTCATGGAATATGTGCCAATACCCCATATCAAAATGGCTTCTGTTCTATAAACATCTTCAAATCCCATTTTAGAAAAGAATTACTTATTTCTCAAGGCGTTTACAGCTTTGTTTGCAGCACTGGTGGTGGATTTTGGTGGTAATGACTTTCTTTCTGCCTAACATGAACCTTAATGCTACACTTATTTGTTATATAACTTCAGAACTTACACTCAGGTATTGTGCAATGAATTAAATTTATTTGGAATACCACATTTTCCTTGCTCTTTAAGAAATCATTTCAGGATCTGGGAGATAGCTCACTGGTCTAAGCACCTGCCTGGAAAGTGAGAACCAGGGTTTAGTTCCCAGTTCCACATGCTATGCAGGTCCTGCATTGAAACAGCTACCAAAACCAGGCATAGTGGCACAGGTCTGTAATTCCAGTACTAGGGAGGCCAAGACAGGAGGATCTCTATGAGTCTGAGCTGCATAGCAAGACTCTGTACCAGATAGATAAATAGATAGATGATAGATAGATAGATAGATAGATAGATAGATAGATAGATAGATAGATTTTTTTTTTAAAAAAGAAAGAAATTATTTTAATCTTCTGGATTGGCCCAGGACTGAAGAAAGAAATAAGTCTAGTCAGAAATAGCAGGGAATAATACAAACTGCCAAACAGTATGTAAATATTTCCAATATCTACAAAACAAAGAATAAAAGACTTACCAAACTATGTAACTTATGAAAATGAAGTACAGATTTTGCTAACAGGAAGCCAGACCACCCACGACAGCTCTCTCCACCTGAACGATGGCCTTGTCTCTCCTCTCCTTCCTCAACTTGCCCACAGGCCGGGAGCCCAAGACCCAGGCTGAGCTTCATCTCTAGTGAGGTGGAATTAGTAAGTCCTCCTTGTACAATGACGAAATAATCAGCATGGAGTTTCAAATGCCTCTACAGTGGGAAAATTCTGTCCTTGTGAAGGCCCAAGTGAAAAAAATACTTTTCTTCTGAGTGAATATATGACCACAGACAAGTGTATACTTCAGGTTCTCTAGAGGTTCAAAAGTAACGGTGGTTGACGAAAAACTAAAAATATATTGTCCCACACATATTTCACCTGGAAAATATCATTAAGTTTTAAATAGCTAATGTAGAGTCAAAAATTCTCCTTTAATTATTTCAGTTTCTCTTTGCCAGGGAAAGTTTAACGTGTTGAATTGTCCCTTTTTCCACAGCTCTAAACTCTATGGATCTTGTATGCACAGTTCACTGGACCCAATTTTTTTTATCATTTTAATTCTCAGAGATGTTTATAGAAACTCTGTCCCTCTTTATTCTAATTTGGCCACAGGAAAATGTTCAAACTGATTATTCAAAATCAATTTAAGGGACCATTAGTCATCCAGAGGCTAATTGCAGTTATTATCTTATTATTCATCATAATCCCAATAACCCAAGAATAATGCAAAATTGAAAAGGTAAATCCAATTTGCTATGCAGTCATCAGAAAAGATAGCGGTGATTTCTGAACACAGCCTCGGAGGGAGTTCCAGGTCTCCATGCTCCAGTCCTTTGGGTAGCTGTCATTAGGTTTATGCTCAGAATGGACCAAGCTTGGATCCTTGCTGGATAACTCACTTATTTAAAGCACCACTAGTGCAAAGGCAGTCAGGTGCACAGGACCACGGTTCAAATCCCAGCTCCAGAAGCTGAACCAGACCAGCCCTTAAGGCACCCTGAAGTAGCAAACAAACAAACAAAGGCCTTCTCAAAATTTTGGGCCAGCCAAATAGCTCATCGGACTAAAGTGCATGCAAGCAGACTCAGGAGCTAGAGGTTTGATCCCTGGGCCCTGCGGTGCTAGCCCTGCCCCCAGAATATGCTGAAATAGTGATTGAGACTGGGCGTGGTGGTGTGCACCTGTAATCCCAGCACTGGGGAGGCTGTAAACAGGTGGGTCACTGAGTCTGATCTAGTAGTGAGACCCTGAACACCCTGTAAACCCTTCCTTAAAACACTACTCGCCAAAAACTGGACCAGGCCCTAAACTTGCTACAGAGATAGGCATAAACGAACAGCATGGTAATGGGTTGGTTGAAAGATGAAAAGGCAAAAACACGTGGTCCTTGACTTGATGGAACTGCTGTGAGCCAGAGATGATAGCTCTCTTTGCCACTAGGATAAAAAGGCAGAACTAATAAGCATAAGAAAATATCACTAATTATTATGGGTATGCAATACAGAACATAATTAATTTTCCTTTGCAAGGGTCTAGGTGACTTGAAGCTAAGTCTTGAATAATTAATATATTCTCCTTCATTCTTTCAGCAACGAAAAGGAAAGCACTTTATGAAATGGAAATTGCATGGCGAAAGCACCGAACAGTGACAGATACTTTTAGGGAATGATAGTAATTCAGAGGGTCTAAAAATTGGTCAAAAGAAGTTGGGATGGATAGAATTTACTTTAATTTTTAAAATTGTCTCATTGTTTAAAGAGAATACAAAATAGGATTAAAACAGAAAAATTACAAGTGATACAGAATTTCACTTAAGAAAATAATGTGAATTTCGCAGCAATTGTTGAAATGCAGTATAGTTACTCACCTAATTGTTCTTTTTGTTTGTTTGTTTGTTTGTTTGTTTGTTTGTTTCTTTGCAGAACTGGGGCCTTGAACTTGCCAGGCAAGTGCTTATTCTACTGAGCCATCTCCCGTGCACCCTTAGTTGTTCTTATGGCCAGATGTATACATGCAAAATTGGAACAAGAAAGAAAAAATGAAAGAAATATGTAAGAAATTAAGAAGAAAAAAAGACAAACTATTGGGACAAGGCAACAAAATAAATTAAACATTAACTGCTCTTTTCTTTACACCAGCAAAAATCCACAGAACAGTTGTGAAATCCGGGATGGATAGATTTTAAAGCTAGAGATTAAACTAGAATGTGATGTTAGGATGGGTCTTTCATGGGCAAGAAGGATGGCTAAAGAACTCAGATTTATGGTGGAGGAAGGAAAAAACCACTAGCACTTCAATGTGAGAAAATGTTATTGGGATGCTGTAATAGATATTCATGAGGAGAACTCTACTGTTATGTCAAGTTCTTTTAGACGTGGAGGAATCCGGAAAAAATAAGAAGATGTGCATCATCGCACAAATTGGCTAAGCTGAGGAAACTGAATCTGTCCTTTTAAGACCATGGATATTCTTTTGGTTTTTTTCAAAATTGGGGTTTGAATTCAGGCCCTTGCACTTTCAAGGCAAGCACTTATTCTACTGAGCCATTTTCCTAGCCCTAGGATATTCTTTTATATGATACTTTAAAATGGAATATTATATGATACAGAAAAAGAAATGTGCTGCAGCTATATGTATTGCAAAGTACAATCCAAAGGAAAATCAAATTTCAGAAGACTTAATAATACAGTATCATTTTTAAAAAGCCTCACAATCAGAAAAACCACACATGTTTAGAGATCTGTGGACATGCATAGTAAAACTGCAAAACTCATGGATGCAAAATTCAGGCCAGTGGTTATTTCTTAATGATACTGGGGATAATTTCTGGTGTTAAATTAGGGAACTAGTTGGAAAGTATTTCTTTAATTATTGTACATCTCTCTCTCTCTCTCCATATATATATATATATATATATATATATATATATATATCACATACCTCTTGTATATATAATTTATCCTGTAAATATTTTTTACATAAATTTTATTGAGAAAGAAATAGCAATGAGAAAGTTTCCAAACAGGTCAGTAGGACAGTTACAATAATTAATATATTGCATATGTTGTCTTCAAGGTAGTTATGCATAGTATAAGAGGACATGATATCTTGTCTAAACACTATTAGTATAAATCTTTCTTCTCATTGAATAAAGAGAATGTAGCTATATATCTAGCCTAACTAATTTCTATATACAGGTATGTTTTTCAATACAAAATGGCCCTTCATTTGTATCCCCTTTTTTGTTTACTTTTGTCAGAGATGGATATTCCATTGCCCTTCAAATATTGTAGGTGCATGAATTCAGCAAAATAATCCAATATATTGCAGTAGTCTATAATAGTAGTGGGTTTTTAATGTCAGAAGTTGTTCACTTGAGCCTTTTACAGCTCAGCATATTAATATTATCCTGTAAATATTAATTTAATAAATAATTCTTTCTAAGTTAGTGAAGAATTTCCCATAGAATACAGCAGTGTACACAAAGCCTCCCACCACAGTTCCGTGCTCACCTCACTGCTTGCAGCTCCCAAGCACTCACTCTCTGAATCTTCACCCTCTGTGCTGCCCATCAGATGCTCTCCTAGAACATGGACCAGGTGGTACTGAGTGTTGCACATAGACAGACCGAGCTTGTACACTACTGTATGAAATATAACCCACTGCAATCCAGCAGCAATCCAATAGACATGACAGCCTCATTTTGCAGATGAAGGCTCTAGATTTCATGTTGAGAAAATTCCCTGTTTGCTTAAGACAATATTACTGTTTAGATCCTAGTTAATCTGAGTCCGAAGTCCACACTTATGATCACTCTTCTACCACATTCACACATGTGAGAGTCTGACTAGTTTTGCAAACTACCTCTCTTTGGATTTAATGAATTCCAAACATTTTCATGAAACAATGCTATTGAGCATTAGTCTAGCAAGTCTAGATCTTGGTCATGTCATGGCTTGAATTCAAAAACTCCCTCAAAAAAATCTTGTATTTAGAAATAGGGTCAGCCAGAAGAATAAGGTCCGTGGGACCTAGGAAGGTGTCTCCTTGTCTCTTCCTTCTCATTTCTTCTGCTGCTTTCCAGCTGACATGAAGTGAGCAGCATTTATTGAGTGAGCACTTCCTTCATGCTGCTTCTGTTTTGGAGCCAGGGTATTGACTGAACCCTCTGAAATTGTAAGCAATTCCTAATTTAAATTACCAGTTTTGGCCACTCTTTCCCAGCAATAGCAAAGCTACCTGATATAAAATTTGATTTCAGAGAAATGGGGTCATTCCTGTGACTATAACTGACCATGGATCTGATCTGAGGGAACAGTTTGGGAAGGTTTGATGGCGGGGCCTCGTGAAGTCCCCAAGTGCTATGTGCAGAGCTTTATGAAATACTAGAGTTGCAAAAGTTGCAGCACAGAATGCTGCCAGAAATTCTCACACTGAAGTGCCAGCTGAAGAGGTTTCACTTGGGAAAAAGGTTCTATTGGGAACTGGGCTAGATGTCATGTGTCTTACAATCTAGGGAAAGGATTGCCTACATTGTGCACATGTGCTGAGACCTCTCTTAAGGAGAGGTTAAGGACACTGAATAAGTTTATTTATTTTAAAAATTTAAAGACAACATTTGGGATGTAGCATGAATTCAAGATGTGGCACCCAGGATGTTAGCTGCTTTTAGACAAATTTATATTGAGGCTCAGAAGAAAAACAGAGCTAAATTGTCTGAAACTTAAAGTTTCATAAAATAGAAATTCTGGTCAAGGAAAACATGGTGGTTGGAAGACTAGTTTTAAAATGAAGTCAAGTATATTGCCTGAAAGCAATAGGAAAGATGGCTTTAAAACGTCACATTTGGTCGAACTCAACTCTTCGCAGGCTCAAGGTTGTAAAACAATGAACATCTTTGAAAGACTTTGGTTTGAGAGAGATCAATAAGGAAATATCTTCTTCCAGGGAAGCCTAGAGAAACATTTTACTGAGTTCCGACATTTGGATATTCTGAGGCCCTGAAGATATGGACCAATGGGGCTAGAGTCCTATTGTCTCCAAAGCAGATATGCTATGTTTCATAGAGTGCTGGGTTTTCAAGTGTACAGAATGCAGAAGATATGGGCTCATGAAAAAATCTATTCACCTTCCTGCAGGAAGCCTAACAGGCAATGCAATGTTCTTCTGAGAGGGTACTGCAAGAGCTTTTCAGAGCGAAGGTAGAGGTCCAGTAGAGACTCCGGCATTATTGGAAATCCAGGAACATGAAATGATGGCTGAGGAAAGCCACAGACAGGAAGCAGAGCCCGCCTAAGAGTGATACCCTATGGTTTTCAAATAGCAAGTCCAAATGGTGGGACTGTGCACCACTTTGGTGCTCACATCTTTGATTCTTCCCCAGCTGCTAGGCAAAATATAGTATTTTCCAGGGTGGATTTGAGTCTTGCTTTGGTCCAGTTACTTTTTATTCTTTCATGACTCCATCTTAGAATGGGAATATTTACACTATGTTATTGTGTATTTTAAACATTTAATTCACTCTGAATTTCACAGGGACTCTCAACTAAGAATTGTTTTTCAGAGGGAACTTTGTACATGAAGTTCTTAACAGAGTGAGAACTGTTAAGAATCTGGTGACTTTTAGAACTCAATCAACTGCATTGTATAATCAGGTAGACATGAGACATTTGGGGGGCAGAGGCAGAAAGCTATAGTTTGAATCTCAAATGTCCCCTAAAGTTTCATGTGTTCAGAGATTGGATTAACTGAAAAATGTGGGCTACTGGACCATGGCATTGAGAGGTATGTCCTTGTCCCGGATCCTTTCTCTTATCTCTGCTTCCTGGCTAGCATGGGGGATAAGTTTGCCTCTATTTTGGGCTGTGAGCAGCTCATTTCTGTCTTATTTCTAAGTTATGGACTGTCTTGGTTACTCTTCTCTCTTGCTGAGACCAAATACCTGACAACAAAAATGAAGGAAGGAAAGGCTTATCTTATTCAACTCACAATCAGTGGAGGTTTCAGTCCATGCTCAGCTGGCTCCAAGGCAGAGCAGCACATGGCAGAGAGCAACCACTCATGGTGGCAGCAAAACGCAGAGAGCAAGAACAAATATGATTAATGGCAGCAGCAATAGCAACAGAGAACAAGTCTGTCCCCCTTTAAATTGCAATTAAAGCTATGGCTCCAGGAACTGCATGAGGTTTTGGGGAGACAAGTAGACACAAACCATAACATGGACTGAACATCTTTTAGTTATGAGCCAAATAAGCTTCTCTTCCTTCAAGATGCAGGTCTCAGGTATTGTGTCCTAGAAACAGGAAAACTGAATCATATGACTGTGGTCATATAACATCAGCGAGGGAAGTAGAGGTACTGATGTAAGCTGGCATATCTCAGGTTTTCAACCCCATTTCTGGGCATATCCATGATGGACGATAGTAATACAAAAGCTCCAAAATGGCTCTAAGATACAGGGTTGGCCATTAAAATGAAGTCAACGTGGGGGAAGATAAAAAAGGACCATTTGAATGAGTGCCCACATATAGACTGCATTCTGGATTTCGTTGAAATGTGCATTTGACTCTGAAGAAGTTAATTATATATCATGAGAAAAAAGAAAGAAAGATCCAAATTTTGGATCATCTGTTTCCACACAGTATAGTCACTAAGCCATGACTTGTGTTATTAAGAAGGATTAGAAGAAGAAAACAAGGTTTATTTAGAGCAAGCACAGGCTATGGATTCATCTAAGCCAGCTAAAGTTCATGGTTTTGGTATTATTCTAGTAACCAACAATATCAATTTTGAGGACAGATAGCTTAGTTACAGGCTAGGCTTAACGATTCTTCATCTGTTCTGTGCCTGTTTCACTAACGTAAGTATAGGTGAAATAATAGAGACCAAAATTTCACAGTGTGCTTGACTCAAGGTACGTGGTTAACACATGTAAGCTAAAGAATGAGAAATCAAACATACAAGCTTCAGCAAAGGGAAGATGCTACTTGAGAAGACTTTACTTTAAAAACTTTATGCTTGGGGGCAAAAGTTGGAGTCGACAACATAGATCTTTGACTTTTTACTAATTCTTCTATCCTCCCAGGGCTACTCTTATAGAATCCGTGGTTGATAGTTCATAATTCCTGTGTATAAAAATGGGGTTGGTGAAGTCAGAAGCAAACACAGAGCAGAACTGGAAGGTCTTAAGCTGAACACAGGGTGGCCTGCGAATCAACTCATGTGAAAAGTTTGCTTTCACGATGGAAGTTTGATTTCTGGGATTTATAGGAATAATTTTGTGTGTGTACGTAGTATTTCTGAGAGAACAAATCTGGTAGAAAGTCCTCGTAGACGTCGACTGACTTAATCCTTAGAAGTTTATAAAGGACTATGTTGTGGCTTATATCTAGATGGCCCCATGCAGCCTCATGCACTCATAGTGGATCTTTCACGAGGAGACTGCATCATGCATGTGTGATACTGGATTGTGTATGTGTGATATTTGATTAGTCCACTGATGGGTCTAAATATCCTTCCTGCTTTGAGCACTTCCTTTTTCCCTCTTCTCATTCTATAGGCTCTTTCTCTTTTGCTGTAACTCTCTACCATGCTGCCCACCTTGGAAGTACTTGTTTATGGACGGAAATCTCTATAAAATGTGAGCTAAAATGAATCTTTCTTCCATTCACTTATGGGTGTCAGTTATTTTATCCCAGCAAGAAGTAACTAAGGCAAGAATTTAGATATGTATTTAACTCTATTGATTACCTTAGGTTCAATGTAATCAGGTTAATAGTTAAGGAAAATTGTTTGTATTAGAATCTTACTATATATGTTTAGCATTCAACATGTCCTAAGAGACTGAATACTCTTAGACGCTGATATTTCTTACTAAATGCTCTTATATAGTTTTGGCTTCTTCCACCAGGAATCAGGACATCAGAGAAAAACTGTCATAATTACACCCTTCTGGCGGGTTGATTGCTCTAATGAGGTACCACAGTGCAAAAGAAGCCAGAAAAGAGATGAATGAATGGAAAGGGATAATGGAAAAAGAAGCCTTCACAGAAGTTTCCTTCAACAGGGATGCAGATGAAGGATGATTGGGAAGATGTCCAGACCATTGAGAGTCTTAAAAATACACCCAATATTTTCAATTTGATCTTCAAAGGCAGGCAAAATACTGTCTAGTAAAGAGCAATTCAGTATATTAGGAGACATGGAGTTTGATCACCTATGTGCCCTGGAGCAAGTGACTTACATTATCTGATATGATATGAAGAATGAGGACATATAAGGGTGTTTTCTTGGGCCTCTATAATGTTTGAAAGATGTATTATATATGAATAAGAATGTGCATGAACATGAGATGGGTAGCTACCTTTCCTTTAAGTCATCAATCATAACTTTAATTGCTAATCAGCTGTCATCAAAGCGGGAAGGGTGCTCTT
>NW_004524713.1:2899867-2904219 GCF_000260255.1 Octodon degus | reverse complement strand
TATTTGAATTCCAAGCCCACTCCAGCACCATGTGGGCCTCTGATGCATTATTTACCCCTTCAATATTTTGCTTCTAAATTTTTGGTTGTTTTAGAAAATCTTTTATTAATTTATATATTTATTTGGTACAATATCTCACTACACAGCTCAGACCTGTAGTGATCTTCCTGTCTCAGCCTCCTCAGAGCTGGGGTTGCAGGCATGCCCCACCATGGCATGGTGCACCTGGTTCTGTAGCTGGCACAGCACACATTACCAGCAATGGAACCCAGATCCTTGCGCTTGCCAGTCAGATGCTTAGACCACTCTCTGCTTCTTATAAAATGGTCCTAATGATGTTTATGATGCAAAATTTCTAGGAAGAATCACTGAGAAAATATACATGTAGGTGTCAAACAAAATATCTGGTGTATAAAGGAATGAGATATATTGTGAGATAAGGGCTAGTTTGAGTTTCCTGAGTGTGAGAAACACTAACTGAATCTAAACAGATTGTTGAGACTGCACAGTAACAATGAACAAAATAAGATCTTGAAAATCCAGAACAGGAAGCCTGGCAGGCTGGTTCACCGTGAAGTCAGAGTATCAGTGGGTTTGGCTTTCACTCTACGAGTAACACGCGCCAGCTTCTTGCTCCGAGATGTGATTGTCGCAAGTCATGTACTTGTCTCCTCATTCTGTCCTGTAGGTCTATGCCCTGTACCCACAGCTTCTGCTTCCAGCATCCTATTTACAACTCTGTAACTACAAGATGCCTCTCGAGGGTTATCTTTTGGCTTGTAGTTGCACCGTTCACTCATTTATTCCTTCGCTTACTCAACCTGTGGCGATAATGTTGCAGTGTCATTGACATAGCAAGTCACACGTGATCGTGCCTGCTGATGGACACTCTGATTTCTAGGTAGGAGAAACAGAAAGAAAACAGCCTGTTGGAACAGAAGAAGATGTGCACAGTGAAAACTAAAGTGGCAGTGGCCAGAGCTGAGAAGTGACTTACGTGGGAATTGAGTGCATTAAATTTTTCACAGTGTTGTCATAAAAGTTCTTATAGAACTTTGATCAAAGACCTTTGGTTGGGCCAGTGAGACAGCTAAGTGGACTAAAGTGCCTGCTTAGGCAAGTGCAGGGACTGCAATTCAAGCCCCTGAACCACATGCCATCATCAGCCCCAACCCCAGGGCAGGCTGAGCCGGCCAGAGTCCAGTCATGATGGTGCACACCTGTAATGCCAGTGCTGGGAGGGCTGAAAGCAGGAGGATCAGCATGAGTCCAAACAGCATAGTGAGACCCTGTAACAACCAAATACATTTTTTAAAAAGGGGGAAAAAGACCTTTGGTAGATGAGGGAATGAGTCAAGCATATATTTGAGAAAAAATATGGCAAATGGAATTACTGTGGAATTACTTATGTGAACTGACTTGCTGGAAGTATTGAGGAACAAGGAGGCCAGAGCAGCAAGAATGAGTCATAGCAGGAGTTGCTTCAGATTAAAGATGCAATCTAATAATCCAAATAATGTAGAGCCTTGGAAACTTTATTAAATATGTTTTTGTACTTTGAGTGGAAGGGAAAGCTACTGAATAGAAGGGTTATATTCTGGTTATTAGATTAAAATAAATCTTGCTGAGACAAGGGCAGATTATGTCATAATTCACATGAGAGACACTGATGGATACAATGAAGAAGGAGTAAGTAGCTAGATTTGAATTCAGAGCTGCCCGTTGTTGGTGATAAATTGGTTGTGGTTCTATAGAGAAAAATCAAGCTATCCATTGTCAGATTTGAACTGGATTCTTAGAACACGTTCCCAGGAGTTGGGGGTTTGGTTCTGAACTGGCTGTTCTGTACAGATCTCTTCTTGAAGCCACTCCAGAGGGCCTCTTGTGAGCTGTAATATGCTGCAGATCAAGGATACTGGCCTTCTCCTCTCAAGGGGGTCTGTGGAGGTGGATGATGTTGTGAAGGGTGCACCAGAGCATTCCTGTAGAAGGTAGTATGCTGTTGCCATTGTTGACACAATTTCCTACTAACTTAAAAGTCTTTTACCCCATTTTACAGATTAAGATCTGGTCATTAGAGTAGTGACATTTACAGAGCAGTGCCATGGTTGAAATGAGATCAAAGTTCACTCCCTCCTTCTTCTCCCCCACCCCCCCACCCCCCGCGTGGCACTGGGGATTGAACTCAGGACCTTGTGTTTGCCAGGCAAGTACTTATTCCCTCCTTCATTTTTCATTGTTTACTGAATTCCAATATTTATCGAGAAAGATGGATTCCCTTCCCTTTGCACCTTTGTTTTCAATATTATGAAACCTCAGGTGGAGAGCTTCTGTTTGTACCTTAACACCATTGCCTTGGCTTTAAATGTGACTGCAGTGTCTTCCAGGTCTTTTCAGTGTGGATTCTTGGTCACGTTCGGACCACACTGCACAAACTATTAATACTGTGTTCTTAGATCAACAATTCAGGACAGGCCCTGAATTGCTCTGAGTCTTTAGTTTGGGATTGACATTTGAGTATATTTGAATGAGCTATTGTTTAAAGTAAACAAGATTATGTAGCAAGGTTCTCAGCACAGAATTGATATCATATTAATTACATTTAGGAAAATAATTAAAAGGGCGATCAGTTTTAAAGTATACCCTTCTCCCTGGATTATCTGACTAGACAGGATGAAGGAAGCAAAGAAACTTCTAATAATGTTGAGAACAGTGTCTCATTCTATCAGAATGTCTCCAGTTGTAAAACCTTGAGCTCTGGAAACCATTTACACTATTGTTGATCTAGAATCCACTACTATAATTTTAAAATTAATTTAGTTTAATTACCCCCACTTAATAAGATAACTTGTCAGTTATCACCCTTCCATAATCTCCCGCATTTATCTCTTTTTTGTCTAAATTACCTTCTTCTAAGCTTGTTTTTAATGTATGGCAAAAAAAAAATTCCTTGGAGGTATAATTAACTTTTTCATTCAGAATCCTAATTTCCTTTCCAGCTCTGTTGCTGCAGTACTTAAACTATTTATTATGCAAACTTGCAGAACTTAAATGATGAATTATGTACAAATCTCTGAATGCAAGATCCGGTCTAATCATGGCCTTTTGGTGCCTTGTTTGTTGGAGGTAAGCAAATGTGAAAGAAATGTATGTTCCAATTCATGATTGGACTTAGCTCTGAGACTATACTTTTAAAAAGTGATTTTTACCCATGCAGTTAGTATTTTTAATCATTTAAAAATGTATAGTAATTTAACTTCTATCAATTTTGCTTGTTGTCCTTGCAAATAAGTGAGATGTTGGTGTAGATTATGTGTGCAATATAATGAACAGCATAGTGTTCAATTTTCCTATTCACTCATTCTTTCAGTTGTCAAGTATTTCTTAAGGAACGACCCAGGTCAGCTGAGTGAGGCAGAGAATTAAAGAGTAAAAACAACATATTCACACTCGGTACTCAAGCATCTCCTTACAGTTCGGGACGAGATGCAGACCCTGAGTCATCTACAGCACAGCTTGCTAAGCGCTATCATGCAAAAAGGCAACGTGGCACCAAAAAGAGCATTTGCACAGAATGGGGTGGGAGTCTCCACAATTTGAGGTTAAAGCCTGAAATGAGATTTAGATACCAGATGTACAACGGCAGGGAAAGCATGTATTTTTATGTATAAAGTTATGGCATCAAAGTAGCCAGAGAGGAAGGCTGCATACAGGCTAGCAGCTCAAATAGAGCATGACCCATTTGAGGATCACAGAAGAGAAAAGGATTCTTATGCTGAAGTCAGAACCAGGAGATATAAGATCCGCAGTCATGAGGTATGAATGAGAGGAATGTGTTCGTATCTCTTATGTTAGTCCAATTTATACTTCTGTAGGCAATATTTTAAAGGTCTCTATTTTACTAGAATTTAAACTTAATAATTTTAAAATTATTAGGAGATGAGAAATAATAATTTCTGCAGCAGAACATCTGAAAAACATTGAGTTACTATTTGTGTCTCCTGTGCAATTTACATACCTTCTCCTCTCTTGGTGTCATCTATCTGAGAGCAAAGGTCACAGTGCTATTATCCTGTGGACGCTGTCATGAGGTGATGAAGCTCTGGCATTTTTGTAGTAAAGTTCACGTGTAGAACATTTCAATTCCCAAAATGTATGTTTGTAACCATGTCCTCATGAAATAAATATACAAAGTCAGCACCTTATGATCTGTGTTGACTGAATGTTGAGTGTAATTTCACGTGACTCCGCATGAATTCAAAAAGGAGGGGCCAGGGAGATGGCTCGGTGGAATAAGTGCTTCCCTGGCAAGCGCAAGTACTGGAGTTCAATCCCCGGTTCTGAAAAAAAAA
>NW_004524713.1:2898046-2899737 GCF_000260255.1 Octodon degus | reverse complement strand
GATGAAAGAATAACATAGGAAGACTAGCGAAGAGGAAACCAGTGGAAGAGCAGATAGGCTCTGCTGGAAGTCGGGGACCTGTGTTTCAATTTTGACTACTCTCAAATCCATCCTGTTGTACTTTTGGAAAGCTCCTTTCTCTGTCCAGAAGGCAAGTTTGTGTCACTGAAGAACCAATAGACCATGAAAATTAGCCACTCAGGTAACATCCATGAAGGGGATTGCATTCAAAAATCTCAGAACGAAGAGCTCAACTTCCTAAAGTGATATTCCTGAGATATAACTTGATATTGAAGAAAACATTTCTTGGCCACTTGCCTAATAACATTGAAAGCAATTAAAACTAAAGGATTCTTTCCTTGAAATCACATTTTATTGCACCAGCTGTGGCGTTTATTTGTTTGCTCAAGTTTGCTCAGTTGGAGTTAATATCTTTGCTTTATATCCCTATTGCACTTTCCAAGTCCCTTTGTTGTAACACTTATAACAGCCTGGCTAATATTAAGATTGCTTGGGTACATGTCTGTCTCTCCCATTGAATTAGGGCCTCCTAAAGACAGTTACTACTCCTCTGAACTCTTTATCTCCTGCTGTGCCTAGCACTGTGCCCAGTGTGCTGCAAGGACTCAGTGAATATTTATGGACTAGAATGAAATCACATTTCTGCAACCTGATTCAATTTCAATTCTCTGAAATTATTTCAGTTTATTTTCTGTTGACATTTTCTTTATAAAATCAGAAATAAGATCGCATTTTATAAAACCTTTGGAATGGAATTTACATTTTCATAGTTGTCAAAATCTATATGAAAAAAATAGACAAATTTTTGAAATGAAACCAAAAAGTAATGGCTATAATAAGATTAGTCTATAACTGCAAAAAACAACAGTAAAAAGTGGTTATATTCCAAAAATGCATAAGAAATGCATATTTTTTTAAGTTTAATCATAATAAAATTAAATGACATTACAACATTCCTATGTAGGTCCACCTGCTTGTATATTGATCAGTTTCCACAGGTTATATTAGTGAAGCATTGTCTTTGAAAACAAGTATGTGTGTAAAGAAACATGCCTGATGCTCTTTGCTTCCCTCTTTACTGATATTCATAAGAGAGCAATTTCAAATATTTCCTTTTTAAATAATTTTATTGATAAACAAATAGCAATTAGACAGTTTCAAATCAAATTGGTAGGACAGTTTTAATAATTAACACATTGCGTACATTATTGCTAGTGGTTAATTGCTGTACAAGATGCGCACATGATATCCTATTTACAAACATCATTAGAACGAATCCCTCTATTCATTAAGAGAATGTAACTATATATCTATCCTAACTGTTTGAATACACCGATACAGAATGGACATTCATCTTATACCATTTTTTTGTTAAGTTCCGTTATTTGAATATTATAGGTGTGTAAACTCAGCAAAATATTCTAAAAGAGTCCAGTAGCTCATAATAGTATTGGGTCTTCTGCTTGACTGCCAATGTCAGAAATTGTTGACCTGATTCCCCCACAGCTCAACATAACAGCATGGTTTTGCTGCTTATATTTTGTCTTTATACTTTTCTGCTGGATGGTTAAGACCAAGGTAAAGCAGGACCTATACAACAAGAGTTGTAGCTTTTGGGTCTGAGTAGGTCAGTGAAATCCCCTCAGGATTTATCCTGAGATCCTGTACCT
>NW_004524713.1:2880942-2885696 GCF_000260255.1 Octodon degus | reverse complement strand
CTGTAGTTCTCTTTCTTAGTTGCATCTTTCCCTGGTTTTGGTATTAATATAATACTTGCTTCCAGGAATGATTTTGGGAGGATTGCTTCCTTTACCTACAATATTTAAATGACAAGGGAATACCCTTCTCTGACAAAACTAAACAAAAAAAGGGGATCCAAATGAATGATCATTTTGTATCTGGTATTTTACTATAGAACATTCTTTCAATCTAGGATTACTGCTTTGTGATCTATTCCTAATAGTAAAATTGTTGGGTTAAAAAGAAAAAGAAATATTTTAAAGAACTTTGTACCTCTTACAAGCCTCACAAATGAAATGCAGATGTCTTCCATCCATTTCAAAATATTGCCATCCTCTAGGAACTATTATGAATTATTAATGATCTTGATGCAAAAATAATTAAATAATAAAAGCTGGCAAATCATATGCTGATTATTTGGCCTCTGGAGTATTTTATCCTATGGACGAGACCCAAGAAAAGCTAACTTCTCATTAAAAGATGAAGAAAAATATTGTTTATATACTTGGGGTTTATTCCATATCAAATACAACTTTGTATTTTCTACTTCATTTATCACAGATACAAACGCCTCCACAAATCAATACTTGACTGACAAAGTTTTGGAGGTATAAAGGCTATAGCTTATATGATGTTTTCATTTGTGTGATTTCTTTTGTGACTAACAAGTCTTATCAATCTAAAAACGTGATTTCATTTGTCTGTTGTTCCCTGGAGTTCTCAGTTCGAATAAGCAAGTAGTAGTTGATTTTCAGCAAGGTATCAAAAAATAACTTCAAAATGTGATTTACATTTGAAAAAGGAGGGAAGAAAAAATGTCAGTGAAAATGTTTTAAGGGAACTTTATGAAAGCATTTGAAGCTTTAAAAGATGACTTCCCCTCCTCCTCAACAGTTTCTGACAAAAGCACAATTTCGTACTTATCCTTCAAGCTATGTCCCCTTAATTTTAAGAGACCTTAGCTTGGCTTCTTTTCTGATATTACAATGAAAGGCAAAGACAGACAATGATACCTTGCAGATCTGAAATGCTGCTTTCTCTTGCTCCCCTCCTATTTCCTTCTCAAAACTAGATATCCCTCCCAGAAATGCCATTCTTACTGATGATGGAGCTCCATTATTGTAGTGAATACTGGCAACGATATTATAAAGAATATATCAAATAAAACAATGCTTGAATTTAATAGACCCAGTCACAGGGCACAGATTCAAAAGAAGGGTAGGGGGAGGGAGAGGAGGGAAAGGAAGGAAAAAGAAAGTAAGGGAGATTTTATACACATATGTATATAATCTGCATATTCCCCAAAGCAAACATTCCTACTGTATAATACAAACATACATTACTTAACATACAATAGCAACTTAAGGATAAATATAGTCATTTTTTGTTCAGGGTAGGTGCAGCCAAATATAAATACAGATCATTTTAGGAAATCACTTAAGTATTCCTTCAAGAGGTAAATTGAGGGGGGATAGGAGAAATTTGGAAAGTAGCTATACATTTGGCCCTAGGAAGAGAAAAAGTCTATAGTGACAATTATAATCTCATACTTACATTTTTTAAATTCCACCTTTTAGGCTTCGAAGTGCAGTCATTAAGCAAGATGACAACTAGGTCTAACAAAATTTCCAAATGGTTGGCACCTCAGGCATTACTAATCCATCTTGCAGGTAATCAAACTTTAAGGAATTACTGCTAGCACAAATGACTCAGCATTGGACTGTGACTAAGTACAGGTTTTTTTTTAATGCATTTAGTACAGAGTCTACAGGGTCTCACTACACAGATCCGACTTGTAGTGATCCTCCTGTTTTCAGCCTCCCAAGTTCTGGGATTACAGGCATGTGCCACCACAGGGTCTCAGTTAGTGTCTCAGTATGCCCCAAGGGCAGGGCCAGTATGGCATAGTGGGGATCGAACCCTGGTCACTGTGCCTCCGTAAGCAGGCAGGTTTGGCATTTGTAAATCCAAATTCACTTTTTCCCTTCTCCATAGCACGATAAATATTTATGAAGGAGGACACCATCTACATAAGACTCTGTTACCCCTGAACTCTGCGCCGGGATTGTTGCTGAATCAAGCAAATTACAACATAAGACATAGGAAAAGGGTTGGGTTATTAGAAACAAACAAACGTCCTTCCCATTTTCAGAATAAAGGAGTGTGTTAGTTTTGACTAGACACAGAATGGTGCTATTGACAGCTTTATCCAATAATTGATAGATGATTTGAGAGGACCCTGAGAGAACTACCATGATTCACATACTTTCTAAAGTTCTGTTGTGTGGGGCAGGGGTTGGCAATAATTAACGGGTCACTGCAATTTAATTTGTAAAATTCCTTGAATGAGTGTTTGTAGATGTTTAGAAGAGACCATGACTACCTGGAGTTCTCAAAATCTTTATCAACCTCCTCTAGCTATTTATATGAATAAATAAAAGATGCTTCTCTGAAAGTAACTTTAAGGGAAGTCTCTAGTACCCAGCAATTCCAAATTAATTGCTACCTTCTACATAAGAATTTTGAAGCTTTGTCTATGTTAAGTAACCTCATTTTCTCCTATATTAAGTTTACTAGACCATAAAAAGTAAGTAGATAAGATATGTCTGGACCAGAGCAAGACATTTGTCAAATGTCTTTCTTTATTTCCATGTGGAAAAGGCTAGTATAATTAGAAGAACTAGTGACTGGTTGAATAATTTCATCCAAATGAATTCGTATGAATCTAGAGTGAAATTTCTAGTTGGGTGGCTTGAGAGCAGGTAGGGAATACATTTATCTTTATGCTTTCTGTTTAACGCCACAGTGGTGATAATAATTTTAATGAATATTGTTTTTGCTCTTTTTGGTCTGATTAGGAAGGTGCTCCCTCCACCTTCTTTGGAGAAATTGCTTTTCTCATTATGCAATGTAATTCTGACTTCTCAGTCGATCTGTTTATTCCTATTTACCTGGCCAGAAAAATAGGCATATCATCCAAACCTTACCAATTAAAAGAACCCATCATCCCTAGATCCAGGAATTAGTGAAAGTTTATGATGCATTTCAAAGCCTGTTATACATTACTGATAATCTAGCAAAGTTGGGCATTATTCTCCTCTGGTTGGCAGAGATAAAAACAGGGGCAGAGAGTTCTTTACATTTTCTCAAGGTCATGCGTTTGAAAGTTCTGAAAGCAGATTCCTATCCTGTGACATTTTGTTTTCCAATCTCTGCACCTAAGGTCAGCGTTTCCATTAGGCGCAGGAGGCAAAAAGGCACTTTGAAGGGGACCACAAAATGCCTTGATTTAGATTTCTTTTTAAATAAGAAAATAAAATAAATATATTAAGACTGGATGCATAATGATGAATTCAGCCTGCATTATATGCGTTTTCTATCAGTATGGCCACAGAATGTGTTAGAATATTTATATAAGGGAAGGGACTCACCCGGAAACAGGGCCTATAAACTGATGTGCAGCCCTCCTCTCAAGTCTACTTTACCTTCCCAGGTGGAAGAGGAAGTAGTGAAGGCAAAGGAAGAAAAATGGAGACTAAAATAGATTTTGTGCAGAACAAGCTGTAATGGTTGAGCTATAAATTGTTCCTGCACGGCTTTCTCTGGCTCAGTATCGTCACAAATGCGATGAAGCGAGTTTCTGTCGTTCGTTCCTGCTTTCTGCTGGGCACCAGGGAGGCTTTCATGAATTTCTTCTGAAAATGATCAGGAAACTAAGTAAATGAATTTTCTTTTTAATAGCCCATCCAATCTGAAGTTATCACCAATAATAATGACGAATGATATTTAAGTTACACTTTTTAATTAAAAACTACAGGGTTTTGATTTCAATAAACCTTTGTCCAAATCCAAGCCCTGTCGTTACTCAGTTGATTCACAGCTTGGATTTTATCTCTCTTAATGGCAGTGGAACTTTAAAATGTGGTTTTCAATAACTTTTATGTGGGAAATGGGCAATGCAGTCAGAAGAAGTTAGCTAGGGTCCCTCAGCCTCAGTAACCTTGACCTCCTGAGATAGATATTAATGAGCTTGGACTTAGGGAACTGAGCAGATGTTCAGTAAACGGTGGCTGTGGTTGTCATTACTTTGTACTCCACATTACAGATGAGATGACACATTCAGAGAGCACCATTAAGTTGTCCACATTAAAGTCAAGAACTGGGGCCGAGGAGATAGCTCAGTGGAATAAGCGCTTCCCTGGCAAATGCAAGGGCCTGAGTTCAATCCTGGGTTCTGCCAAAATAAACAAATGAAAAAAAGTCAAGAACCAAAATTCAAATTCAGTTAAAAGCTGTTGAAAGAAGTAAGCTCACCAGCACATGCACCTCTTCTTAGGTTCCTGTAAAAAGTAAGAGACTCATAGAAAGCCGAGAGGAAAATTCTGCTACCCCTCAGGCCCATCCTTATCTCCCCAATTTTTTTCAAGCATGTGAGAAGCCCCCTGAATTATCTTATATATATATTTTTTCTGCCTCTTTTAGCATCCTAGAGATCTCAGATTTTTTTTCTGATGCCATCAGGAAATTTTCAAGGATATCAGGAGGCTGGGGCTATTTTCTTTAAAGGTAAGAACTGCCCATTTACCGTGTCCATTCACAAATTTCAAACTGCAGTTGCTTGAACCATATTAGACTTTAGGTAATTATAGGATAGAGGCAACAATTAAAATATTAACAAAAAGAATACTTAGATTCGACCTGTGTGCCATGCTATATACCTTGGAAAAGTATA
>NW_004524713.1:2873181-2880842 GCF_000260255.1 Octodon degus | reverse complement strand
TTTTCCTGTCTCTTGCTTTCATTCACCACCCTCTTCTCATTAATTTTCTTAACTATCAATATGAATGGTAGTGCTTATTTTGTGTGATTACATCATAATTAAGAATGGACATCCTACAACTAGCTTTTAAAGCTGAAAGTATTGGTTCCATGACTAGAAATTTCTTTTTTAGTGTGTGGCCAACTCAGCCTACCTGGATGCAGGGCTGGCACAGCATGTGGTGCCAGGAATTGAAAGGTGGCCTCCTGTGCTTGCCAAAGTTTGCCTAAGAAGGTGATTTAGACTACTGAGCTATCTTGTAGGCCCTTAGAAATTTCTTAATATTCACAAATTTTATATTTTACATCTCTAAGTATAGACTATAACTGCAACTTTTTCAAAAAGCTTGTGCAAATTTTACCAACTGTACTTTTTGATATAATGCTTGTTAAGTAATAACCCTGTAAATGGTTTTAACTATTATTATTTTTATATCTGTATATTGCTAGATCATGGTGAGACTTAAGATGCTTTATGTCAGGAATCTTATGCATGTTAAATATTTGAAAGTATGCAAATAAGAAAGTCATACTTATTAATGAAATACATGTAAGAAGAAATTGATCATTCAAAAAAATAAATTTGGTTTTATTGTATAGAGTTAAAAAAGGTAAAAACAAACAACAAGAAATAAAACCAGAGACAGAGTAACAATATGGTACAGATTTTTAAAACAATAATAGCAGATTAACTGTGAAAGTCATCATTTTTAAAGAGAAAATGAAATTATTTCATGATTTGCTTGGAAATTGGTACCATTAGGGCATAAATTTTAAAATTCTGTATGAAAATTACAACGCTGATAACTAGTAACACATGATCACAAAGCAGTAAAAAATTTAATCAGTGCTTCATAACCAGGAAAGAAGAGATAAAGGTACACACTATACTCTGAAGTAGTCCAGATTCTATTATAAATTATTATTTCCAGTATTAAACCGTGAGATGAATCTGTAAAAGTTTGGGCTAAAACATGGCACTTGCTCAGCAGAAATGGACCAAGCAGGATTTCCAAATCTGGGAGAGTGTGGGCAAGCCTTAATTTCTTTCACAGCCTCTATGGGCAAGACAGTATGGACCTATTTCAATCTGTGATTGTCTATGATTGCCTAATAGTCACTAGAGTTTTGTAGTACTTTCATGAAAAACTATTCACTGATAAATGTGCACCCATGTTTATAGCTGTCAACAGTCAATAGTTTTTTTCATGAAAAACTACAGCCACTGGTTATTCCACCAACATTTGCAGACCACAATAGGTGAAAGATCACAGATCGAAATAAGTACATGCTGTCTTCTTCTTACCCATATGAGAAAGGACGGTTTTAAGAAGGAAACAAGGACAGACTAGAGAACAAAGGACCTACATTTCTTTTCCTCACCAGTGTAAAGGAATCTGGGATGTAACTATGCTTGCAACAATGAGTCAGATATGTCTACCCTTTTCATCTCTCATGAGACAGTTCTAATCAAGTTTTCCCTAGAAGTTGATAAATACAGGGACTAGTCAAGTAAATAGACCCAATATTGCTGTCAGGTAGACAGGAGAAATAGAGAAAAGAATAGCTGGTGGACAAAATAATTCAGTTTAAATGAATAAAATATTATACACACATATAGGTACACATATCTATATATCTATGTCTATTTATCTCTCTCTCTCTCACTTATATTACCTTATTTAAAAATAAATATACCCATGGTTGGAAAAATTAATATCCTTAAGTGTCTTTTTTTTCTAATAATTAACATGAAAGAGTGAGTGGATTGAGTCAGAAGGCACAATAGATAAAACAATGAAAACTAAGACTGTATTTATAAGGAAATTCGGTAAAAAATATACACTGTACTTAGTGCACAAATAATAGAAGCATCAAAAAGATAAAACCAAAAATATATGGAAAAATAAATTAAATAAATCATACAGAATCATTTACAAAGGTGAAAACTAGCTGTCCACATATGAATTATGAAAAGGCATTTAAGAAATTTTTATACCATTCTTCAAATAATGCAGTTAAAAAGAATTAAATGATAATATTCGATGGTTTTATTAGGAAAACGAAATACTTAACTGCTATATTGGTACTCAAAGATACTTTTTCTCAAACACATATCCCAAATAGTTTTGTATTAATTTCAGGCATGTGCCACCTCACCCAGTCTCAATTGCCTTCTCAGGGCGCCCCAGGGGTGGGGCCAGCACAGCAAGCCTGGGGATCAAACCCCAGGCCCTTGCGCCTGCTTGCAGGAGCTCTAATCCGCTGAGCTATTTGTCTGGCCCTTCTGGGTAGACAAATCTTAAGAAAAATCTTAAGAAATTTTGGTAAGGAGATCTGGTATAAAATAAATATATTACATAATATAAAATAAATGTATCACTATCTATGTATATTCTAGCAATAAGTAATTGGAAAAAGCAATAATGTAATATACTTTAAATATCAACTCTAATCTTATTGAATGATTTAAACAGCATAAACAAAACTTGCTATAGAGAATGTATGTCTTTTTGTGGGAATATGTAATAGAAAAGTGGTCCAATTTTCAAATAATCACTATAAAACATGCAATTAACATACAACATAAAATCAAGACATTTCATGTTGCAAATATCTTTGTGTAAATTCCTTCTGAAAACCAAATCCTATTATCATTCCTTTGGCATAAGAATACTACTCAGAGGTGATAGTAAGGATTATCTAAATTCCTAAATATTATGTGATAATTATCAAAGGACAATATCCAATTTCGGCTTGCCCTGCTCCTACTGAAACAAGCTGTAACAATTTGTTGTTCAAGTCAAAATAGTATTGGAATGAGAACGGAAAATAAAATACCCACAGTTTCAAATAACAGCCGACCCGTTTGATTAGCCCATCCAGTCACGTCCGTATTGCTAATTTTTAGATAAACATGTGAAGTATATTTCTGTTCAAGGGCAATAATGCTTGGTTTTTCCTCTAATTCTAATGCTTTATGATTCAACATATACACATAGGTGTATAGGATTCAACACACCTATGTGTATATATTGAATGTTTGATATCATTTGGGTATATTAAAATTTCACTTTATAAAAGAAGATGTAAATGAACTCTCAACCAAAAATGTAGTCTTTACTTTTGTTCTTTTTCTTTACTTTTTCACCATTGACATTGATTTATATGTTTAGCTAGCCAGGAAGTTAATTTCTCTTTTTCCTGACTAGACTATCATAGCATTGAGAATGGGTATTTTAATTATTTCCTCCTGCATTATAATTCCAGGACTTAGAAAATTTTATGGCACAAAATATACATCTGAAATCCTAAAATAAGTCACAATATTTATATGAGAACTTAAAATGGAACAAAAGCAGCATTTCAATGCGGGAGAAAGGGACGGTTAAACTAAATCGAGCTGGCACAACTGGCTACCCATCTGGAAGAAAATTAAGTTGGAGCCTGTCTCACGTCACATAAAAAATAAATTCCAGATGGTTTCCGAGCTTAAATACAAAAATAAATGATTAAATAAATAAAACAGAAGTACCACAAGATATTGTAAGCATTTGGGACAACCTTCATAAACATTAAAACAAAGAAGAAATATAAAGGAACATACATGTTTAAACAATAAGTTAGAATATGTAGGTATATATACTGCTTATTATTTCTATACAAAATACACACTACTCATAATTTACATAATCACAATGGTGAAAATGTGTACATACGTACATAGATAATCATAATAGATGTACAGTTTATCAGTATGCTGTAACAGTATATGTTATTATTAGCTATTCTTATCACACAAAAAAGATGTATGATCTTTGAAAAATTATCATAGATTAAAACTTTAAGGGAGTGTTCAGGTTAGCTCAGTTGTTTAAGAGCCTCTGTGGGCAAACGCAGGTGCGGGGGACCGTGGTTCGATCCCTCGCTCCACATGCCACACCAGACCCCCCCCACCAAAAAAAAATCCTTCCCAACTTTTAGGGCTGGCCAAATAGCTCAGCAGATTAAAGTGCCTGCAGGCAGGTACAGTGGCCGGGAGTGCGATTCCCCTGGCTGCCGTGCCTTCCCCGCAGCCAGGGCATGCCATGCCAAGACTGAGACTGGAAGTGGTGGCGCACGTCTGTAATCCCAGCTCTTAGGAGTCTGTAAACAGGAGAATCACTATGAGTCCGATCTAGTAGTGAGGCCCTGACACCTTGTAAACCCTTCCCTAAAATACAAAACTAATAATAACAAAAAATTAAAAATAGAAATATAATGTACTTTAAATACCAACTTTAATTACTGATTGACAATATGAAGTAGTACTTATAATTATCAGGAAAATAAAAACTAAGGATAATGAGTTCTATCTTTATCACATCAGCAAAATTTAGTAAATGGTAGTTTATTTATATTGGTGGACCAGGAGAAAAATATTTTCATACACTATGACTTTATATTGAGACAACACTATTATCAATTTGACATTATATAATAAAATGCATTATATTCATATTCTAGGTTAGTATTCAGTCTCCCAAAACAGAATAGCTGGGAATAATCAATAGCTTTTTAATGTATTTAGTACAGGGTCTACAGGGTCTCACTATCTAGATCGAACTTGTAGTGAATCCTCCTGTTTACAGCCTCCCAAGTGGTGGAATTACAGGTGCACACCACCATGCGCAGTCTTAATACCTGGTTTAGCATGCCCTGGGGATGAGGCCAGCACAGCACATAGGGAATTGAACCCTGGTCATTGCATACAGTTAAGCAGGCACTTTAATCCATCAAGCTATCTTGCCAGCCTTAATCAACACTTTTTGTAGCTCTAAGGATCATCTGTTTCTTGTAAGGTAGTCATTTGGATTGTCTTTTTAGACTCTATGATCATTCATATGGAAAATGTTTTTATAAAATAATGAAATGGGCTGATGTGTAGCTCAGTGGTAGAATATTGGCTTAGCAACTTCAAAGTCTTGAATTTGATCTCTAGAGTGCACTTGCACATACAGTGCACACATACATACATGCACAGAACCGTCTTAAATGTATTTGAGTCTTTGATAGGTCATTGGGATCAAACTGACATATAAGTGTGTGCTACAACTTTAGTTACTTCAGTAAGAAAGGACTGAAGGTAGCCAAGTTGTTACACATTTAACACTAACTGCCTCAGTATTTGTACACAAACCATAATAAATATGCTTTTAAAAATAATTATATTTTCATTAAAATTGGAATAATGTGCACATATGCTTTCTAGGTGATTGTTTAATTATTTTAGTTTTTAAAGGGAATACAAATTAGAATTAAAACAAAAAAGAACAAGTGACACAGAATTTCACTTAACAAAGTAATATGAATTTCACAGTGTTTATTGTAATAAATAGTGCTGTCTTCATTTTCCAACTGGTTATTCATGTTGCCAGATATATACATATAAAATGGAAAGAAAAAGAAAAGTATAAGAAATTAAGAAGAAAAAAGTACAATTGAAAAGTGGAGATGAAACAAATTAAAGCATTAACTGCTTCATTCCATAGACCAGCAGAAATGCACAGTACAGTTGACCAAACCATCCTGCATACATATTTAGATAAATCTCTTTCCCCTACTCCCTCTCCTGTCCTTCTCCTCAACTCAGTAACTCTTTGCCTTTGAATAAGTTCATTCCCTTTTCTGAGTATCTATTGAACCCTTCAGATTCCATTTTTCTCATCATGTTGTTCTTTCAGGTGGCCTTGATTTTGCTTTACTTGTTGGGATTTTATTTCTTTTGCACTGAAATTGGATGACTCCTAGTTGTGTATTACTAAGATTATTAATATATTATCTAATGCAACAAACATTTCTTGATAACTTATTAAGAACACTTGTCATCACAGGCATTGTTTGAATACTTAGACCTCCTGTACTTGAAGATTTTAAATGATTTCATACAGGATAAACAGGGCAGTCATTCAACCAGGGATTTTTCCTAAAGCCATTCACAACCTAGGTTGACAAGACATGTCATGAATTCTTCCACAGAATACTCCAGAACTAAAATCATGTAACTTACCTCTAAATTTTTGTTCATCAAAAAAATAAGTACTCATTGATTTAAGGAAACAGAAGATAAAGAATAGTCCCATATAAAATAATAAATATTTTGGGTATGTTCCAGTCAATCTTTTACATGATATATTAAAATTGCAATTATATACTTTAATGATATCTTGTAATACATTTATTTTTATATTGTTGTTTTTCTATGTTTAAATCAACATAAAGTTCTATGATTCTATGCAACAAAATTCTCAGTAATTCTCATTAACTTCTAGCACATTTAGAAATATATACTCATCTTTTTAACATCTTCATGGGGGGTGCAATTGATAAACAAAGCACTGAATATACTTAATGTATACAATTTGATGAGCTTGAACATCTGTACACACCTATGATACTATCACCAAAATCAAGATAATAAACATATCTATCAACTCCTAAAGTTTCCACATGCCCCTTTTGTTTTCTGTGCAGTAAAAATATTTAACTTGACATCTTCTCACTCAGCCCATTTTTAATGTATAGCCTAATATTGTTAACAGTCATTAACCATAGTCATCAATTCACTTGGCAGACTGTGACCATAACATCACTGAGTAAACCACTGAGTCTCACTCTTTTCCCTAAGCCCTGGCAAATGTACCATACTCCAGTCTTTGTTTTTAGGAATTTGGCTAATATAGATAGATAGATAGATAGATAGATAGATAGATAGATAGATAGACATAAATAAATAAATAGATAGATATAATTCAAGGGGAACAATTTAGTACTTGTCCTTCAGTGGCTGGCTTATTTCACTTAATGCAGAATCACTTTTGATCACATTGCACACCTACATACCAGCTGCTCAGCATCTGTGCTGAGGCCAGAGTGGCACAGAGAGAGGAAGTAACCCAGCCCCTGTGGCCCATTTGAAGTGCACTGAGAACTTTCATCATTGTGAACATGGCTGTGGTAAAAAACTTACTATATTTATATTTTTCTTTTTTAAAATAATTTTATTGAGAAACAAATAGCAATGAGTGAATTTCAAAACCAATTAGTAGGACACTTTCAATAATTAATACATTGCATATTGTTGTCTTAGTGATTATTTATTGTACAAGATGCAGACATGATATCCTGTCCACAAACACTATCAGAACAAATATTTCTATTCATTGAATTAAGAGAAAGTAGCTATATGTCTATCCTAACTATTTTAAATATACATTCATAAGGAGAGAAAACATTCTCTCAAGCTTTCATGGAGAGCAAATTTGTCAAGCAATGGCCATGACTCATCCACATGGCTGACACTCACAAAGGATCTACAAACTGCCTTACGGGGTTTAAGGGTCAATCCTGAGGGGAGTTGACTGACTGTCAGAAACAAAAGTCACGTTTTTTGTTATATAAGTCCTGCTTTATCATGGTCTTAACCATCCAGCAGAAAAGTATGAAAATGAGGTATAAGAAGTAAAGCCATATTAATATGCTGAGCCGTACAAGGCTCAAGTCAACAACTTCTGACATTGCCAGTCCTACAGTAAACCCACTACTATTATGGACTACTGGACTATATGGGATTATTTTGCTGAA
>NW_004524713.1:2851087-2864838 GCF_000260255.1 Octodon degus | reverse complement strand
CATTCTTTCTTTCTTTTTATCCCAGTTGTTCCTTCTTTTTGATCAGTTTATTTATGTTTCACAAATCTATTGTACCTTTCAGATTTTATTTACTCCTTCAGCTTCTTAGACTAGGGAGGCAATACGATGTTTACACATTTTAGTCTGATTTATCTCACTTATGAATACGGTCTCTAGTTGCACCTGTCTACCAAAGATAATTTTACTACTGACTTCTACTGGCTTATTGAAAGGAACAGTTAGTGCTTAATTGTTCAATAGATTTTGTATGCTTACAACTGAACAAGTACTTTGAAAATAGCATTATGCAACTTAAAGACAATTGCTAATTTCCTATCATCTAGTTTTTGAATTCTGCATCTTCTTTGTTTCTTTTTTCTAATCATTTATTCTCTTTGAAATAAAATATGTATATCTAGGAATGTTGGTGTATGCCTGTAATACCAGCACTGAGGATGCTAAAGCAGGAGGATCATTGTGAGTTTGAGATCAGCTTGGGCTACAAAGTGAGTTCAAGCCCATTCTTAACTGCATAAAACAATGCTGTGTGAAAAGGTCAAAAATGAAATAAAATAGGTATAGAACAACTGCATATAGAAATAATAGATTAAATGATTTCTTGAATGTGACAGACTTTTACATTTGGTTCTTGATCTTGTCTGCCACTCTGTCTTTCTCATTTGGGAAGTTGAGGTCATTAATATTGGGATTTATGATTGCAAGGTATTAATTTAGTTGATAATTCCTCTGTTTTCTTTTCTTTCTTTCTTTTTTTTTTTTTTTGCTTTGCTTTATCTCATCGTCTTGCTTGATATAATCATTCCATCTGAATTTCTGGCTTTGTTGGCCTCACTGTCTCTCTCTAGGGTATCCTTGAATATGTCCCGGAGTGGTGATTTGGTGTTAAGTATTTCTTAAATTGTATTTTCATGGAATATAATACAGAAAATGTCATAGACTTAAAACAGAATTTAAAAATGTTATTTTATCCAACCAAGACTCTGAATGCAAAGCATGGTTAGAAATTTTATTCTCAAAGCAAATTAAGCTAAAACTGTTCAGAAAGACAAAGAAAGTCATAGTATATTAATTATGGGAACAACCCAAAAGGAAGAGCTTATACATGTAGTATATATGTACCAAATACTGGAGCACCTAAATTAATAAAACAAAAAATGATAAACACAAAAGTTCAATTAAACACCAAGAACATCATAGTGGCAGAACGCAACCCCCCATTTTCACAATGAGACAGATCAACTAAACAAAATATATATATTAAAAAACCAACTAACTAAACACACTTTTGAACAGATGGACTTAATAGATAACAACAAAGTGTTCCACAGTACCACAAAAGTATACACATTGTTCTTAGCAGGACACAGAACTTTCCACATAGGTAGGCCACATACTGGTCCCCAAAGCATTCTTAAATAAATAAACAAGAATTGACATCCCTCAGTGTTTGCTGTCATAACATTGTGCATTGAAAGTAGACATTAACAGGGAATAAATTATAGTTTGTAAATACCTAGAAATGTAATAGCCATCTGGAAGTAGCAGTGGATCACAAAAGACATAAAATAAAATCTATAGCTTTTGGAATCAAATAATATGGGTTACAGAACACACCAGAAACTAGGGAACACAAAGAGAGTAGTCCTTAGCAAGAAGCTTATTGCAATCAAAGCTCATATTACAAAACCAGAGTAAGCTCAAATAAATAAGCAAATGATGAGCTTGGAAATACTCAGAAATCACCCACAATCCAAATCCAAAATGAGCTTATGGATGGAAATCATAAAGATCACAGTAGAAATTTATGGAATTAAATCTAAGAAACAATACAATCAATGAATCAAAGAGATGTTTGCCTGAAAAAAATAAACAAAATTGATGATCTGTTAGCAAAACATACCGAAAGAATGACTCATATCAATGCAATTAAAAGTAAAAAAGTTAAATTGAAAACCATAAGTTAGTAATTAGAATGAGAATTGTATTCTAACAAATAGGACAAATTCTTATACTCATACAAATTACTAAAACTTGTGTTGGGGAGATAGCTCAGTGGAATAAGTGCTTGCCTGGCATGCACAAGGTCCTAAGTTCGATCCTTGGTACCTAAAATAAAACAAAAATTACCAAAACTTCACCAAGAAGAAATAAAAACTATGAACAGTTTAATATAAGCAATTAAATTTAGGAAAATCAAGGAAACATGGCCCAGGACCTGATGGATTCACTGATGAGTTCTAGAAGAACATTAAGGACTTTATAATACCATATTCCTCAAACTCTTCAATGAAATTGAAAAGTAATGCATGCCTCCAAACTCAAAGCCTTTACTACTTCCATCACAAAACTAGACAAAAAGATCTCATTAAGGAAACTACATATCACCCCCTTAATGAACATAGATGTAAAATCCTCAAACAAACATTAATAGAATGCCGCACATCATTAAAATGATTGTAAGTCACAGGACCAACTAGTTTCATCCAAGAGATGCTAGACTATTTCCACATATGCAAATAAAAATGCAATAAATCACCTAAATAGCAGAAAAGACAAATACTACATGAACATGTCAACAAATGGAGAAAAAAAATTGTTGATAAAATGCAAACCCATTCATAATAAAAACCCTGAAGAAAGTGGGTATAGAAGGAACTTATCCGAATTTGGTAAAAAATCATTATGGGAAGCCAAAGGATAATATCATATTAAATAAAAGGAAGCTAAAAAGCTTTACATTTAGGGTCCAGGGATATAGCTCAGTAAAATAAGCACTTGCCTCAGTAAAATAAGCACAAGAACAAGGACCTGAGATCAATCCCCAGTTCCGGGGGGTGGGGGGAGCAAATCGCTTTTACATTCAGGAATAAGACAAGGATGGCTACTATCTCCACTTTTCTTAAGAACGTACTTGATACCTTTGCTAGAGCAATCAAACAATAGCAAGAATAAAAGAGGCATATATGAATATATAAGGCAGATGTTCAAATTTCACTATTTGCAAGTGATGTTATGCTCCCCATAGAATACCCACAAATTGCAACAAAATACTGTTGGAATTAGTAACTAATTTCAAGTTTCTGTATGAAGTTAACCCAGAAAAAATCAATATGTTTCCTTTATAGAAATAATGAGTTCACTTAAAAATAAATTAAGAAAACAATAAGATTCAAAGAGTATCAAAAAATAAAATATCTTGGAATTAAGCTACCAAGGAAGTAAAAGACATCCTAAATGAAAACTATCTTATTCTGAGAAAGAAGACTAAAAAGGAAATTAGACAATGGAAAGGTGTCTGCTGCTCCTGGATTGGCAGAAGCAATACTACCAAAGTAGCCATTCTTACAAAACTGATTTATACATTAATGCAATCTTAAATAAATTTCTATAGCATTCCTTGTGGAATTTTTTTTTTAAAAGCAAAACCTGAAATTCATATGGAACCAGAAGAGATGCAGAGTAGCAATCACCATCCTGGGGAACAAGAGCAAACTAGAAAGAATTACTCATGATTCCAGATATACCACAGCAGCAAAAATGGCATCATGCTGGTTTAGGAACAGACACGGATCAATGGAGTAGGGCAGGCTGCAGAAGCAACTTCAAATACATTTAGTCATTTGATCTTTGACAAATTGGCCAAAAACTTTCCTTGAAGTAATGATAGCCTCTTGAGCAAATGGTTCTGGGAAAGCTGAAACTGTATCTCTCAAATGTACTAAAACTAAAATCTAAATGAGTCAAATATCTAGATATTAGAATAAAAGCAAGGAGCTTCCTGAAAGACAGAATAGTAATATTCTTCATGTCATAGATGTAGGTTTTCTGATCAGCGCTCTAATTATAAAACAATAGCAAGAATCAACAAATGAAATTTTATCAAATGTAAAAACTCCTACAGGGATGGCACGATAGCTCAGCAGGCTAAGAACCTCCTTAGGCAAACTCAGGAACTAGAGTTCGATCCCTGGTGCTGCATGCTGTGCTGGCTCCACCCTGGGTGTGCTTAGCCAGCTACTCAGTCCAGGCGTGGCGGTGCATGCCTATAATCCCAGTGTTGGGGAGGCTGAAAACAGGAGGATCAATATGGGTCTGAGCTGCACAGCCAGACCCTGTACCAAATACATAAAATAATAAAAAATAAATGAAAAAGTCCTGCACAGCAGAAGAAACAATCCATAGAGGGCAGAGACAGCCTACACAATGGGAGAAAAGTAAATTTCTCAGAAGGTGAAGATCTAGAATATAAAAAGCCTCCAATTAGACCACCCAAAATGAAAGACCCCAGTGAAAATAGGTTCATGAAATAATCACTTATCAGAAAAAGTACAAATGTTCAGTACACAAGGACCATGTTCAACACCTCTGGCCACTGGAGAAATGCAAGTTAAAGCAACACTAAAATTTCATCTTGTATAAGAAATAATGCCAATCATCAAGAAATCAAATAATGCTGGTGTGGTTATGGTGAAAAAGAAACCCTTCTATATTGTAGGTGGTGATTGAAACTACTGTAAACATGGAAAGCAGTATGGCAATTTCTCAAAGAACTAAAAATAGAAATTCTACTTGAGCCAGCTAGTCTCCATGTACGTGTCTTCCCAAAGGCCTTAAGACATCATAGTACATTAATACGTCTACAACAATGTTCATAGCAGCACAATCCATAGGAACTAAATCCTAGAAGCAGCCTTCGTGTTTATCAACAGATGAATGAGGAAAGAAAATGTGGTACCTATACGAAATGAAATACTGTTCAGTTATGAAGAAGGCTAAATTCAAAACATTTGCAAGAAAATGGTAAAACACCTGAAATGCAAAGAACAAAATAAAAGGTAAAATTAAAAAAAATGGTGAGAGATTGTGGAAAGTAGGTCTTTTTCAATTGGGAAAGGGTCAAAGAAATAGGGAGAAGAAAGGACACTGGAAGGAATTTGGACACAAAAATAGATTTAAAATATATTGTGTTTATATACTAAATACCTACAGTAAATGTGAACAATATATGTTGCAAACAAGAACTAAAATAATAATACAGGGATGGTGAAATAGCTCAGTGGGCTAAAATGCCTGCTTAGGCAGGCTTAGGCCAGCACAGGGGCCACAGTTCGATCCAGGGCACCACATGGCATGCCAGCTCCACTCTCAGGGCAAGCTGAGTCAGCCACAGAGTCTGAGCATGGTGGCTCATGCCTGTACTCTCAGAGCTGGGGACACTGAAAAGAGGAGGATCACCATGAGTCCAAGCTGCATAGTGAGACCCTGTACCAAATACATTAATATAAATAAGTAAATAAATAGATAAATAAATAAATGAAAATGGGGAAAGGGGACCTACATATAGAAGGAAGGTGGACAGTGTGTAGAGGAAGGAGAACCAAAAGAACCCAAATAATTTAAATGCATAAATCTTATCCCCAAGGTAAGCATAACTTTGTGTAGTACAAACATGTACTAATGTAATAAAATTGTTAAAGAGAAATTGTATAGATTATCAGAGTTAATAGAAAAATATCTTTTATTGGGAGATTTATGGAAGATCAAAAAGGAACATCTTTCAGGCTGAAATATAAATGTTTGAGTCAAAGAAAAAAGAGGACACATTAAGTAATGACCATGAGAAAATTCATAACATTACCTAGCAAATTTATAGGTTTGAAAATATGGTCCCCCTTTTGTGTGTCGATTATTATAGGCACAGGTGTTAACAGCTTCTCCAGTGTTTTAGTAAAGCAGTAACTTGATTCCAGGCATGATGCCCTTCTAGCAGCTCCACCCAGATCTGGAGGAGTATGATCTGTCTGCTCAGGGCTCACCTAGAGCATTTTTCAGTTGTTTCCTCCACTCTTTTTCATCAGTGTGACACAGGTTCTCATTTGTTTACTGCCAGTATCCACTTCCCATTTTAAGCCATCTGTTTGCCTCAGTGAGAGAAGGGAACACACGCGTTACCTTTTTGCTCCTATTTACTCCCATTACCACAATCCTGCCAAGCAAATGGCCTTGTTATGGTGTAGCAAAAAGCAATAAAAATGCATTGTGTTTGGCACTCGCAGCACCTTACAACAAAGAAACTTGGATTGTCTTAAAAATATCCATCAATTTTAACAGTGTTTCATCAATGAACTGGTCAGTTAGTAAAAGCACTGGACTGAGGTAAACAGAATTGGGTTTTGCTCTTCATTGTCCATTGTGACCTTTGCTCAGCCTTTCATCCTCAGGTGTCCATCATATAATAATAAGAATGAGTCAAAGCTCCTGGGCTTGAAAAGTCTGTGTTAATTGTCTAAAAAAGGAATTTCAGGGTCATCAACTACAAAAATTTGGGTATACCCTCGAAATTCTTTGAAGACTATTAAGTCCAGTGAGGAAGGATTTAATAACAGGGCAATGAGTTTGTACTTGACCTATACCTGGTGATTAGCAGTCCAGTTTAAAAGAAGAGAGAAAGATCATTTTTATGTTTCAGGAAGATATTTTCAAATGCAAATCCATACTGAATTCAAGAGGAAGCAAAAACAAATAATAACATGATTTACAATATTAGGAAAATGTAACATAAACTGACTAGTCTTAGAAGAATGCTGTATTCCTGGGGAACATTGGAGTCTTAAATACATACTAATCCATTAGATTTTTCTGAGACATCCAAAGAAAATACTTGGGATATGGATATTGACATTTTTTGATTTATGAATTTGCCCTAAAGAGATTGGAAGCATTTGCCAAATAACCTGAGTAACTACTTGACAAAGGATATTCAATCCTGTAGGTAACAAAAGTTTAAGGTATATTGTGGATCAGAGCAGGTTAGTACCAAGGTTATTTCTCAGACAGATGCTTGAGAAACAAGTACCCTAACTTTTTCATTTTTGAACCTTTGCTTCTTTGGCCCATTGTACTTTGCTTTTCAAAGCCCTGCCTACCTAAAATTTCACTCATGTTTGTTTTTATTTAAAATTAACATCCTCATTTGAACAACTGAAAGGTATCACTGACTCTTATTTTTATTTTTATTTTTTTGGACTGGTGATTAAACTCAGGACCTTCTACTTTCCAGGTTGGAGTTGTACCACTAAACTATGTCCTAGGCCCACACCACTGACTTGACTGAAGTTGTAATTTATGTGAATCTAGACTAAACTCTAAATGTGGAGTGGAAATGATTGTCTGGTGTGAAAAGAGCTGTTAGGCTTAACAAATCCTGTGCATAAAATCCTTGAGTTCGGATCACTTTTGCAAAGATGGATTAACTTAGATTCCTATTGTAGCATGAGGCACATAAAGAGCAGATCAGCTCACTGTGCGGAGCTGAGGCTGCTGAGGTCTATAGGGACATGAGCACATTTGACCTGATGCTTTGCAAGAGGAAGCAGAAAGACAGATGCTCTATTTTGACCCTAATGAAGAAGCACAGACCAGAAGGAGACAGACAGAACAAACTTCCTGCTTCTTTAAGGAACCAAAGCTCTACACTGGAGCAGATAGCTGCATTTGTGTGACTCAACAGTGACACCCAGTGACTCCTCTGTCAATCCCAGGTGGCTGTTCCCAGAGGATCTTGGCATGATTACATTTCTGTCTGCATCACCTTGCACTGCACAGCGATGCCAATCATGTCAAATTCAGCTCTGAAAGACAAAAACAATAGGTCTCAGTTTGTATTAATGTAATCAACTGACTGCTGAAGCATATTCCTCTCCCGTTGGACCATGTCTGATGTAAAACAGTAGCACCAGGTAGAACTGTATTATACCTGCTTGAATTATGAATCATGATTGAGAGAATATCTCATTCATATCTTCAATCCAAGTACATATACTTGTATTATCTGTTATTTTGAAATATCTTGTGCACACACACACACACACACACACACACACACACACTCATTTGAGTTCACATTTTTTAGACTTTACCAAAAAAAGTTTGGCCTCAGAAACTGTTTTTAACACCTATATCATTATATATTCAGCCAACCACAGCTGTACATAGAGACAAAGACTAACAATTTATAGTTCAACTAGAGAAAAATATAGACCACACAGAATGGAATTCCAAACTATACTATTTTTAAAAATAAATAGATATGAGGATCTTTAGAAAAAAATTTCTTCCAGTGGTACATTGAGAATGGGGCTTTCCTTCAAAGTCTGAATAGGAGAGTATTTAAAAAAGAAATGTTACTGCTTTTACTGGGATGCAAAGGGACAAAGAAGAGTGGAAGTTACAGGGAAACTGCTGTCCACTCAATGCAAGGAAACAGTTCATAATGATTGGATCTATTGGAAAATGCAAGAATTTCAGAAAGCAGCGAATGTCATGACCTCAAATTTGCAGCTTAGGTGTGCCTGTTATGACAGTTACTACCTCAAAAACAAAAAGAGGGAGTAGGAAAAATTGAGCAAATTTACAATGCAAAGAGAAAAATGAAATGAAAAGAAAAGATTCAATAACAAATCCAAAATAGATTAAGGCTAATGGGATTATTGATTCAGCTTTGGGCTATCTTCCAAAAAAAAAGTAGAAGTAAAACAAACAAAGGACACATTTGTGTGTTTGTGTGTGTTAATGGGTATGACTTCAGATGCTAAATTTGCTGACTACTGATATAGAATATATATCTTTTAAAGGGTGAGGTCAGACAAGCTGGCAAGTAACTAAGAAGGATAACAAGGCTCTAGCCAGTGCAATAGAGTTTAAGGCTAGCTGTGACCTCAGGTAGAAATGTTAGCCTGGAAATAAGACAGTCACCCAATCCTGAGTACCCACTGAGAAACATTCAACTACTAACTTCACTTGTGTTATAGTGTATGCATTTGAAATTCACTTTAGGCACTTATTGGTGATACGAGTTTAGGCAAGTCTCTTTCTCATCCTAATTCTTGTTTTCTTTATTTGTAAGGCGAGTATATTTGTGCTAACCCGATCAAACCCAATGAGGAAATGTATAATGTTCTTAATATAGTTCCTGGTACACTGAAGTATACATGAAGTCCTAATATAATTCCTGGTATATTGGAGTGTTCTTTAATGTAGTCATCAATATGGTGAAGAACCTAGCTGGGAATTGAGAAGATCAGCAATGAAAGCAAGTTTAGTGATACAATGCTAATATGTGCATTGCACTGGTATGACTTAATAAAGCTGTAATTTTTTAATGAATTTTATTGAGAAAGAAGTAGCAAGGAGACAGTTTCAAAACAGGTTTGTAGGACAGTAAGAATAATTAATACATTGCATATTGTTGTTTCTGTAGTAGTTATTCATAGTACAAGATGTAGACATGGTATCTTGTCTAAACACTATTAGTACAAATCTTTCTTCTCATTGAACTAAGAGAAAGTAGCTGTATATCTACCCTATAAAGCTGTAGTTCTGAAGAATTGGCACATGTTGATGACAGCTCTCAAATTATGAGAAGGAACGCAAAGGTCTCTGTGCTGAGACCTATTTTTCCTTCTTATTGTCTCCTTCCGCCATTTTTCAGATCTTTGGCAAAGCAGTCGGTTTAGGTGTAACCAAACAGACTCTGACCTGCTTTTTCTCACAGAGTTTATCTGCCACAGTCACAAATTCTATACAGGAATCTGAGCAGCTGTCTTGGATAAAACAAGACGTATGAGGGAGTTAAAATGCCCTGCGGCACCCACGACCTCTAGGATAGCAACTTGAGCGTAAATGCTCCTGTTCAAATTGTCTCATACATTTCAACCCCACATTCCCTACTACTCTCGGCTACATCACTAAGAGGATTGAGCTCCAGTGTCTTGTAAGAGTAATAAACTCAATAACCCTGCAATTAGCTTGTTTCCTTTGCTCCATTCACATTTTCCAAGATTTCCTTGTGTCACTGTTTATAACCTCCATCAATATTCTGTATGATGACATGGTGGAAAATCAACTGCTTCTACAGAAGTCCTCCTCTCAGCCTCTGATTTTCACGTGCCCTCCACCCCCCGCCCCACAGCCTGAAAGAAGTAAGACGACTTCCTCATCCTCAATGCTGTAGAGCTAGGTAGTTATCTGGGATAATGTAGTTCATTCCCGTGTTTCATGGACCAGTCTACAGAAGCAGAGAGTGTCAGTGACTTCTTCATGGCCAAGCACCTAGACAGCTCATGTGAGGGGAGCTCAAAGCATAAAAGGGAGACAGCTTGAGGTTTGGGGAAGAGCACTAAAGAATTAAAAAGACACCGATGAATGTCCATTCTGTATCTGTGTATTCAAAGTGGTTGGGGTAGATATATAGTTGCATTGTCTTAATGACTGGAATGATTTGTTCTAATGGTGTTTGTAAATAGGATCACAAGTCCGCATGTTGTACAGCAATTAACCACTAAGAAGAATATATGCAGTGTATTATTTGTTGAAACTGTACTTCCGATTTGATTTGAAACTGTCTCATTGCTATATGTTTATCAATAAAACTGTAGAAAAAAAAAGAATTAAAAAGACAGAGGTGCTTGGGTGATGAAGGAAATAGGGAACATGCCGTTAGAACCTCTTGGAACAGTGGGGATGACTTGTATCGAATCCTTCTGTCATCAGAGCAGCTCCGACCTGATAAATGCCAGGTTCTCTCTCTGACACTTGATAAAGATTCCTGCTGGCTGCAGAGTAGCAGCCAGGAGAGCAGGGAAGGTGCCACTCACTGTTTTAACCTCCTCCCTCCTCCTCTGATATGGCATATCAGAGGGCAGGCACTAGGTGAATATTTGTAGGATAATGGACAAATTGGAGAGGAAAAAATCCACCTTGCCCTCATAAGTGGATACTCATCGGGCTTTGCATGAGCATTTGAGATGTCTCCGTAAAAGTGCACATCTTTCTTTTTCTACTTTTTACTTTGTAAATATATATTGAAAAATAGCATTAACTATGCATGTCACAGTGATTGTGATCACCCATGACTTCCAGTACAAATGTGTGTGTGTGTGTGTATAGAAATGCAGAGAATATATATTACGTGTATATGGATGTGTGTGTGTGCACATAGATATTATATATGGCCTTGTCTTGATCTGCAAACTCAAGTCTCTCCACTGATGGAGCTCGATGAGGATCGAATCGAGTTTCCTTATAAAGTCAACACTGAGCCAAACTACTGAATTTGTATATAACAAGCATACAGGTTACAGAGAGACAGATAGTGGAGTAGATAGATATTCCATTTTTGAGTTCTTAAATGTTGGTAGTGCTATCTGATCTAGGGCTTGTATCTTGGTATTGGGGAATTTGGTGCTTTTCATGTTTGTGCACGTCTATGTTAACATTAACATGTAAGCTTTAATTTCTTTTACTAGTTTCACAAATTTTTAATCTCTTTAACATTATTTATCACAAGTTATAAATTCTCAAAATAAATTTTATTTCCATTTAGAGAAGGAAAAATAAAACAGAAACCAAAGATTTCCTTAGTAAGTACTATGTGCAGGCACTGTGCAATTCATTACACAGGTAAAAATGGTTCATAACTTTAAAATGATCTTTGCAATAGAAACTTGACTTTACATTTGACCCTTGTCTCCAGAAAACAGATACTGTAACTTAGACAAATGATTTCAATCTTGAACACTTCCATGAGTTCTGTTGGTGAGGGTTCTTTAGTTATAAAATATTGTGCTTTGTCTCTAGAAAATGTCTTTCAGTAGGAAATCATAGTGATTCATGCATATAATCCCAAAAGTCTGGGAGGCTGAGGCAGAAAAATCAGAAATTCCAGTCTGGCCTTTCAGTATTTAGTGATACCCAATGTCAAAATTAAAGAAAAAAGTGCAAAATAGGCCAAGATTAATACAAAGGTCCTATTATCATTCTCCAGAGGGAAAGACAGGAGGGAGGGAAGGAGACACACACACACAGAGAGAGAGAGAGAGAGAGAGAGAGAGAGAGAGAGAGAGAGAACCAGAAATAGAAGCAGAAGCAGAAGAAGAAGAGGAGGAGGAGGAGCATGAAGAAGAAAGGAGGAAGAGGAAAAGAGTATATTATATGTTGCATCACTGCTTAAAATTCTTCTGGTTAAATTTGTGCATGCTTTCCATTGTAGTCTTTCTATTTTAGAATATGATGTAAAAGAGTGCTCGTGACCTCTTATAGCCTTTAACACACTTAAAATTGAATGATTTGGGGTCTTTGTGATCAAACAAGAATACGTGAGTCATATTTGTCTCTCATAAAACCAGAGCCTTATGCCCCTAGCCTAGGACTTAAGACTTTTGTTTTGGGCTCCATACAACATGCTATTAATTTTCTGATCAAAAATAAATAAGCATACTACACATTACTGGTATACTTTTACACAGCAGGCACATACATATCTTTATTATTAGTGAAGGAATTACATATTTCATTGAACAAGACTTTAGATGTGATGAAGTTGTACTGTATAAAAGGAAGAACTCTCTTTTCAGCCTGTCAGTTTCATTTTCATCTGTTGATAAAGTAAGGTCTTGGTAAAACTCTATTGAAAAAATAAAGATGGTAGATTTTGGATAATATATTGAAAATGACTGATTTGAATAAGCTCTTGGCATAAAAAAGAGACTGGATGGAATACAGTAGCATGCCGAAGAACTCATGCTTTACCAGTGACAGCATAGGTCTTACACTAACATTCCTGCCTTACCTAACCAGTTTCTTTTGATAAAAGATTGCTATCTCTCTGGTCAAGATACTTTAAATTTGTTTATTTATTTGGTACTGGGTCTCACTACACAGATTGGACTCAGAGTAATCCCTCTGCCTCAGCCTCCCCAGTGCAATGATTACAGACATGTACCCCAACACCCGGTTCCATGGATCACACAGTATGCCCAGGGTTCTGGGACCAGCACAGCATGCGGTACTGGAGCTAGAACCCAAGTCCTTGACCTTGCCAGGCAGGTGCTTAGACTGCCGAGCAATCTCCATGCCTCCAAATTTTAGTTTTAAAAGGTTTTTGAATAACCAAGGAGGGAAAAAACCTAAAATAGTAATTAAATTGGCCAGAATTTGTCAGACATTCACATATTTTTCTTCCTGTGACTCATTTTTTATATTCTTATTTTAACAATTTTATTCCACATTTTTAGTGTAAACAACATTAAATCCCTGCTGGATATAGTCTGAGACACTGATAATAGCTTAGATATAAATAATTCCTGCTTGCTTAACCGTTTTTGTTAAACAGGGTACATTATTTCAGTGTTGTTCTATACTTTACTATATTACAATTCTATACTAACAGTTCTGACTTCTTTTTCTAACCTTTTATTCTCTTTTGAAAACTCTTAGGAATCTCAGAGTAACTCTTCTCAAGTGATAGTGTTTATAAAGGCTAACATGAGCAATCCCTTAAAAGAAACAAAAGGAGAATACACTTATAGTGAGACCTCAGTGCTTCCCGAGTCACCCAGAAGAAAGAAACAGCACAGCTAGGTTTGGCAGTACGGAGTCCTGTGGAAGGACCAGGAATGCAGAGATGACAGCGTGAAACTACTGCCAGCGTCTGCTTGTTCCTTCCACCCTGCAAAAACCCAGCAAGATATGATGCACCCTGCCTTGCTGAAGCTCTAGACAAGACGGAATAGCCAGACTCTTCCTTTATTCATTTGTCTGTTTGCTTATTTTTTGAGATATGGTCTCCCTATATAGTTCACGATGGCCTTGAGTTCACTTTGTAGCCCAAACTGATCTTGACAAATTCATATTTATGGCTAAAGATCTCAGACTTTTTTTTTTTTTTTTTT
>NW_004524713.1:2846649-2848277 GCF_000260255.1 Octodon degus | reverse complement strand
TTACCCAGACTATTGCAATAATCTACAGGGGTAACTTGCCAATTAATGAATTTTTTATTTCTCTCTTCTCATATAATGTCCCCATCCCTCCTGATGGCATTTTCCGATTTTATCTTCTAAAGTTGCTCTGTTCCTATCTCCTTGTTTGAGCATTTGCTTTCAGGGGTAGAGGTGGGCTTAGAAGTACCCCTGAGTATGCTATTCTAGAATTGAAGGGATCACTAGTTAAAATTAAACATGGGCTTTGCTGCTGCTGCTGAAGGCACTAACAATACATGTCATCTTTAGCGTAACAATCACAAAGCATTTCACCTGTGCTGAATTCAATTGGGGTACAAGAAGAAGCAGAAGGAGCAGGTTATGTAAAGACTCTGGCACTGAGAAGTTATGGGGGAAGTGGTAATTATAAAATGATGGAACTGGATGAATTTTGGTAAATGCCCTAGAGCCCTAAAGGCGAAGAAAAATACAAGTTAAATTTAATCACTGTCAACTCAGAGTGTCCTGTGACAGCCAGAAAACCTCACAGGCAGCACTTTTAATCCAGGAAAGATTGGTTCATTATCATCTCAGAAGTTGGGCTGATGCTTTTCTCAAAACTTAGAACTATCCAGAAGAAAGTAGTAAGGAAGGAGCTAATATGAGCTCGCTCACTCCCGCAGCAGGAGGGTCATTACCACAGGGATCAGCTCTGCAGATGCTCCAAGGAACTGTTCAGACCAAAGGGCAGGATTCCCAGGCTTGAAAAGGTGTTAGGTGAGAGAAGGCCGATGAATGCATGCAACCCGTAGATCTTCTTAAGGATCGAGACTGAAGAACATGCCTTCTCTGTCCTTGCTAAAAGGGGTCTCGTGCTGAGAGGCTATGTATAAGCAACTCTTCAAGCAGAAAACTCTCAGGAGGAGGTTTGACCTTGATGCTTTCTGTTCATATTTTCTCATGGAACTTATTGAAGTAATATTGGAGTTATATCGTAAGATATTTGAAATGGGGAGAAAATTATTTAGTCAAAATCAAGGAGTGCCATGAAGTGGCTAATATCTCAGAAAATGTAGGGAAGAAATAAAGGACTGAGTCTTTTTAAAATTTTTTAAATCTTTTTTGTCTTTTTTAATTTGGGACAGGGTCTTACTACACACCTCAGACTCACAGTGATCCTCCTGTCTCAGCCTCCCCAGCACTGGAATTATAGGTGTGCACTACCACATTTGGTTTTGGTGGCAGGATTGGTGCCAGAGCCTGCACAGCATTTAGTACTAGAGGTCAAATCTGGGTCCTTGTGCTTTCCAGGCATGCACTTAGACCACGGAGCTATCTCCCCAGCCTGAGGAGCTGAGTATTGAACATGGGACATACAGTTGCATAAGGAAGAATCTGAACTACTGATAAGGAGTACTTTTATAAGACTCAAGGTTTTAACAGCCTGGAAAAGAAAGAGAACTGATCTTTGTCATTGAAAGATTAGGTCCTTGAAACTAGATATAATGACAGATGAGATATATATATATCAGAACTGACCTAGCAAAGGGTTAAGAGTTAGAGAGCCCAGTTAAATGAGCATACTAATAGGACATGTTAGGTGCAGACAGAAAATCCACAAAATGATTGTGTTCCCACAGAAGTCAAGG
>NW_004524713.1:2838415-2845960 GCF_000260255.1 Octodon degus | reverse complement strand
TATTTATTTATTTATTTTTATTGTTGTTGTTGATAGAGGATCTCTCTATGCAGTTCAGACTCATAGTGATACTCTTGTTTCAGCGTCCCCAGCACTGAGATTGCACGTGCGTGGCCACTACTTCTAGACTCAGTGGCTGGCATGGCATGCAGTACCAGTGATTGAACCCAGGTCCTCCTGCTTGCCAGGCAGGCACTGAGGTCGCTGAGCTATCTCCCCGGCCCCTTATTATTTCTTGTTCAAATGAGGCTGTGATCAGGAAGTACTTGCCTATCTCTATTTCTTCAAGAGTTTCACTCGTTGCTTCTTCACTGCAGAGGTGGTGTTTCTGTTTTTATACCTGAGGTTTTGATCCATTTGGTTTGATTTTAGTACAGGTTGAACGATACAGTTCCATGTTCATGCTTCTGAATATGATAACCAGTTTTCCCAGCAATGTTTGTTAAAAAGTCTATTTTTCTCTAGCATTAGTTTTTAGACCTTTCCTCAAATGCCAGAGGGTTTACAGTGTATGAGGCTGCTTATGTGTCTTCTGCGCTACAGCATTATCTATTCTTGTGCCAACACCACAATCCTTCTGCTACTGTAACTTGGTAGTGTAACTTGAAGTCTGAAGTTGTGCCGCCTCCTGCTTTGAGCTCAGGAATGCTGTGGGCATTCTGATCTCTGCTGGTTTCAAATACATTTTAGGATTCTTCAGTTTTAGTTCTGTACATAATGTTGTTAGTGGTTTTTTCTGGTATTTGCATGAAATGCATATGTCATTTTTTGTATTATGTAGTATAGCCATTTAACTGTACTAATTATGTTTATCCAGGAACAGGTTATGTCTTTCTATTTTCGAAGGAAATCTTCAATCCCTTTCTTCAGAGTACTGAGGTTTTTTTAGGGGTCTTTTAATTCCTTGGTTAGATTATTTTCTAATTATTTAATTTTTTAATGCCACAATAAACAAGATTGTCTTCCTGATATCTTTTTTTTTCCAGGTTTACTATTGAAATATAGGAAACTTAAGCAATATTTGTCTGTTGATTTGATGTCCTGCTACTTTTCCAAATTTGTTCTTTAGCTATAAGATGAACTTTCTGGGTCTTCTAAATATTGTATTATATCACTCAATAATAAGAATGGTTTGGTTTATCCCTTTCTTGTTTTTGTTGATAATTCTCCCTAAGCTTTCAAGTATTCTAAACTGAAGCCAGAGAATGAAACATTTATGCTGGTCTTAGGGGGAATGGTTTTAGTTTATTGCTATTGAGTATTATGTTGATAATAGTTTTGTCACAAATAGTTTTTATCACCTTGAGCAAAGGTCCTTCATTACATTTTTATTAGGATTTTACTGTGAATGGACACTACCTTTTTTCAATTTTTTCTTGAATTTATTCAATTGATTCTGTAATATTACCCTTCTGTTTATGTGGTATATTATATTTTTCTGAAATACATATGTTGTACCATCCTTCTGTCCCTGGGGTCAAGCTAACGTGGTATGAGGCATGATCTTTCTAATCATTTGCTGCTTTCTCTTCGAAGGTATCTTGTGGAGGAGTTCTGCGCCCATGCCCAATGGTGTTGGTCTACAGTTTCTTTCCTTTATTGGTTTTTTGTCCAGTTTTTATATCAGAGTAATTCTGGCTTCAAGATACTGTGTGAGTTGGGAGATGCTTCTTTCCTTTCCCCTTCATGAACAGACTTAATGAGCTTCAGCATTAGTTTTTCCCTGAAGTACTAAAAAATTCAGTGGTGAATCGTCTAGGCCCTTGACTTTTCTTAATTATTAGAGATTTTACTACTACATTAATTTTATTACCTGTTATTTGTACATCTATATTTTTAATATCATTTTTGCTTCAGTTTTGGTAAGTTGCATGTATCTAGGAATTGTCACTGCATCTTCTCTATTCTCCAATTTAAAGAAATTTTGTTGTTGCTTTAATTCAGCTCCTGGGAATTGAGCCTGGGGCGTGTGCAGGAAGATTTATTTATTTATTTATTTATTTATTTATTTATTTATTTATTTTATCTTGAGAAATTCTTTCAGGGTGAGTTTGCACAACCAGTGAAGCAATTTAGTGATTTCACTCAATTGCTCAGGCTGGTCTCTCACTTCCTCTTGCCTTAGCCTCCCAGAGTTCTGGGATTACAGCTATGCACCAACCCTCCTAGCTAAGAGCAAACTTTGTACATCTGCCTCTGGTTTTAGGTTTCGGGGCATATTCTGGTAGCTTTAATTGTTCATGGCTGGGATTTTTATTGAGAAATGTTATATATCATGCTTTATTCATTTTCTTTATCCTTTAATTGAAAACCTAATTGTCAAACATGTGATATGTGTGATATTTATATAGAAGAAGTGTTTATAGGAAAAACAATATCCAGAGTTTTAGAGAGATCTTAGGTGTAGGTTGTTAGGTGACACTGACTATAGGTGATTTCAAATACCCTTTGTTAAAGTCAATTAATTACCTGTGTGTAGGTGATGAATAGAGTCCAAACCCAAGTCTACAGAGCAATGGCTTCATTAGTTGTGCAAACTCACCTTGGAAGAATTTCTCATCTCTTGGATAAAACTGGAAAGACGCTTTTAGCTGCTTTTGCTTCTATAACATTATACCAAGACTAGACAATTTATAAAAACACGAGATCTATTTGTGACACTTTTGAAGGCTAGGAATGGTCATCTCAAGAGAGTCTTGCTGTTTCTTTACATGAAAGAAGGTAGGAGAGGAAGAAACTTATCTGAGATTGAGTATGAATGGGGCTAAGCTTGGCATTTTATCAAAAAAGTTTTCCGTGATAAAGAAGCACTCCTCAATGAAGGCGTAAGTCCACTCAGGAAGGCTTCATGACCCAATCACTACTTAAGATTCCAGCACTTCACATTTTTTCATTGGGTTTTAACTTTAAACAGATGGACTTCAGAACGGCATTCACTTTGCTGCAGAAGGACATGTCTCAGCATCTGAGTAAGGCCAAGTTTTAGTCTGTTCAGGAGGAAGGGTCTGTGAAGAAGAAAAAATTGGTGGTGGAAATTCAGAGAGGAGTCTCCTCTATGAAGTAAACATGGAAATACTTTTTCATCCAGCTATATGAATTTGGGGTGTATTACCCCAAATTAAACCCAGCATACTATAGTGGTGTATGCATACCCATTTATGTAGCAGCCTGATTCATAATAGCTATGTTCTGAAACAGCCTTGATTCCTATGACAGTTGAAAGGATAAAAGAAATTTTGTATTTACACACTATAAAATATTATTCAACCTTAATGAAGAGTGGGCATGTCATTTGCATGAAAATGGGTGAAAACAAAGACCATGTAGTAAATGAAATATGCCAGATTCACAAAGGTAAGTATCACATGTTATCAGCTAGATGAGAAACCAACTAAACAAACAAGAAAGTAAAATACAGGATACATAACAGAAAGTTAAGAGGAAAACTGTTGAAGACAGAGAAGAGGATCAGAGGATAAGGAAGCATACAAATAAGAGTATATAGTTTTGAAAATGATAAAGGTATGGTAAATACACGCACACATTCGCAAACATGAACCTTACCAATGTGCATCACAAAGATGCACTAATGAAAGGGTCTGTAACTTCTCCATATGAACAGACTAAAGAGTCTGTAACTTCTCATTATGGTACATTGTACCTTAAGGATACATACAGCACCCAGGTTTCTCACCTCCTGATGGGCTCAGTGTCAGGCAAACTCTTCATAATTCCTCAAGGGATCTCAATTGAGACTGAACATTTCCTCATATTAGTATTCCATTCATTGATAAATCTTTTTTCCTCACCTTCTTCATCCCTTTCTTACACTTTCTGGGATCACTTCATTTACCTGTGTCACAATTTGTCCTAGTAAGTGTCTTAAAGGAAGTAAGTTCCCCTCTGTAAGAAGCTCAGGATAGCATGTGGAAAGTGATAAATGTATTAAAACAATGCTTATGAATTCTCATAGGAATTTATAGGATACAGATATCATTTCCCAAAAGAAAATATGTACATGGATAGAAGTTTGCTGAAGCAGTTCTGTCCATATTCTTGCTGTCATGGAAGGTTGAATTTGCCCCAGGCGCACTGGTTTCCAGCAGGCCTCTGCTGGTAGATGAATTTCCTCCTACAACATGTGGACTGTACTGGCAAGAAGGGTCAGTGTTCTTGCTGTTCTTTATTTTCTCTTCTAGACCACCCTGTCTCCCTTTGTAAATTTTCTGACTATGAATCTCATTTGCATTCCTCAGCTTTAGTCTGGATGATTTCAAATCACAGTAGATAATCTTTCTGGCAAATCGATGTGCCAGTTTCTGAACTCCTTTGTTCGGATCTTAGCTGTATCCAAACTGTCTTTTCACCATTAATATTAAACCTTCTGAAATTTCAAAACCATCTACTTGACTGCTACAGCCTGCTGAGTTACAGTTCATATAAGTACCCAACTCCATCAATTCTTCAACCTTATCAGAACATAAAGTTTAATGATCCAATGATCTAAGTATGTCTCTATCTTGCTATGTGCTCTCAATCCTTTCCTCAGCAGATTAAATTCCATGAGTTCCTATTACATTTACTTTCTCACTCTTTATCCCTTTATTGTACTTATATGGTAAAGCACTAAGCCTCGTAAACTGTAATCCTCGGTTTACTTGCCTGCATGTACACTGCTAATCATGGCTGCTATCAAACACTGCTGCCGGCGTGGTGTCCTTCAACCCACATAAATGTGGCTCTGCAAGCTTCCTGCTGATGTCCTGTGGCCTTCCAAAATTTTCCTATCCCAATTGCTCTTCTGGACATTTTCATGCCTAGTTTGATGACAATTTTACTGTCCAAACACCGAAGCCTTCATTTCAATAGTCAAATTCAGCTACTGACTTTGTATTTTAATGCAGCTAAGAAAATTATTAGCAGCTAGATTAAAAATCACACAAGTGTCTATCACTACATCTGTCTGTCCCCCTGTTTTTGTTTTACCATTTAGTACTTGGTACTACTTCTATACTTATAAATCATTTGAACACCTTTGTGGGGCAGAAAATTGTTCAGGGCAGCAGATCTCATTTCTTCTTACCTGTTCAGGAGAATCTATGCAGAAAGGACAACTCCTTCTTTCATTCTCCCATTTTCTCTTTGCTCTTTAGCATATGTGCATTTTTGCCCCATCTGTAAGTACCTCTATACATGTGAATGGATATCTATATCTATCTATCTATCTATCTATCTATCTATCTATCTATCTATCTATCTATCTAAATCTATGAATGCATATATGTATTGAATTCATATATGAAGTCAAAGATGGAGTGAAGACCCTAGAAGTTTGGAAAATCCAGTTATATGGGTCTTCTCCAGAAACCTGCAAGGAGGGAGCAAAGCCAGCCTAAGAGAAAACCTGTAGGATGCACAACCCCCAGAAATGCCTTTGGGGCGCAAGCACACAAGCACTTTGGAGCTTATAGTTTGCTATAGATTGCCTCAGATGACCACCAAGACTTCTTTCCCCTGATACACTTTGTTCTGCTTCTGTTCCAATCATTTGTATTCCTGTTTGTACCTTTTGGTATTGCTGAATTCAAGTAGCAACAATATTTGGAGTGGCATCAAGTATGAAAAGATCCTTTAAAGATTTCTCCAAATACAGCTTCTCTAACAGCAATGGCACACCCAGCTCTGACAAAACAAAACTAAACAGGGCCATTTTGTAGTGAAAAAACTATATATATATATATATATATATATATATATGTAGAAGATAGTTAGGATAGATATACAGCTACTTTCTCTTAGTTCAGTAAGAAGAAAGTTTTGTACTAGTAGTGTTTAGACAAGATATCATGTCTGCATCTTGTCCTCTGAGTAATGACTACGAAGACAACAATATGCAATGAATTATTGTAACTGTCCTAGTAATCTGTTTTTGAAACTGTTTCACTGCTATTTTATCTTTTTTCTCATTAAAATGAATAAATGGTTTAAAAAATAATGCTCACATCCCATTATTAGATTAAAAAAAAGAAAATGTGTATCTTGTGCCCCTCAATGTTAGAAGTGTTTAACTTTTAGCTAAGAATTTGCCTTATATCTGGGAAACTTGGGACCTGAACGCCTCTTCAGCCTCCCAGGCTTCTGAAAAATGTTAGGACTTTGGAAACTCTTAGAGATGGACTGAATGCCTTTTATGATTCGAAGTTAATATAATGTTGACAGACTTAATACTGGTTCTGAAGGATTGTTAAAGCTATAATATCATGTTCAGGTCATGAAATTAAAAAAAGAAATCCCATACAACCAGTCCATGCTCATTGTCTGTACAGGTCCAATTAAAAATTTCTCACACCACTTTACAAAAGTGCCCCTTGGTAAAGTCAGTAATGCCTCCTGTATTGATAAACCTAATTGCCGATTCTCATTCTTAATCCTCATTTAATTATAAGCACTATATAGCAGTATGCCACTTCGTCTCTCTGTCCTGGCTTGGCTTCCGGGGCACCTTATTCAAGAGTTCCATGTTCATTCATCTTCTATTTTTCTCTTTTCTCCGCTTAACTCCAGAGAGTCCGTTTTTATTGCTTAACATTCTGTAACAATTTTTGGTGAACGTTTTTTATCTAAGAACTTCTATTTCATCTGCACACTGTCAATTATCAAGTTAATGTCTCAAGTCTACACACTCTTCCAAAAAGATACGTGTTTATCCAGTTGCGTATATGTTGACATTTAGAAATCTCCTAAGCATCTCACATAGAGCATTTATAAAACTATACACTTGTCAATATCCTACATCAAAAGTAATTCTTTCTTTTTTCACATTTTTGTTACAGATAACTCTTGTTTCATATCTTAGGACAGCAAAGCACTGATTGCCTCTTTGACCCCTCTTTTGTAGGTGACAGACCTAATGTCTCAGGAACTCTCTAATCACTACTTTCAAACATGCCTGTAACCTAAATCATATGATCTATATTGCCAATCATCTGTAATAATAAATTTTTTTAGATTTATTTCCAGAATTTAGATAAAGGCCCAGATCATGGTTATTGCTTTATTTTTTTTTTTTAATTAAGATAACTGGCTCCAGTGTAGAACAGCTTAAGATTTTTCAACCATTCTGCTAATCTTAATTGGAATCTCTATACAACACCAATTTTGAAACAAATTCACATGAGCTGAAAACAAAACAAAATAGAAAGATATTAAACTTTTCTAAGATGGGGTGATTGGTCAGTAAAGTTATATTTTATTGCCAAGGACTCTGAGCAAACCACATATTTTGTAACAACTAGAACATAAAACAAAATATTCTTATTGGCTGAAGGATCATATGTTGAACTTCAGAATGCTACAGCATATATATATCAAAAAATAAATACCTAAACAAAAAGTGTTAGGGCCCAGGGAGATGGCTCAGTGGAATAAGTGCTTCCCTGGCAAGCGCAAGGGTCTGAGTTCAATTCACAGTTCTGAAAAAAAAAAAATAAATAAATAAATAAGGATTCAACAACAATATACTATAAGTGTTTGTATGATGGAAAA
>NW_004524713.1:2809762-2818346 GCF_000260255.1 Octodon degus | reverse complement strand
ACTCACCGGACCTGGGCTAGGACTGGGTCTAATTTTCCATTTTTGTTCTGAAATTCTATACCATCTGTATTGTCTTACATTGCTTTGTTTCTGACTTTGTTCTTATTATTTGTTCTATTTTTCTTCTTTAAAATAAAATTTCAAAAATTGTATAGTACTAAGGTAGATTTTTAATTGAAGGAATGAGATTTGTGTGATCCATACTATTATTTTGATACTAAGAGTTAAAAAAAATGAGAGATATTATATCTGATTCAAAGAATGACTAAATATTGCTAATATGTCAGCTGATTCAAATAAAAATCCTGGCAATATTCTTGTAGAAACTAGCAAATTGATTTACTTACATTTTATCAACTTGTAAATAATTTATCAAGGAAATTTTGTCAAAGTGATTTAGTAGGGGAGAAGGGTGCTTTTCAGCACATGGTCTTGTAAAAACTGGATTGGATTAACAACTGTACACACATTTCTTGACGTATATATGTATTCTATGACATATTTTGGATATGTATGTGTCTTAGTTACTTTTTACTCTTTGTTGAGACAAAATACCAAAACTCAAGATGAAGGAAGTAAAGAATTATTTAGCTCTCAGTTAGTAGAGGTTTCAGTCCATACTCTGCTGGCTCCAAGACAAATGGCAGCAGTTCATGGTGGCAGAAAACAATGAAGAAAAGAGGAGCAGCAGCTGCAACATCAATCAAGCCTCTCTCTTTCCTGCTACGCTGACTTCAAAGACTGGAGCTTGGGCTGATGAGATGGCTCAGTAGGCTAAATCACCTACTTAGAACAAGCTTAGCAAAGCACAGGGACTGGGGTTCAATCCCCCAGCACCACATGCCAGCCATCACCGCCCCCTGGTGGGGTGAACTGCCCCCCACACACAAATAAATAAAATAAAATAAAATAAAATAAAAGACTGGAGCTCCTTCAAGGAAGTGGAGGCAGCTATGAAGATGGGAGCTCCTGGAAGTGGTGGCTGTGAAAATCAAGAAGCTCAGAAGTGGAATTGAGAAACTCAAGCTCAAAACTCCTCTAAGGAAGTGGGAGCATGCAGAATCCTTCCTCAGTCCCTTTATATACCCCTTAGATGCTGATTCACTCAGGGGCAGGCCCTCCCCACCCTGGGATGGGATTATCCACACACTGAGGCATGGAAGGGCAAGCAGCCAAGCTGACGCAATGTATCGACCACATCAGTATAGTATGTTTTTTTTTTAATTTTTTTTAGTATAGTATGTTTTATAAACCTAAATAGAAAAACAATGAAAGCATAAGAAGAATATCTTGATGTGGTAAATAAGTATCTTTTAGATTGAATACAAGAAACACCACAAAGGAAAATAAATTGCTGTGCATCAGAACTAATATATCTCTTTTCTTAAAAAAAAATAGTGGCTTAAAAAAATAAGGCAAGAGTAGAAAAAATACATTTATGTCACAAAGGATCAAATTCAGACCATATAATGAACGATGATTCATGAAATAATACAGTCTAAAATTATTTTCAATAGACACATTACTTGATCAGACAATAAAAGAAAAACCAATTAGCATAATTAATGTTCTCCACTTATAACAAAATTATAATTAAATTGACAAGGGTAGTTTATATCCACTAGAATGCTTGATATTAAAAAGCCCACAATACCAAATGTTGAGGAGGATGTGGAACAAATTGAATTTGCTCATATTGCTGGAGGAGCACACATTAGAATGGCCACTTAGGAAAGCAGCTTGGAAGCGTTTAAAAAAAAAAAAGCCAAATTTATAGCCCAGATATTCCAGCCATGTGGCAAAATAAAGACATATATTTACAAAAACTCTTCAATAATAATGCCTATATCAGTATTATGCTTCAAACTGGAAACCTGAAAAGAAAAACAGATGCTATCAAGAGGTGATTGGATGAACTAATAATTAGCTATTCACATAATAGAATGCTTTTTGGAGATATAAAAAAAAAGTTTTGACACAGACATCATGAAAGCATTTTAAAATAATTATGTTGGGTAAAAAAAGGACAAGTACACAAAAATACATTGGGTATGATTTGATTCCAATGATTCATTGAAACTGGCAATCTGAGGCTATGCTTAGCGAAATCAGTTAAGTGGTTCCCTGGAGGAGGATGGAGCTACTGAAAAGGAGCATAAAAAGCTTTCTGAGAAGAAGAAAATATCTTGATACAGGTGTGGGCGACAGGGAAACACACATTTCAAAATTCATTAGATTATGTGCTGAAAATACTTGTACTTCATTGAAATTTATATCAATTAAGCACACCCTGTAAAATGCCTACTGCTTGTTGTATTGAGTGCCAATGGGCCAAGTCACTATGCTAAGTACTATACAGCATGTCACTTATTTCTTGGTGCATTCCTATGGGTGCTCTTTCTCATTACACAGCATGAATATGTGTCATTGGTTTAAAAAAAAATAAGCAAAAATTTTCTAGATTGGAAGGTTCATGACAGGCATTCCTAGACTACAGCAAGGGCAGTTCTACTCCTTACCGTTCCCAATCCTTCCCACAGTCTCCTCACTTGCTGCTTCCAAAAATTTTTCATTTCTAACGCTTGTTTGGAAAGCAACATACATTAAGAGATGTCTGAAATGGGTGGCGAGGAGAGATATTATAAATTTTAATAGCGAATGGAGCTTGCAAACAGCATCTCTTAAACAGTGAGGCAGGTTGTCAGGAACATCAAGAGGAGAAAGCTGCGCAGCGTGAGGCTGATGAGACAGCACCTAGAATACAGTAAACAGTTCTGGGCATCACCACATGAGAGAGCTGTCAAAAAATTGGAAGAGATTCAAAGAACATCAGGGAGTGTGATTAAAAGACTGGAGCGATTGATTTATGAGAAAAGATTAAAAGAAGCAAGTATCGTCTATATAGATGGAGCATACTAAGGAGGGACATGCTAACAGCATAAATATTTGAAAGATAAGCTCACAGAAGGGGAACACTTTGTTGCTATTGTCTCAGAGGCTTTACATATAAATTATAAGGTGAAATACAGAAATTAAGGTCTTATCCAAATATCAGGAAATATATCCTGACAATGAGGTCAGTTAGACTTTGAAGAACCTCTTTCAGAGAAAAGAACCTATTTCAAATCCAGATGTCTGATACAGTGAAAACCAGGTCTGACATAAAATAGCAACCCCTTAAGTACTCTGGTCTAGAGACAGAACCATGTGGTTTCATGGAGAAAATACCCCTATTTCTTAAATTATATTAGATATAATAGTAGTAATGGGATTTATTGTCCTTCAAGTCTTTTATCTAATACAGCAATATAGCTTATATTTCACCTAGTTTATATTTAATATAGTAACTTCTGTGGGAAGAGTTCCATTTCCTTCATTGATTGTGTGTCCTGAGCTTCAGTGAGCTTCTAAACACCTATGAGGTGTTAAAGCAAAGGGTCAGCAATATATTCCATTTTCTAAAACTTCTAAGATGCTTTCATTGTCATGGATAAATAGGTGCAAGCAAGCCCCACATTGACCAACACTCCTTCGCAACAGAGGTGCCCAGGTGAGTCAGTGTCTGACTTACAGAAGAGAACATTCACCTGAGAATCTTAGAAGCAAGATTTTAGGACCAGAAATGTTTTCCGAGGATTTATTGGCTTCACACTTTAACACACACTTTCTCAATGCTCACTTTTTTTTTACTGCTATATAACCAAACAGAGATTTTGCTTGTCATTTTTCAAAACATGGATTAGTTCCTTTGTTTTATATCTAAGACATCTGCTTAGATCGTTCACTTTATCAACTGCTTTCAATTTAAGGTTGAAACTTTTAGGAAGGCTTGATTACAATGTAGTCAATAAGAGTCATTGTTCAGGATTATGTCTGCCTACAAGCAACAGATTATGTCTGTTGCTTTATTACATTGTATTACAAAACTTAAACTCTATTTTAGCTCATTAATTTATTCACTTGGCTATTTATCAATTGTACATTAGGTGCTAAAATGTATTGGACTTGTACTGAGACTGCAGTTGTGAACAAATCAAAATCTCTGACCTCCAGGAGCCTATAATATTGTAGTTAAGAAGAAAGATCACAGAGAAATGTAGATGATGAATAATAATAGGTGCAATTAGGAAATATAATAAAACAGAATAAGCATGTGAACTAGGTTGGGAGTTATGATTATCAAGTGAAAGCCTGGAAAAGCTTTATTCTAGGAAAATAACATTTAGAGATTGGAACAACAAAAGTGAGCCCCACTAGAGTTCAGATAGTGGAAATAGTGGGAACATTTCCGGGTGAGATGGGCTGCTCTGCTGGAGAAAAAGCAGAACTGGCTGAGGCTGAGTAGAATGCGGGAGTACTAACAGTTGGAACACAGGCAGGCGAGGCCCAGATTCCAAAGCGTGTGTCCATGATTAAGCTCTCCTTCCTCTGACTGAAGTCAGAAGCTCTGACTTGGACACAGAAGTAACATTATCTCTCTTGCATTTAAAATACTCCTCTGGGCACCATATTGAAGCGCTATAGGTAAGGATGAAAGTCTAATGACCAATTAATGAGCCCTGTTATGATCAATGAAAGAAACATAGCTGCTTCTCCAAGAGCTGCCTCACTAAAGCAGGAGGAAGTGACCAGGGTTTGGTGGTGTGACCAATAGCCAATGTGCCAGAGAATAAGAAAAAGATGCATATCCTTCTTACATAATGCATGGCAACTACTTCTTCACTTCTAGATCACTAATCCCTTAAAAAGCAAATGCTAATTAACATGCTTACACATGTTCATGCTATAAATACCTGGAATATATTATCAGATTGATAGATGTAAATTTCTCAATGCTCACTTTTTTTTTACTGCTATATAACCAAACAGAGATTTTGCTTGTCATTTTTCAAAACATGGATTAGTTCCTTTGTTTTATATCTAAGACATCTGCTTAGATCGTTCACTTTATCAACTGCTTTCAATTTAAGGTTGAAACTTTTAGGAAGGCTTGATTACAATGTAGTCAATAAGAGTCATTGTTCAGGATTATGTCTGCCTACAATCGAACTTCAATTCTATTTTGTTTATTGCCTGATCCTGAGTAAATTTCTAGGCTCCCTATGTTTTCACTGCCAATAATAAGGAATCCCTCAAGTTTCATACAAGTTCAGTAAGTGTCGAAACTGATTTGAGTAAAATTTTGAATTTTAACCTCCTCTAGTTTATTTTGAATAATTCTACTTGTCAGTTTGTATATTATTTATTCATGTAACATTGTACTAGAGAAAGTGTTTGTAAGTGTAAGTGAAGGAGAAGGCAATGGATTAGGTAATGTCTATGGTTTTCTAATATAATGTCTTCAGAAAGTTTATAAAACACCAGGATGATTCAGGTATGGTATTGAGTGAAGCAGACAATATCCCACAAAACAGGCACAGGTTCTCCCCCACAGAGGACTTAGCTGTGAGATTAGCTCATGGTGTGGGTATTCATGGATCTCCAGAGGGTAATGAGACCATAATGTTAAGAGAAATAAATCAGACATTTCAGCTTAGATATCCCATGATTTCTCTTATGAGAAAGCAAAAATATGAGTAAATTTCAGAGCAAAATAAAAGATAATAGAAGTCAAGCAGCTAGGCAACAGACAAGAGAAACAAAAATGAATGAAAAAAAAAAGACGAAATGGGTTATGTACATATACCAGCTCCCCACAAGGAATGTGATCATTAGGTGCCACAACAATGTACTGATAATATATAAAGAAAAAGCTTTCGACTGTTTCATAGAATATACCATATATATATTTGATTTCTTGGAAGATACATTATATTTTCATCATTTTTAAACAAAATAAAACAAATGGAATGTATTGAAATATACTTAATCATATTTGTAAGATAAGTCTTGATCTTGAAAAATTAAAAATCAGACTTAATGACAGAATTCTCATCCAACTTTCAAATCCTGCATTTCTGTTGTGTCTTTCACATTTTGCTAAGCTGGGAGCTTTATTAGTAAAATGAAAAATATACTATTGCTTTCTAAATGTACTGCATGAAAATAAATTGCCTTAAAATATTTTTATAGTACAAGATAATTATAGTACAAGTGAATGTAGGTATATGAAACTATCCTACAATTTCTAAATCCACATGTGCCAATGATAAAAAAATAAAGTAGAACTTGACTTATACTAGAAAATAAGCACTCATTTGTTTGTTTGTATAATATTGACTTCATTTTAACAGATAAGTTTGTTTAAAGATCATTTACTAGAAAGAAGAGTATACACTCAAAACAAGAAACAGTTAAAATTGTCCAAGGCCATTACTCATTGGAAATCAATCTGAAATAAAGATAAAACATTTCTACCATTCTAATGGAAGTCAGTAGGACATAGGATTACATTTATGCAGTTTTGATTTGTAGGCAATATTTTTATATTCCTTTTTATTATAGAAAGACCTGATGTCTATTCCCAGTTCTGCCACAAATTAATTTTGAAAAAAAATGACTCAGTTATTCTAATCTTTAGTTTCTTTATCTGTAAAATGAAAATAAAAGATCTATGGTACTGCGTGGGTTCTTTCTTGTTTTTCAAAATCACATTGCTTATACCTGGCATATAACTGCAACAGAATTAATCTTAAACAATGGAACAAACAAACAAATAAAGGATTTAAAACACATGCTAGTGGGAAGAACTCAAGTAATTAAAGGGCAAAAGACATGAACTGCTCCTTCTCATTTCAAAAACAAGTAAGTGCCTGATTTTGGGAAATATGTTTAAAATGTCTAATTCTAATTTACTACATTGTAAAATTAGCCTCACTAATATATGAAAAACATAGGAAAGGTATTTTTCTCTTAAGAAAATAGCTATGTAAACTATCATTCTTATTGTAATGTCTTAAAGAGAATCTAGGCTCTGCTATTCTCTAACTACTCTTTATCAATCTTCAGAGTCAAAGACAAACCTAGTAATTTTCTACATTATCCGGTAGATTCCTACCCCAGACTCAATTTCAGCTAATAAAATTCAGAACAACTTCTTGAAAGATGCAGCTAGCGCTAAAGCCAACATTTTATTCTTTTTCCTTTTTATTTCTTTAATGTTTTTTTGCTCCTTTAACTCTAAGCTAACAGAAAAAAAATAAATCCCAAAGAAAAAATAAACACAAAAATCCCTCTGAACAGTAAATGTACCTGAATTATGTTAAAATATATTAGGAATAATAAATATGTATTGCCTTTTTCATGAAAGTTGCTGGAGCTATTTTGGGCCTTAATTCAACTCCAGCCTCCCTCTGAGATATAAAGATTTTTGAAATGCAGTTTTACAAGAGAAGGAAATTTGGTTTTATGTAGTATACTTCTTACTCTGGGTTTTCAAAAGAACATTACAAAGCAACATGTTAGATCCTTGCCTTGTAGGTGGCAGCTTGATTCCAGAGACTCTGTGAGCTCAGTAATGCACCATGCAGAGCTCTGATCAGTTGGCTTTCTTTCGCAAGGTGGCAGTGGGGTGTTCTGTTTGTGGGGAAGCAACACCATGGCTCAGAAAGGGCAGTCAATTCACAGGAGGTGCTCATGGGGAGAAGTGGAGTTTTGAGATTAAATCAGCCAGAGACTTGAGAAAATCTTGTGGATGAGGAGGAAAGGAAAACATGCTGTAAGTCACCAAGTGAACTGACTCAGCTTTGAGGGTTTTGCTGCTACTCCTGCTTTGGCTACCAAGAGGGCCCAGAATTCAGCAGATCCAGCTCTTCAGGGCATGTACTTGTTTCTAGGTATGATGAGGTTCTAATGTACAGCAAGCTGTTGGTGGACAGTCTTTGCACTCCTACCTGGCCCCCAAACGTTACATCAGGGCCTTTTCACACAGAAGTCCACCATCTTCTTCCTCTTGCTGCTCATCTGTCATGAATGCTGCAATTGTACGTCTTCTTCACTCTTTTCCACCTCCTGAAATATCTTACTGGTCTGTTGAATGATTTTCTTACTGCTAAACTCAAAACACCCAAATCAGTCAGGCTAATCGTACCACATCAAAGAAATGTGTGTATTGTGCTATCCAAATAGCTTATGGAAAAGGTATTAATCTTCTCTTTTTATGAATGAGAGATCATATGATATGTTTGAAAATAAATGAAAATAATTTCCCTGGAGCATGCTCTTGGTCATTTGTTTCCACATTATTATCTTTACTATATTGAATTTTAAAAATTTATTCATCTAAATATCAATGTTTAAAAACAGAAAGGTTTTTTTTGGGGGGTGATACTGGAGATTAAACCCAGAGCCTTCATCCTCAATACTTTTTAATTGTGTTTTTATTTTTATTTTGAAAAGTGTTTACCTAATTTACATAGGCTGGGCTCAAACTTGAAAGTCTACTGACTCACACTCCCAAAGACCTTCTTACTCTTAAAAATAATTATAGGAATTTGCTTGGATTTTTAGTTGTTTGTTCTGTTTTGTTTTTGTACTGAGAGCTGAGCTCAGGACTTTGCATTTGTCAGGCAGGCACTGTACTATGTGCCTGGTCCATTTTATTTTATGTAATATAGATATAGATATAGATATAGATATAGATATA
>NW_004524713.1:2788181-2796190 GCF_000260255.1 Octodon degus | reverse complement strand
TAATTCAAGGATTTCCTTTTTTATTTCCAGTCTGAGTTCCTCTATACCTTTCTGCAGCTGTTTCTTTATTTCAGAAGCCGTTGATTCATTGCTTTCAGCTGTGTGATTCCCAATTTGTTCTGTGTTAGTGTCCTCTGCGCTTGTTATGGTTGTGTTTGGGTTCTTAGGTTGCATTTTGTTCCTTCTCATCATTTTGTGTAGCACTGTCTTCTGACCTTTGTTGTAGATCTTTGTTGACGTTATATCCTTAGCACATACCGATGTTCAGCTGCTGATCTACAAAGTTTGGATTTATCCAGCTGTGCCTGTCTTGGGTCTGGTGGCTGTGCTCAGCTCCTTCCTGCTGCTGCCACTGGGGGTGTACCTGTTGTGCCCCTCTGGCAAGATTTTCTGCTCGTGGGCTGCCTGGGTGGTTCTATCGTCTACACTCCCTGCAGGGATTGTAGCTGCAGTGTTTCATCCCAGGCCTGTATGCCAGTACTGAGCTGAGTCTGGAGGGGACAAGGTGGAGTAGGTGGGAGAGGCAGCTCTCCCTCACATTCACCAGGCCTGGGCTAGGAGTGGATCTGGGGGCTCCCAGATTGTGGCAGGAATTTCCACCCTGCGTGCAGGTTGTGTTAGGGTACTGTGGATTGATTGTGGGGCATCCCAATAGGTTGGAAGAGGGTTTCACCCATGCTGTGCCTGGGCCTGAACCAGTAGTGTGCCCTGCCGGTGCAGGGTAGCCAGAAGCTCTCCCACACACTCACCAGGTCTAGGCCTGGACTGGGTCTGGGGGTTCCTGAAACATGGCAGAAATTCCTACTCAGCAGACGGGGTGGGGGAGGTTCAGCGGAATGGTGGGGGACTTTCCAAGTGGGTGGAAGAGAGTCTCACCCATGCTGCACCTGGGCTGGGACCAGTAGTAGGTCCCTCTGGTGCAGGGTAGCTGGAACCTTTCCCACGCACTGACCAGGCCTGGGCTAGGACTCAAAATAAAGAATCTTACACTAATAAAAAAAAATTTTGACACATCTCTACAATGATTTCCATAGTGTTTGCACCAGTCTATAGTCTCAAAAACAGTGGAGAAAGGTTCTTTTTTCCCCACAGCCTGTCCTGGATTTGTTATCATCTGGCTTCTTGATGATAGCTCTTTTCTTTTGGGCTGAGATGGAATCTCAATGTTGTTTTAATTTATATTTATTGAATGACCAATTATGTTGAACATCTTTTCTTACATTTATTTTCTATTTGTAATTCCATTTCCATTTCAGAAGTATATATTCATCTCAGCTGCCCAGTTTTTGATAGGTCTTTGAAGTATTTTATTTTATTTTATTTTTGTATTAGTACAGAGTCTACAGGGTCTAACTATGTAGATGAGACTCATAGTGAAACTCTTGTTTTCAACTTCCCAAACACTGGGATTAAGGGTGCGTGACACTTAGTCTCATTCTCAGTCACTGAATATCCGAGGGGCAGGACCAGCACGGCATGCCAGGGATTGAATCCCAGGCCCTGCATCTGTCAAAACGAGCACATTAATCTGCTGAGCTATATTTCAGGCCCTGGGTCTTTGAATTTTAGGGGACAAATTTTTTTTTAAAGTCTTTGTATGTTATAGATAAAAGTTCTTTATCTGAGGGACATTCGACTAAATTTTTTCCCTATTCATGAGTTTTCTTTTTACTATGTTGGTTCCTTGGCATTTTTTTTGAAGAACTGCAAACATCATAGCACAGTGATATATACGCATCCATGTTTATAGCAATTTGTCATAGATGAATCTTGGAAACAACCCAAATGCCCACCAACTGAGGAGTGGATAAAAAGATGTGGTATTTTTATACAATGAAATATTACTCAACTATAAAATATAATAAATCTAAGGCTTTTATAAGTAAATGAATGCAAGTAGAGTTCATGCTCATAAATGAAACAATTAGACCTGAAAGTATAACATTGTATTGTCACCCAAGTGTAAGGACTTGAAAGAATAAATGAAACGTGAAAGATTCAACAGATATGGTTAAAGTAAAGAAACTGCTCTAAGGGAAGAAACAATTGGGGTAAGGGAAGGGAGAAAAAAAAAGAAAAAGGGAACAATATATGCGTATACACAAGGACAGCTTGATAAGACCCAACCCAGAAATGGGCATTTGAGATGAATACACATTTCTCAGAAGAAGAAATACAAATGGCAAATAAATACATGAAAAAATGTTTCACAACACTGGCCTTTCAAGAAATTCAAATTAAAACATTGAGATACTGTCTCACCCAAGAAAGAATGGCTGTCATAAAGAAATCAACAAATAACAAATGCTGGAGAGGCTGTGGGGAAATAGGAGCCCTTCTCCAGTGTTGGTGTGAATGTAGACTGGTATAACCACTATGGAATTCAGTGTGGAGACTCCTCAGAAAGCTAAGACTGGAAATCCCAGTTAGTCCAGCTAGTCCCCTTCTGAGTATTTTCCCAAAGAACTGAAAGCATCATTCCATAGTGATATATGTGCACCCGTGTTTATAGCAGCACAATTTGTTACAGCCAAGCCTTGGAATCAACAAAAATGCCCATCACTTGAAGAATGGATGAAAAATATGTGGTATTTTTATACAATGGTATGCTATGCAGCTATAAAGAAAGATAAACCTGAATCCTTTATAGGTTAGTAGATGCAACTAGAGGCTATACTCATAACTGAAAAGACTGAGATATTATGAGCTATTTTTTGCTGTGCTTTGGAGAAAATAGTCATTTGACTATTGGATAAGGTCATCACACTGCACAGGTTATCCATCTTCTAATCTTGGACAAATCAGTCCATTAATTGTTTCTAATGCAAGTTCTTAATTATCAAGTTGAAACAGTAACTATTGGACCACCCAAAATAACTCATTTATTTACATTACTCAAGTCTCACTGAGCAACATTTGGAGATGAGTCTGAAATTCAGGGCATCTATTCCAAGGTCAAGTCCTCAAAGAACAATTGTCTTTCTTTCTCATCCCTCCTTATATTAAGTTACTTTCTGATTGCTCAGGCCATGTACCTGATACTTGAAGTTAAAAAGGGGACAGGGTTATTTAGATCATAGTTTGTAGGTGTTTCATTCTGTAGTTAACTGGCTCCAAGGCGGGGTGGCATATGGCAGAGGGGCAACAGTTTTCAGTTGGAGAAAACAGAAAAAGCAAAGACAGACAGTAGGACCAAGCCTCTTTCTCCTCTTTATACTATATACAGAATACCTGTTTGTATTTTCATTCCTTCTCAGCAGCCAATAACATGTATAAACTTTAAAATATAAATTATTTTGCTTACCATTACCTCAAGATTCATCCCCTTTCCTGTTTTTTTAATAAACTCACATCGTGGCTTTGAAAGTTTCTTACCCTTCACAACTACCAAATTTTCCCATTTGTCACTCAACGTAAGTTGGATATATGATATATACTGCCTTCATGATTTTTTTCTCTTGTTCCGATTCAAAACAACCAACACCCAAAACTAAAGGAAGAAAGATTTATTTAGCTTACAATTTGTAGCAGTTTCAGACCATAGTTGGCTGGTTGCAAGCCTGGGTGGCATGACAGAGGGTCCTATGAGAGGAGAAAGCTTATGATGGGTAGAAGGCAGGAAGGGACAGAAGCAGCTCCCTTTCTGTCCCTTATATTCTATCCAGACTACCTGCTGTTAGAGTAGATAGCATTTATACTATCTACTCAGCATTCTTCACAAATCAGTTGCAGCATCACATCCATAATCCAAGCATCACACACTCTAGATCCAGAAGGCCACAGATATAAATGAATGAGACTTTTTGGAGAGACATCTAGATATAAGCCATAACATATAGTAATATGTATGTAACATTTTCCCTTATACATACAATAGTCAAGACAAACATAAATAAAATCTAAAAGAAAACTTTTGAAATACTTCTGCTCTTCATCCAAGACCACTCAGAGACTCCCTCATTTTCATTCTTGATATCCTCATTCACATTTAGTCAGATTAAAACATTTTGGACCTGGAATGACTCCCCTCTTTCTTCAAACCCACCTCCAATTTTCAACCTAACCTCATTCACTTATATTTTAAGGACATTTATAAATTTGATCATTTCTCATAAACACTAAGGCTGATTCTTGTCTGAACTTTTAAAATAGAATGCTCATTACTCTCCCTTGTTATACACCTGCCAGTCCCTCCCAAAGGCAGACTAAACACATATTTCAGATTCATATTGTTAAAAACTGCAGTTAAAGTTATGTGATTTCATTCTCCCACTCTTCTGACAATCAGCTTCTCATCTCACAGAGTATTGATCTATAAACCTAAATGTGAACTAAGATTAAACCTCTAAATCTTAGTTAATTGTCCCTAGTCACAATGACCCATTTTTTCCCCTTTTTTGTGGTACTGGGGATTAAACTCAGGACCTTGTGCTTGGCAGGCAAGTGCTTATTTTACTGAGCTATCTCCAAGACCCAATGGCCCATTTTTGTGTATTAAATATATAAGCACCCTGTGAATCTTCACTATTTGACTTTGTGTGTGTGCAGGGGGGACAGAACCGGGAATTGAACTCTGGCCCTTGTGCTTGCCAGGCAAGCACTTATTCTACTGAGCCATCTCCCTGACCCTTCACCCTGTGAATCTTAACCCTTCAGCTTGTTCTCTGGGACTAATACCCTTTTTTTCAAGATAAGCAACATTTAATTCATTCACTCATTTACTGAAAACTAATATTCTATTATACTTATCTTGACATCATATTTTAAAGTATATTTCTTATCATTTTTTATTTTTTAATCATTTGGTATCTACTCTTTCTACCATTCTAAATACTTTTATGTTCTTCAGTGTGTGCTTCTTCAATAAAATGTAAATTACATGAAGGCAAAATTTGCTTTTTTATATTGATTTATTTCTTGTGATCAAACCTGACTTTGGAAGATATGTACTAGGAGGTCAATAAACTTTTATAAGTTAATAAATTGAGGAATCATCCCTAAACTACAGGTACAGTCATATCTCTGTTTGTGAACTTAAAAATAAGAATAATTTAGGATGGTTATTAACATGTTACATATAAGGAAACTGAACCTTTGAGAATAAACTGACTGGTCTATAACAGCAACACAGGTTTCCTCGTGGTTGAGATAAATATTTTCCCTTTTGCATTTGTAGAGCCAAGTCAAAAGCCTGACTCAGGGCACATAGTCAATGAATTCCTTTGGTTAGCACATTTGATGTTCTTTTCTCTGAGCCATAGTGCCAGGCTTCTTTGATGGAATCATAGAAAACCAATGGGCAGATTGGTGATTTCCAAATTTTATTCAACTGTAAGGTTCTATGGGGAATTCATTCCAAGTATATAGCTAGTTGGTATAAGTATGCTTGCTCTTCTCCTTCTATTCATTTTCTTTCTATTTTATGCAACTATTTTATATAGATATTTTGTAACAGTTCTATAAAACCTTCTCCTGCCAATAAAAGCTATACAAAAATCTTGCATTTTTATATGAAATAACTTTTCAGTAAAATTTGATGGCTGTGTATCTGTAGTTACATGGAACAGATTCTTGCCCACACAGTTATGATCCAGGACAATGTCACGACTGGTTTTGGTATAGAAGTGTTCACAGATGTGGGAATGACTATAAGAGATTTAGGTTGGCTTCTATGTATAAAGAATATTTTATTTTCTAAAATTCATCTTGAAAAACTCTCTTCTATAGTTTTTTTATAAATATAAAAAAGAAACATACTTAAACTTCCATTTATTATTTATTTTTCTTATCTGATAGTCTTTCTATAACATTTAGCATGTCAGAGACAGCAATGTCCCCATAAATTTTACAACCCAATTTGGAGTAAACATTAATGAAATGATTACAGAAGCATATAACTAATTACACTGTGATAAGTACACCAAATTAAAATTGAAAGTTTCATGATAGTGTACAATTAGTCTGAGTTGAGTCAGTCATGAAAAGCCATGATGAAGCTCTGATATGAAATATAAAATACAATATCTAACATGTTTTTTGGGGGAAGAGAAGAAATGTCTTCCAAGTAGAAGTGAAAATCTTTGAAAAGATTTTGCAGGTGGCTGATGGGAGGTAACAGTTTGGTTCATTAAGTAACTGAGAGATCAGTTTTGCTGGCATAGAGAACAAACAAGACACTGCTTTATATATAAATAGTGAATATTCAGTGTTTAAGAACAACAGTGAGATTCGGAAATGGGAAGGATGGAGTCCCCCAAATCTCAGCAGTGAAATATGTTGAAATTTTGAAGTACAACTTGCGTAAGTAGCATGAGTTTTAGTGTCCAAAACTGAAAATATTTTTTGTTTCCTAGCAGTACTGTACTGAAGACTGAAGTCAGGATCTCTCTTACCAAACTGTGTCTCCTACTTTTTGCTTGTTTGTTTGGAGACAGAGTTTCCTAAATTGTCTAGACTATGTTCCAACTGACAGATATCCTGATTCAACCTCACAGAATTCTAAAAGTACAGGCATGCACTACCATGCCCAGGTGAAAAACTTTTTTTTTTTTTTTTTTGTGGACCTGGGGATTGAACATGGGCCCTTGCACTTGCCGAGCAAGTGCTTATTCTACTGAGCCATCTCTCTGGCCCCTGAAAAACTATTTTTGAACACTAATTTATCAAGTTGAAAACATTCTCAGATGTCGTGACTCCATGGCTTCATATTCATTAGCACTGGTCTCACATATGCATGTATCTTAACTGCAGTGTCTTTTTAAAATTAATTTTATTGAGAAAGAAATAGCAATGAGACAGTTTCAAAATAGGTTAATAGAACAGTTATAACACTTAATACATCTAACAGCAGTGTCTTTGCTATGTACATAATCTCATCTCAGATAGATACTGTTTTCCAGAAAAATATCTTAGTATTTGAGTTTCTTTTTCTTTTTTTTAAAATGAGTTCAATCTTAACTCAGTTTCAGTTTTCATCCATAGCTCAAGCCAGGTCTTGCTTTTCCAGAACCAGCTTCTCCTCCCTGGGCACCGTTAGTCTTCCCTGGGTCTGATTTTCAGATGAAGTATAGTTGATATTTTCAATTTCACAAAAGCTTATCATAGAAGCCATTTCTATTTTAAGTAGTAAAAGAATTCCAGACAAATACAGTCAGGCAGCAAAGTTTCATAAAGCTGTTAGGGATAGGCTAGTATCGGAATTGATTCAAAAGTTTAATTATTCGTTGAGGAAAGGATGTCTGGCGGCTTCACAGGAGAAGAGATTTTATTGATTCTATTATTCAGGGAAGGTAATAATTTTGATTTATAATAAAATAAGGACCAATTCCTCAGTTAAGAAATAATAACAAAATGTTTGTCAAAATACTGCTAGCAATTGAGAAAATGGAGTGACTAAAAAGTCCCTCTTCCTTATTTCATGTCATCAGTCTTGTGGTCTTCAAACCCACAGGGAATGTCACAATACTAGGTAGCATTCAATATATTTTTGAAGTGGAGAAAATGGTATTCCAATTTCTTTTATATTTATGTCAGTATTAGACTAATGTCTCTGAGTTAGTACATTGTAATGATGAATCCAGCAAGCTCAGATAATAATCTGTATTTTTAAGGAATCCTTTGGTAATTTTACAGAGATAGACAATGATCATGTAAAGTCCAAGGTGATTCAGTCAGACAGTAAAAAAAGCAACAAAACATATTTTACATTTTGTGTGAACAAATGTAGCCTAAATTTAAAAAGGCATTACAAATAATTAAAATATGAAACAAAAACAAAATGTAAAATGAAGTTTTCAAAAACAGCACAATACAAATAAAAGAGCATTTAATGAGTTTAATTGAGAACAATTAAATTTTAGATCTCTTCCTACTCTGAAGTACTAATTGATATTTGAGAAAAGTGTCATATTATTTGGACTTTAGATTCTGCATCTTTAAAAAGAAAGCCAGATACAGATACAAATATCTATATCTATATCTATATCTATATCTATATCTATATCTATATA
>NW_004524713.1:2781940-2788081 GCF_000260255.1 Octodon degus | reverse complement strand
CTATATCCTCCTTCTCTTCTTCATTGTTCTCATCTTTAATTTTCTTTGCCTAATTTTTCTTATCTTCTTGCTCCTGTTCTCCCTTTAGAAGACAGAAAATAACCTCTCAATAATAATTATTCTCAAATAATTATTTCACAAATATAAACTGGAATCACTGGTGAGAATGCCGTGGGTTCTGAGTTTTTTATCTCTTTTAGCTGTAGGCTCTGTGGATTTAACACATGACCTTCTCACTGAGTTATACCCAGCCTGCTTTTTACTTTATTTTTTAAAACAAGGTCTTGCTAAGCCACTAAATTTTCCGGGGTAAATTCAACATTTCCGTCTTCTTGCCTCTGCCTCTCAGAGTCCTGGGATTAGAGGCATGTGTCACCACACCCAGCCTGTTATGAGTCATTTAGATGCTAATGGTCTGAAGGAAAGATCCTAGATTTGTGAGAGATCATAGAACCAGGCAGAAGACACTTCATAACTCAGAGCACAGTTGTGCAACAGCCCTGCTTGGTACATTCATCACATTCTCAGGAGTCCAAGGTTTTGATGGTGACTTTTATCTAAGTGTTGAGAGATTCTAGAGAATTTCTAAAACAACTAAGCTGAAGGATGAGAGTGCAGATAAGGCAAAGCCTTGGATCAAATACTGGGCTGTTTTATTCGACAACTGAGATAGCCATAGAAGGTGTGCATTTCTAGTCCCAAGGAAAGCTGAAAAAATCACAAGTGAGTTCTCAGAGCTGACTCACAGTTTCTGAGATGGTGAGGATGAAAGATTGCTGTTCTGAGTAGCAACAAAATGAAATATTTCTGAACACCTTTCCCTGACAGGTTTAAAAAAGCAAAGGAAGCAAAAGAAGGTGGATTGCTGGCTGTGAATATCACAGATGCATGTACTGAAAGTGGTTATTTTAATGGTGCTGGTGAGAAAAATTAAATGGGTCCCTTATGGGATGCAGGTTTCCTCCGAAAGTGTTGGGACAAATGGAAGCTTCTGAAGGCTTTCTCACAGGCTGAGAAGAGGTGACAAAGAGTACACACTTAGAACAGAGCTTGAAAGGGAGAAATAAAAAGACAAAAAAGCCCACTTTGCAAGAACATTTGGTAACATTACGGGAAGTTTGTGGAACTCTCACATTTGGAAAAGCAGAGAGAGGTCAAAAGATAGAGATGTAAAATGCCAAAAGAAGAAGAAAATGAAAAGGAAGGATAAGCGCAGGGGAGATGGCTCAGTAGAATATGTGTTTCCCTGGCAAGCACAAGGGCCTGGGTTCAATCCCTGGTTCTGCCAAAAAATAAATAAAATAAAAAAGAAAAGAAGGATAGAGTGGAATAAAGAAATAATATAAGGTAGAGGAGAGGGGGAGCAAAGAGGAAACAAAAGACTGAGTATGCATAATTACTAATGAGAGACAAAGTTTTAAAAGCCTGCAAAGATTCTGCGGTAAATCTTACTTGAACTAGTCATATACATCTGCATTTTGTTAGTTATATACCTTATACAAATTATAAAAATTCTTGAGATACCTGTTTCTCATTTTTAAACTGCAGTCTGAATCTACTTCGCTGACTTTAATTAAATAATAGACATACAGTGACCAGCATCACATCTGACACAGTGCTATCACTCAATCTTGGACATTTTAAAAAATTTCCGCAACATAAATACCTAGATGAAAGGGGAGAAAAACAGTAGTCTTAGCATGACAAGTTCTAGGTATACATGTTAATTTGTATTACTATTCATGGAAGTATCGTGTATTGCATCCGATAAATTATCTGTGTAATAAGATCCTGCACCAAATACATAAAAAGACTTATACTCCTAAATATGTTTCCATATAGCATTGATGTTGTTGGTAGATCATAAACATACCTTAATTTCATTACTTTCACCTGCATCTAGACAAGAACAGCAACATCAACCACAACAGTAACAGAAATAACCAACTGCTCCCATTATCCATGGACAAGTACATTTTTGTATGATGAGTAGGCATTTCATCTCTCTAGGTGGGAAGAACTGTTCAGATCTGATTTTTTATGCATAGAAACACTGCTTCTAGATGCAAAGGGTCTAAATGTCCTGCTGTCATAGTCACCCCTGAAATTCCCCAGTGTGTACCAGTTCTATTCAATGATGAAGACAGACAGCTTATGTGCCAGTTTTCTACCTTGAAAAGAGACTTTAGCCTTCCTCACAGAAAAAAAAAAAAAAAAAAAAAAAAAAAAAAAAAAAAAAAAAACCCTCTATGATCTAACAAGCCGAGAGAGCACAGAGTTGACGAAACAGTTCTCAGGAAAGGAAGGCAAATCTGGAAAAACAAACAAAAAATAAATTGTGCCCTGAGTCATGGGTGAGTCACTGTGACTGTTTCCATATTAAATGACCTCAAAACATCCATATAACAAATAAATCTGTTCAGAAATATTTCAGAAAGCTTTTTGAAAACTTCCTTAACCATAGACAGTTTTAACATTGGAATGCGTGATAGAGTTGTATGGGATTCATGGAGCACGTGGGCCTCAGAGATAAGGGAAGAGGCCCAGAATTCATAAGTGTATACTGTAATGATCAGAGAGTTTGCATAATCCCACTTCAAATTAAGTAGAACTGAAAGTGAAGAAAATGCAGAAAAGGATGTATAAATAAGGAGTAACAGAGGAATTCTCTGAAATCTCTTGTTAGTTTCATTTTCAATTACCTTGCAAATTCACAAGGGTCAACATTGCCTATTCCTAAATCCTTAACCTATAAAACACTAAAGGATTAGTGTATTGAAATTGCATTTCTAAAATAAAATAAATATTTTAGTCAATAGATTAAGATTCACTTTCCTATAAACTGTAGAATGTATGAAGAATAAACCCAGAACAATATTCTTCCTGTTTCCCAAGTCCTTCAACTACTTTATTCATGAAAAATATTTAATGTGTGGGAGACAAGTTGGTAGTACTTATCAAAGACCATTGTGCTTTGGCATATGGATTCAATGAAGAACAAGTGAGAAGTGGTAGGAAATGACTGAACTCATTATCCAAACCAAGTTTTTCTCCCATGTACAAATAACTCTGTATCTTGGCTTCTTAATTTTGTGGTGTGTTGGTCATAAATCTTTAAAGAAATACTTTCAGAGATCAGCCAATACAAGGCAATTAGATGTTTCATTTGCAGCCAAAATATAGCTATTTTGTAAGATTTGGCTCTGAAGCAGGTGACATTTTGAGATATAAGATTAATATAACAACGAATTCACCGTCTGCATGCTCAATTAGTTCAGGTGTTGCCTTAGTTGGCTCCTGCTACCTTCAACCATTCTTCACTTTGGTAACTAACACAGCTCTCAAAGATACATGTTCTGGCACAGGCAGGGATATGAATATAAAGGAATGCTAGTTCATAAATTTGCAAGATTGTATATGTAGTTAGTTTTACCAGAGTCTAGTGTAAGTGTTTTGCACTTTTAGTGACGGGTTTCTCATTTCTTGTTGCAATCACACACTCACCTTATAAGTTCTAAAGCTGATAATATGTCATGTCACTCTGAAATATGCTGGTGGTCTTGGAATCAGACATGGACTTGAATACAGTACTAATACTAACTGGCCTATTTTATCCTCATTGAAACAGGGCTGCTTCGTTTAACCTGGAGAAGTTAAAACTATGCATTTCATTTGGAATATTTTGTATTTTATATGGATTTCCAATAAGAGTTACTAATTTAAATCTTAGCCTATACTTTCATAATTGAGTATTTACCTATTCTTGTGTTACATTGGATCATCATTATCATACTCCACTTGAGTTTTGGTATACCAAGTCACCAGCCCCACTTGAGTTCCTGGGTGTCAAATGATCGACGCTCCCAGGAGGTGGGTGCAGTTACTTTCCACCTTTGCTGACATTTGTCTTCATCTTCCTCCTGATGGTATGAGTCACTGTCTGCTGACATCACTGATTCTGCCTATATTTAAAGTCTCTGAAAATCTTCCAGTCTGGCCTCTTTATCAAGTACTTTATTTCTATTCATGATTTTGAATTGTTACCACCCAAAAGCTTTGCAATGAAAACCTAGAAATGGCTTTCCCCCTAAAAGATGTCAAGCTAAGATATGTTTTATATCATTTGTAATTTTTTTAACAGATACTTATCTTCAAAACTCACCTTTATGATTTATCTTTATGAAAAAGGGGACTCAAATACAAGGCATTGCATAATTCACCTAATGAATCGTGAAATAAACAATAAAAGGGGAACAAGTATGAACTTTGCTGAAGATGAAAATGTCAATTAGCTTCATAGAATTTAAATATTTTTAAATTATTTCTTCAACATTCAAGTGTCTCACTTGACATTGGCTCCATGTTGTTGCTAACTGGAGACACAAAAAAGAATATTGGTTGGGTGTAGTGGTTCATTCCTGTAATTTCGGCACTTGAGAAAGTGAAACAGGAGGATTGTCATGAGTTCAAGGTCTAACTGTGCTATATAATAAGACACTGTTTCAAAGCAAACAAAACAAAATAAAGAATCTTTTTTTCCATAATTTCATTGTTAAATAGCAATGAGACAATTTCAAGGAAAATTTGTAGGACAGTTTCAATAATTAACACATTGCATACATTCCTCCCAGTGGTTAATTGCCGTACAAGATGAGGACATGGTATCCTAAGGACAAACACCATTAGAACAAATCACTCTATTCATTAAGAGAATGTAACTATATGTCTATCCTAACCACTTTGAATACACAGATACAAAATGGACATTCATCTGTATCCGCCTTTTTAATTAAGTTCCATTATTTGAATATTATAGGTATGTAAACTCAGCAAATATTCTAAAAGAGTCCAGTAGCCCATAATAGTATTGGGTCTTCTGCTTAACTGGAAAGGTCAGAAATTGTTAACCTGAGTCCCATACAGCTCAACATAACAGCATGGCTATATTTCTTATATTTCATTTTTATACTTTTCTGCTGGATGGTTAAGACCAAAGTAAAGCAGGAGCTATGCAACAAGAGTTGTAGCTTTTGGGACTGATAAGATCAGTGAAATCTCCTCAGGACTTATTCTGAGATCCTGTACCTCAGATTGTAGAACCTTTGTCAGTGTCAGCCATGTGGATGACTCACAGCCATGATTTGGCCAATGTGCTCTCTGTGAAAGCCTGAGAGAATGTTTTATCTTCATGCGACTCTCCTTAGGCACACTCTACATCATCGATCACTTTCCTCTTTGGCTCCATAATCTACTTGATCAGAAAATTTGGGACACTGCAGAGGTACATGACGTTACAGTACAAGTTTTCATATGTCCAGAGTCTTAATTGACCTTAGAAGATTCGGGCTGCTTTCCTTGCAGCCCTCCTTTTTCTCTGATTTTGGTCTGCAAACTTAGGTTGTTAACCATCCAGAAGACAAGCTTGTTGTTATTATCGAACAACGTAAGCTGTTAAGCTTAACCTCACTATCTGTCTGCATATCAAACATCTTAGGCATACTATGAAACAGGTATTTTTCATCAAGTATTGATATGTTGAACTTTAAGTCCCTACAGAATATGATAAAAAACATTTCAAAATTAGAATATATTTTAAAAATAGGCATAAAGAATTATATACTTCACATGTTTACACATAAGTCCAAAAATCTCACCATATACAGCTTTGAAACAGGACAGCCCCAAAATATTCCTTTTCCTGTCTCTTGCTTTCATTCATCACCCCCTTCTTCTTGAACAACCATCTACCTGAGAGACCTCAGAGCAACAACTGGCATGTCATGACAAGCAGCCCGTATTTAGTAGACCAGAATGACAAGCACTCCAAGCATGAAACTACTATTACAGATTACCATCTGCAGTGCAGTAGCTTAGTTCACAGGTATTAGTATATATAGTGAGTCAGGATGAGAATCTTTCCAAATAACTGCCAGATTAAAAAATCTTCTGAAGATTCTCAGGATCATTGCCTTGATCATCTTCTGCATATAACTGTATGGCTTGACATTGTCATGTTTCCTAGCTCTTCTCCTTTCCCTCTCTTGAGTAGTTTAGTCCTTGAGATCCTTCTTTCCTTTTACTTGTATTATACCTTTGTATTTGTATTTCTTCTTTGGAGTTCTTATACTAGGGAGACTATAC
>NW_004524713.1:2779365-2780628 GCF_000260255.1 Octodon degus | reverse complement strand
GGTTCTTCCTATCCAGGAGCATGGAATATATTTCCATTTTCTGAAATCCTCTACAATCGCTTTTTTCAGAGTACTGTAATTTTCCTTGAAAAGATATTTGACTTCTTTAGTTAGATTAATTGCAAGGTATTTCATTTTCCTCGATGCTATTGTAAAAGGTATTGTTTCTGTAATTTCCCTCTCAGTGTGTTTGTTGTCTGTGTAGAGAAATGCTATTCACTTTTTGATATTGACTTTATAACCTGCTATGGTATTCAATTTCTGTATTAATTCTAGTAGCTTCTTGGTGGAGTTTTTGGGTCTTCCAAGTAAAGTATCATGTCATCTGCAAATAAAAATAATTTAACTTCTTTTTTACCTATTCTTATTCCTTTCATTTCTTTCTCTTGTCTAATGGCTATAGCTAATGATTCCAGAACCATATTGAATATGAGTGGTGATAGAAGACATCCTTGTCTTGTACCAGATCTAAGAGTAAATGATTTCAGTTTTTCCCCAATTAGGATTATGTTAGCCATTGGGTTTTCTTAAATGTCTTTTACCAGATTAAAGTACAGGCCATCTATTCCAATTTTCTGTAGTACTTTAATCATGAATGAGTGTTGAACTTTCTCAAAAGCCTTTTCTGAATCAATTGAGAGGACCATGTGGTTTTTAGTTTTCGCTCTATCGATATAGTGCATTACCTGTATAGATTTTTGAATATTGAACCATCCTTGTGTCCTTGGGATGAGTACTACCTGCTCATGCTGTATCATCTTCTTGTTGACGTGCTGTATTTTATTTGCTAGGATTTTATTCAGGATTTTGGCATCTATATTCATGAGTGAGATCAGCTTGTAGTTCTCTTTCTTAGTTGCATCTTTCCGTGGTTTTGGTATCAGTATAATACTTGCCTCCAGTATTGACTTTGGTAGGATTGCTTCCTTTTCAATTTCATGGAAGAGTTTGAGGAGTATAGGGACTACATGTTCTGTAAATGTCTTGTAGAATTCAGCTGTTATTCCTTCCGGATCTGGACTTCTCTTTGTCGGTAGGTTTTTAATTACATCTCGTATTTCATTGGCTGTTACTGGGCTAATGAGAGTGCTGATATCTCGTCGATTCAGTTGTGGTAATTTGTACTTTCTAGGAATCTGTCCATTTCTTCTGTGTCTTCTATTCTGTGAGAGTAAAGATTCTCAAATTAGCTATTGATAATCTTCTCAGTTTGCACTGGGTCGGTGGTAATTATACCCTTTTCATGCCTTATTGCTTGTATTT
>NW_004524713.1:2762270-2768662 GCF_000260255.1 Octodon degus | reverse complement strand
AGACATAGATACAGATATAGACATGAATACAAATATAGATAGAAATATAGACTTCCCACATATATGATCATATAAGGGGTCACTGGAAATATATTGTGGGACTTCTGAGGTATAAATGAAGATGGAAAGAGTGAGAATAGACAAAAGAGTATAAAAAGTACATATATTTCATGAGATGTGTGTTTCCCAGGCATAAATAAGGTTGTCAAATGGGCAAATGGAAAGAATTGCTATAAAAATAGAACTTCTATAGACAGGACAATTTGGAAAGAAACCCTTTCTATGCTGTTGGTGGGAAAGTAAACTCACACAACCACGACAGAATTTGACAGAAATTGGATATTTCATTGGGCACAACTATTGTCTGTCTAGGTATCTTCCCCCAAAAGTTAAAGACTATATTACAATGATCTATGCATACTCGTGTTTATAGCACCACAACTCAATAATTGTCTTGGAAAACAGCCTACACGTGGGTTAAGGAAGCATGGTATTTATAAACACTAGAGTATTATGGTGCCACAAAAATGAGTAAGCTTGAATCATTTGTAGGAAAGTAAATGGTGGAAAGCAAGAGCAGATCAAAGAGCCTTACTCTATGGTGTCCAGAAGATAGAGCAGGTGAACAAACAGGAGGCCTAGAGAAGATGCAGATCTCAAGTCATGTTCAATGCGTCCTCAAACACACTCAGCAGTGGGATTTATTGATCACGTAGGCAATGCCCAAATCAAGCAAATTGACAATTAAATTTACCTACCACCACTTACTACTTTATTCCTCAATACCCAAGTGGACATATTTAAATTACACCTAAATAAAGACAGTGAAAGTGTATAAGCCTGTTTAATGTAATACAACTATCTTGTGTACAACTAAAAATTCAATGACCTCTTCCCCACAGTCCCAAAAGTTCCAGAACTGCTTAAAAATCAAAGTCTAAAATCTCCCCAGGGACTCAAGACAAGCTCTTACACATGAGCCACTTCAGGAATCAAAAAGCAAGCTACATAGGCCTACTATTCAAAGGCACAGGATGACCCTCGCCATCATCAAAAAAGGTAGGAATAGCAGCCTGGGGAGATAGCTAAACAGTCTAAGCACATGCCCGGTACCCTCAAGGAATCAGGTTTCATCCCTGGTACCACATTCTGTGCCTTCCCCACATTGTTCCTGTCACTAAAACCAGGCATGGTGGCACACAACTGTAATCCCAGTGCTGGGGAGGCTGAGACAGGAGGATCAGTATGAACCCAAGCTGTGTAGTGAGACCTTGTACTAAATAAATAAATAAATAAATAAATAAAAGGCAAATAAAGAAATCTTAGGAAAAAAAAGGTAGGAATAGAGAGAGAGAAAATAATAGGATCAAAGCTAAACTAAACCTAGGAAGGCAAACCTTAAGTCCTGTAGCTATATATCCAGGATCCAAGACACATGATGGTGAGATATGATTTCATAGTGTGGGAAACTCTAACCCTATTGATTTTTTCCTGCAGTCCATAATTCTTGTATCGTGGGCTAGGTCCAGTCCTTGTCAGTGGCTTTCCTTGCCAACATCCATATTTTTGGCATCTCCAGGTTCCTTGGGACTTTCATGGACAAATTTCTCAGGGTTACTTTGCCTGGCCTTCCAGGTGACCCTTTAAAATTTGGTGGAAGCCTTTTTGAATCCTTAGCTCATAAGTATAAGTATGGCATACCTAAATAATCAGCATCATATAGGTGCTACCAAGGTGACACTAACTTTAGCAGTAGTCTTTCTTGGACCAATTACTGCTGAGTAACTGGATGGAGTATGCTGAAATAAATCCAAGAGAACAAAAGCACTAGGATGCTTTTCTTGTGAAGGGGGCCCAAGGGCTCACAACTGAAAGGTTGATGCAACACGTTTGCATCCTTTTGCCAAAGATGAGTGAGATTTTGGTAATTTCTCTTTTACCTGCAAGGCATCTTTCCCCTTTACCCAGTTCAAAGTTCTTTTTTTTTTTTTTTTTTAATTGTGCTAATGTTCTTGGTAATTATGTATCCTTAGTCCTCAAATCTACATATGTTTAGCAAAGTTGAAATTTATTTCTTTTTATTTTTCTGGTTTTGCTTTTGCTGGTTGTTTTTCTACAAATTGAACTGAAAATAAGTAGCAGTATCTATACCAAACCCCCAACATTTGGCTACCTTAAAATTTCCTCCACAGGCCAACTAGCCACTGCTTTTAAAATCAGTCTACCAACATTCTCTATGGAGTGAAATTTAGACACAATTTTTTTGTTGTTCTCAAAAAAAAATGCGTATGGCCAACATTCCAATTTGTAATAAAGTCTTTCTCCTCTACTTAGGGCTTAAAATCTGCATTCCTGTCAGCCTTTTTTCTGAGTTCCAACTGTAGTTACCATTATATTCTGATTATAACATCAAAGAGCTTCTCTAACTTGTACATTCAAAATGATACAACTCTTCAAGTGAACTCATTCCAAAGACTTCAAATCCATGTGGTCATGTATAGTAACAGCCACAGTCCTCTTTTCAATTATCAAGTGTCTGTATAAGGCAGCTTTCCCATTGCTAGGGGAAAATTCACAACATACCCTTCATATATGAGGAGAGATATATTTTGATTCATGGTTTTAGGAATCTCAGCCATTAACTGGCTGATGCCATGGCAAAAAAAATAAAGTCATAAGAGAAGGTATGATGAAACAACATTATTTAGTTCATTGTAGCTACAAATAAAAGCAAAACAACAGTGTCATAAAGAAAGGATAGACAGATCAATTATTGATCCCAAACAAACATTGCATGATCCACACAGACCCACCCAGAAGCATGCTTTACTAATTCCCCAAGGTTCTCCCAGGCAATCAAGTTGACAAATAGGCTCAATTGTCACAATGGGTGATATGCTCAAGAACTAAGGTTATGACAGAGCTGCAATGCCAGTGCATTTGACATAAAATAAATCCATATATTTTTCAGAACTAAGTAACAACTACCTCCAAAATGCTTTTCCCCTCTTCTTGGTCTGAACTCATTGAGTCCTGTAGATCAGCAGCTATTTCAGTCTATGGAATCAAAGTCTTCAGTGAAAGACACATGAAGTCATTCCAAAAATACTGAGATGGTGGAAAAGCACTCAGGAAGCTTTATCTTTGCTAGTCAGGTTGATTTCTAAAGTAGTTTACCCTGAGCTAAATTTCTTGTGAAATTTACAGGAAAGAATTATTAAGATTGATGAACAAAGGAGACTCAATAATGATATTCAATGAGTATGTGATGGTGGGATTGGAAAGAGAGTGAGGAAACTATTTCTTCATTTGGGAACAGCTGGATGGCATTTACAGATGGGTGTAACTCAGTAGTGTGGGAAGACACCCTTACCTTTAGCAGATGATCTGTCTTATTAAGGTGCTCATTACATGTAGCTGTCTATATTTAGACATCAGATGATGCATATATCATTGCTTTTCTTTTTTCTGAGTAAATCTAGTGCAGCTCTACTTTAGGCCATATTTGTATCTTGAGCTCCCTCAAACTGTTGTTGAAGGCATAGAGCTACCTAATGTCTCATCTTCATTGATTTGTTTAATGAAGGATGTGAAAAGATTGTCCACTGACACCTAGATGAGAAGGGTTTCTCTCCAGTTGAAATATAGAGTTGTGTCATCCCAAAAATGTCTTTGCATGCAGCCAGCCCAGAAATGCAGATACCAAAATTTCACTTACATAATTTGAGTAAAATGAAACTTTTATTCACGTAATTTAAGTATTGTGCCTCATTTAAGAAAGTATTTTTATCCCTTCTTTGCTTTCTTGTTCGATATATGATAGTTTTCTTCTGTTATGTTGAGTCAGACACCTCCTGAGACTGTCAGTCTTTCATCAGTTCAGTCTAGGAAAGTTTGTGTGAGTTTATTCAGTTCTCCTGGGTTTTAGATGATGTCCCTAGATTCTAAGAATTAGCATGAATTTATATCCAGGTCTTCACCTCCCTCCAATTTACCCAGAATCTGCTGTAGTTAGCATTGATACATTATAGGAGAGAGGCACTTGGCCCTGTTCACTCATTATTCCAAGTGGTGAAAGTGTTCAAGGACTAAAAATCAACCTTCTCATTATTATTGAACATTGATATGACATCAAAACTTATAGCAGGTAATAGCTTAAAGGAATAAGGCATAGAAATAAAGAAAATCGTAATCATGCAGGAAGGTGCTTTGGGAGAATGTAAACAGCTTGAATTATTAAACTGTCAAGTTGTCGGGGACAGAGACAAACTCAAGTCTGGAGCTAAATCCCTCTGTGGCCCCAGTCCAAGCAGCGCAGAGCACAGAAAGAATGGTATGGAAAAGAGATTTTAAAATTCAAATGTTTCTTGTTCCAATTCTGAGTCTCTATTGTAATCCCCCAAGAGTGAGATTTCTGGTCTGTCTCTTTCAGTCATAGGTGTATTTACTTATTCTGAGAACAGTCCTTAGGGGGGAAAAAGACCTAAACAAGATTGGAAGCAGGTTCTGGAAGAAAGGAGGAAAGTAAGATTATAACAGTGTAGAAAGTTAAAAATATTTTTTTTGGTTGGCTTCTCTTACAGAATAAGAAAAGAAGTGTTTATTAAAATACACATGGGTTATTAACATGCAGTCTCATAGAAACATTTCTCATTACATGTTTCACAATGCATTTTGAAAACTAAGATTGAGCCTCAGAATGTAGCTTTTATGAATACTCATGTAATTCTATTCTTTAAGAGTACATATATCTACATATAGCTTGTTTGATAGAAGAATAGTTATCTATATCCTGATGTTGTACACTAGCGGCTTGGGTCTCGATGGCCTCATAAATCCTCATAAGGTTATATGTGATTCTGGAATTGATTCATGCTGCATTGCTAGGATTAAGTCTGTCCCACCCTGGATGCACGTGTCCTTTTCCCAAGGGTGTGTGGGCTGAATAAGACATAAGAAAGAGAAAGAGCATTGGTGTTTATCACTTGTTGCTTGCTGCTTGATGCCTTCTGCGGATCATGAGCTGCTTCTCTTTTGAGATGCCTCTCTGCCAAGCCTCTCTGCTTTGGGGCCAGCCAACCATGTATTGGAACCTTTCAACTGTGAGTCAAATAGGCCTTTCCTCCTTTAACTTTGGGTGTTAGATAATTTGTCATAGCAACAAGAAAAGTAACTAAAACATGCATTTACAATAGCATTCTAGAGGTTCACATCAGCGCTTCTATCACTTATCACCTTCCCACTCCTGAAACAGTGTGATTCTGAAACCAAGTCCTGTGGTATCAGAACCATTCCCCCTGGAATCTCTTTATTTCAGGAAAATTATCTGAGAGTTTCTAGAAAAAAAATTTGCCACCCCAAACACAACAAAAGAAAGTCCCCATATGGGAAGAAGTTGTTTGGCTCTTTTAGAATAACTCCAAGATCTTGGCTTCATACATGGTTTAAAATTTGCATGATTAATCATTTTGTTTTGTTTTATTACTGTTTTTTTTCAATACATGTTAGCATTATCAGGGGAAATTGATATATGAATTTAACATATATTCAAAATTTTTCCATGCTTTCCTTCATTCTTCTTTTTTTTAATTTACCCAATTTACCTTTCTATTTCCAGGAAGCCTGAATCCTGTTTCCTATGATCTCATGATTGTTTTGTTTATTTACTTTTTTTTTTAGTTTTTCACATGTAATGAGCTATGCAATTTAACATCCTGCACCCGCTGTAGTTCAGCTACCCTTTTGCTCTCAGCTCCATTCATGACCTTTCAAATTACATAATTTCACTCTTTTTATTACTAAATAAACCTCCATTGCCCACATATACTACATTTTCTTTATCTGTCTGATAAAAGCATCTAGGCTATTTCCGTTGTTTGGCTTTTAGGAATTTTGTTTCTGTAAAAGTGGGTGCACATGTATTATTCTGTTAATTCTCCTAGAAATAAACCCAGAAGAACTACAATTGGATTAAAATAAATTTTCTTCTCAATCTTTGAGGATTCTCCCATGGAGAATTTTCAGATTATTTATACAAACTTAGTTTCCCAACACAATGTGTAGGGATTTATTTTCTCCATCTTTTGGCAAATATTTAGTGCTTTTTTTGTTCTCCATGATCATCATTCTGACTGACAAAAGACAAAAATCTCAAGATGTGCTTTTATTTGGGTCTTCCGAATGGCTAAAAATAATTAGAATGTTTTCATGTACATATTTGACCATGAATACATTATCTTTGGAGAGGTGCCTCCTCCATTTAGTTTACTCATCTTTTTTTTTTTTTTTTTTTTTTCAGAACCAGGGATTGAACTCAGGCCCTTGCGCTTGCCAGGGAAACATTTATTCCACTGAGCCATCTCCCTGGCCCCTATTCATTTATTTTTGATGGA
>NW_004524713.1:2753273-2762170 GCF_000260255.1 Octodon degus | reverse complement strand
ATTCTTTGCATATTCTAGATATTAGTCATTCTACCCATTAAGTAGCTGGTAAAATACTGTGATTATCATTCTGCAGGTTGTCCTTCACCTCTGTTGATTGCTTTCTTTGCTGTGGAGAAACTTCTAAATTTGTTGCAGTTTCCTTTAGTGAGTCTGCACATTATTTCCCTTACCACTGCAGTTCTGTTCAGGAAAGTGTCTCTTCCTATGACGTCAAGAATTTTAGCTTTGAAGAGTTTCAAAGTTTCTATTTTTAAACGAAGATCTTTGACTCTATCTAGAGAATCAGGCAGGAGACAGAAATAAAAGGTGCACAAATAGGAAAGGGCAAAGTCAAATATACCTTTGCTATAATATCATATAGATAATTCTATATTTTATATAGAAAGATAAATCCAACCAAAACAATCCAATCAAATGTCTTTTAGACTTGATAAATGTGTGAAAATACATGAATGTTAAATCAACACAGAAACAACAACAGAAAACAAAACAGTACAAAAGCAAGAAAACAGAAAAAGATGGTCTAGGGGATAGCTGAGAGGCATAAGCAAATATCAGGCAGGTAAAAAGACCCAAGTTCAATCCCCCACCTCACATACCATGTCCCCAGGACTGCTCATCTCAGTGCCAGAACCCCAGGTTCACCGTGCTGATCCTGGAACCTGAAGTGGTGGTGATGCATGAACTGGTGATGTAAGCAGGATGGTTTCGACAACTACGCTGGGCATTTCTGCTGGTCTATGGAAAGGACCAGTTAATGCTTAATTTGTTTTGTCTCCTTTCCCCAATTGTTTATCCTCTTTCTCTTCTTAATTTATTACATATTTCTTTCACTTTTCTTCCTTCTTCAAGTTTTGCATGCATATATCTGATAATATAAACAACTAGTTGGAAGGCAATAGTATGCATTACAACATATTCTGTAAAATTCTTATTATTTTATTAAGCAAAATTCTGTATATCTTGTAATTTCTCTGTTTTAATACTATTTTGTGCTCTCTTTAAAAATAAAAAACTGAGAAAAACAATAACATCTCACAATGTAAAAAATGAATCTAATGAGAAACAAATCAGAAAAACAATGCTTTTCATAAGAGCTGAAAAATAAACCGAACCAAAAAGCCAAAAGATGTGTACAAGGAAAAATACAGAACTGAGAAGGAAGACATTGAATAAAGCATTAGGAAAGAGAAGATTATCCTCTATTCAGAAATTGACAATTAATAGTGTTGCAATACTCATTTTAAAAAGAGTGATCTGTTGATTCAATACAAACCATATTCAAATCCCGGCAACATCATATGTAGAACTAGAAAAACCAGTCGTCAGATTTATATGAAACCAGAAGAGGCCCAGAATAGCCAAAACAAAGGTGGGCATGACCCTACCATATTTCAGGTTATTCTACCAGCTTTGGTAACATAAGCAGCTTGATCCAGGCCAAATAGATATGTATTTCAATGGAATTAAACAGAAGACACAGAAAAAATCCTATGGACTCACAATCATCTAATTTTTGAAAAGGGACCAAAATATATGTTGAAAAAAAGTCTATATAACCAATGCAACTTACCAAACTGGTTTTCCACAAATAATACATATATAATATCATTATTAATTATTATTATTATATAATATATATGCATATTGCGGTATAGTAGTTCCTTGCTATGTTGTGGTCCAAATTCTGAAGACTCATTGCATCACAGATTTTCAAAACAAAATTAATCCATTAAAATTATGCAGGTTTATGAACCTAGCAAATAGCTAAGAACATTAGAATTGTTTTTAAAAGTTTGGGAAGGGTTTATAAGACTGTGGGAAGGGTTTATAAAAACCTTAAAATATACATAAGTAGTAAAATAAATATAATGTCGCTACTTCGCTGATTTTCCCTTATTGCTGGGAGTCTGGAACATAACCTCCATGATAAGTGAGAGACCACCGTCCAAGCAGTTGAGAATCATCGTGGGGAGTGGGTACAGGCAGTTAATACAACTTATTTATTTTTAAATAATTATTTTATAAATTTGATCATGCTTCACATCTGAGTCACCTCTTTTCTATTCCTGATCAATTTCTACACCCAAATTAAATGAAAGAATGAATCTATTGATAAGAAATATTTTATTGATTTTGAAGGTTTTGATATGAGTAACAAAGTCAGTAACATATAAACTAACCATCAAGCAAAGTAGTCTTAAATTAAATATCTCAAAGCTGTATTTAATAGGATGGATCACCCTTATTTATTTATTTTCCAGAGTTCTCCTGGTGATGACACAATAAACATATGGGCATATTTCACATTTTCTGTAAGCATCCTTTGAAGTAGAAACGGACTCTGAAACTTAGACACATGGTTCTAGGAAGATGCACAGAACATTCTGACATGAAGAGTGTTGAGGCTACAAGTAGTGAGATTACCTCTCATGACTCATCCTTGAGTCTTCTACTTTGAATAGAGTCCTGAAACATAGAATGCGGTATCCTGCCTCTTAGGAGTATATGGGGATCATCTTTTGGGGTTCTGCGTATTGACTGAACACATTGTATTTTGTTCGTCTTGCCCACTTAATATGAAACGTATGTACGCTTCAATTGAAATCACCCAAGATGCTAAACAGAAGTGCCACAGTATAAGATCATTTGTGCAATGGTCTCCAAATTTAAAGAAACAGAAAAAGCACGAGAAAAACAGCACAAAGTATAAAAATGAGGTATATAAAGTAAAGCCATATTAATATGGTGAGCTGCGAAAGACTCAAGTCAACAACTTCAGCGTATAACCCACTACAATTGTGGGCAGCTGGACTGTGTTGGATTGATTTGCTGAATTCACCCACCTATAGTATTTAGAGGTCAATGGAATACTCATTTCTAGCAAGACTAAATAAAAATAAGGGATACAAAGGAAGGACCATTTTGTATCTGTATATGCAGAAGAGTTGGGATAGATATACAGCTACTTTTGCTTAATTCAGTGAGAAGAAAGATTTGTACTAATAGTTTTTGGACAGGATATTCTGTCTGCACCTTGTCCTACGGATAACCACTAAGAAGATGACAATGTACAAAGTATTAACTCTTTTTTTTATTTTTCAAAGTTTTATTGATAAACAGATAGCAATGAGACAGTTTCAAATCAAATCGGAAGTACAGTTTCAACAAATAATACACTGCATATATTCTTCTTAGTGGTTAATTGCTGTACACAAAGTATTAACTCTTGAAACTGTCCTATTAATCAGTTTTGAAACTGTCTCATTGCTATTTGTTTCTCCATAAAACTATTTTTAAAAATAAAGTATTTAAAGCAGAAAAGAAAAAAAGAGAAAAACAATTAATATAGGAAATTAGCATTTGACAAATTGATGAAGAAATGTATGATGGAAAGAATTTAACCAAATGTGCACTTCTATGAAGACAGAGAGAAGCATGAATGAAGAAATAAACTTGGAATTATTTTTGAAAGATTTATTTAAGCTTTGTCTTAAGGCTAAGAATTTTTTTCTAAATAAGAGTATCATAAGGTTAACATTTACATGATTATTAGGTCAAGGAATATAGAGTCTTTATTAAGCACACAGAAAAGGAGGAATAATTGTGCAACTAGCTTTGGGAAATTGTTCGCTTATACCTGAGTGATTATAGTTTTTCTTTTCCCTCTAAAGGTCTTGAAGACCTCTTATTTTATGTCTAGGTATCTACTGAAAGCCTTTTATATTCATAGGTGGGGTTTCAGGGAGGTTTGGGGTTTATGGAGCTGGATACTCTTTAGTGGATTAATGCACTGGTGATACTTTGTACCTAAATGTGATTTGGGGATGAGAGAGGTCACTGGCAGGGGGGCCTGGAGAGCTGTATTTCCCAGCCTCCTCTCTGCATGCCTCCCTGCTTCCTGCTGCCATGCTAGGAGCTGTTTCTGCTCTGTGATGCCCCTCTGCCATGACCCCCTACCTTGGAACTAGCTCACTATTGACTGAAATCTCTACTAACTGTGAAGCCAAAATAAACTTCTGCTTGCTTTAAGTTTCAGATATTTGGGCATTGTGTCCCAAAAAGAAAAAAGAAACTAAGGGCAGGCCTGTGCCATTAAAATTATTATTTAGAATGAGAGAAAAAAATGAAATGAGGAAGAGAGAAATGGAAAGAAAAATAAAGTCATCATATAAACAAAGATATTTTGAGATGTCTGCACATTTTTTTTCTGTTTATGCTTTATATTGGCCTCACAAAAGTGTTTATTTTTTTTCCATTTTATGAAAGAGAAGGACAAAGTAAATGACAACTTTCTATTATGAAGGTGTAGAATCTTGTAAGGACATGTTGAATCTAATATGGAATCTGAGAAAAACTGAGAGTGTATAGAAAGCAACGAAGCCTCACAAAGAGATATTGAAAATAAAATTTACCAAACTTACGTTGCAGTAAAATAGATTATATGTAGCTATGAGAGAGGGTTTGAATAATTTTCATACATAAAGTATATTTCATACCTTTCATCTTTCAACTATGAAGTAGCATGACAGATCACTTCCGTTATGTGTAATTTAAAGAATGACTTGCATCTCGTTGGTCCACCAGGAGAGTCCAGATTATAGTCTTCTGCAGGCTGCTTCAGACAAGTGGCTATTCTGATTAGAAGTTCATTTGCTAGATCTTCTTAGAGACCCAACAGTCCTGGGCTTATGTTCTCATATGGTCAACAATTGCCTGGATTATTATATTTGACCTCATTACAGATACATGCCCCACATAGACATTTATATAATTTGTGTGATACCTGGAATATTCCAAGTCTTTGATTATTAGCTTTAAAATGTACTTTCCAAGAATTTGAAGGATATTTGAATGTGTATGAATCTCATCCTGTGATAGATATTGGTATAAAGGCTTAGTGAAGATGATAAGAACATATGAGGGGTTGGCCAAATAGCTCCGTGGATTAAAGTGCCTGAAAGCAGGCGCAGGGGCGGAAGTTTGATCCCCTGGCCTGTGGTGCCAGCCCTGCCCTGGGTCGTGCTGAGACAACAATTGAAACTGGGCATGGTGCTGTGTGCCTGTAATCCCAGGTCGTATGAGGCTGTAAGCAGGAGAATCACTATGAGTCTGATCTAGTAGTGAGATCCTGAACACACTGTAGACCCTGCCCTAAAATACAGAAAAAAAAGAAAGAATGTATGAGACTCTCCTGGAATTTAAAATCCATCAGAATCTCTCAAGTGATTAAAAATATGAGCTATGAAGGAGCTAGAGGAAAGTGGTATTGGACTATAGAGAAAGAAGAAATGACATATTTTTAGGGAGAAGTGAATCAGCAATTAAACTAGACCTTAAAAGAATAAGAGTTAAAAATTTTAGATTAAATGGACATCTGTGGAAGAAGAAAATAAACACAAATCATTTACAACTTGTACCATGTATACAAAGACCTATGGCACATGCAGGAGGTAAAAGCCCACAATGGTATAGTATGCTGAGAAGGAATGGTAACTGGCTGGAATAGTGAAAATTAAGAGGGAGAGGCAGTGACAAATGAGTCAATGAAATTGATCAAAGACTTTAGCCGTCATTAAAGGCTACACTAAATCATGAGACTGTCTTTTATGTGGGGATGATCCTGTGAAGGGAAGTGAGATGATTTACACAGTGTACTGGAAGTCCGTGCAGTTTAGAAGTGAGAGAAGCAGGAAGTGAAAGTTTGAGCCTCGCTCTTCAAAGGTTAGTGGTGATGAAGTCAGAGAACACAGACTGAACAATCACTTTTCAGTTTCTTTTAACATTGGTTTCATGTGGGCACTAATCAAATCAATATGTAACATTTATGAATCAAGTCACATGTGTAAAGCATTACGGTGAATACTGGTGTGAATGCTGTGGGCATGAGTAGGCCATGTCTAGCCCCAAACTTTTGACAGGCTATGATGAAAAAAGAATGGCAAAGGATGGAAAGAGTTGAGAGTGACAATTGAGAAACAGAAATAAATGAGCCTTATGGGCATTCAATACTATCAAGCTCATATCAAGTGCTCTGAAGCCATGCCTCCTGTGACTCTCTTACTATCACATCTCATTTTTTTTGCCGAACCGGGGATTGAACTCAGGCCCTTGAGCTTGCCAGGGAAGCGCTTATTCCACTGAGCCATCTTCCCAGCCCCCACATCTCAATTTTAATGTATTAAAAATGTCTAGGAATTCAGTTAGGCACAGTTGTGTGTGTCTGCAGATGACTGATGTGTAGGTCAGTAGGACAAGTGAGTAAGACAGGACAGATAGGACACAACCAAAAAGGGGGAAGATTAGATGGGATCCAATGCAAACAAGAAGGGAGTGTTAGCTTTTTGGAAGAGGTCAGATCTTTGCCATCATCTTCAGAATTCACTTTCCAGTTAATTCAACCTTTAATCACTGAATTTTCAGTCCTTTGGCCTTAGACAGTTCTTGTGTCTTGATTCCTTTCCTTTTGTGCCTTCCATTTATGTGTACTGAATGGCTACGGGGGCTCTAGGTCAAGAGCTTACATAAGGCCACTACGTGTCAGCCAGATAGCTCAGCAGATTAAGGTGCCTGCTTAAGCAGAGCACAACAGCCAGCTGTGGTTCAATCCCCAGCTTGCTGTGCTGGCCCTGCCCCTGGGGCATGCTGAAAGGGCAATTGAGGCTGGGCATGGTGATGCGTACCTGTAATGCCAGCACTTGGGATGCTGAAGACAGGAGGATCACTATGAGTTCAATCTATGAAGTAAGACTCACACACCCTGTACACCCCATCCTAAAATAAAAAAAAAAAAGATAAAAAATAAATACAAAAGCAAGCAAAAAACATAAGGCCATTAAGCATTCTCCTTCCTCTCATCTCTCAACCACTGCAGTTTCCAGCCTCTGCTGCTGTAAGGGAACCTAAAACTCCCCTTTGCCTAATTATGCATACATTCATTTTATATTGATTCTTTTCCTCTAAGGTACCTTAACTAATACAGCTCTTTCTAATCAGACCTAACATAATAAAATATGACCTATTAGGTCTAAAAATTCTTAGGACTGGACAAGTAATTAAACTTCAAATATATTCTCAGATTTATTTCACAAATTTTGTTCATTGGAATCCTTTTGCCACAATATCCTTTGCTGCAATTTATCACTCCACTTGGAAATACATGTGACTCTGATTAAGCAGAGTCTGCCAAAAAAGATGTATGCATATTTCAAGAAAGAAAAAAAAAGGTGTGATGTTTGTTATGGCTTATATGTAGGCGTCTCCACTGCCCCAAGCCTCATGTGGTCACAGGTGGAGCTTTACAGAGGCTGCTGGATATATGTGTGTGAATTAAGTGTGTGATGCTGGACTCAAGTTTGTGTGATTACTGAAGTACGTCTCTGATTGGTTTGGCATTGTTTTGAGTGTAGGAAGAGGCTAGGGCCCACCTTGAGTGTGAGTGCTTCCTGCCCTAAAGGTGTGTAGCCTGGGTAGAATAGGAGGGACAGCAAAAGGGCTGCTGCAGTGGAAGCTCTTTGCTTTGCCACTTGGGTGCTTGTTGGCTTGCTGCCTTCTTTCTGCCCACAATGAGCCATTTATTCTCTGTCACACTACCCTGCCTAGTAGCCAGCCTGCTATGAACAGAACCCTATATAAATCCTAATCTGTAACGAATGTTTCATCCTTTAACATTGCATATCAGATAGAGTAATGACAAAATTAACTAAGACAGTGATTTTTTCAACAGAAGATGTTACCCTTGTATGGAGGACCTTAGAGGACAGTGTATATCACAGAAAACCCACTACACAGTCTGCTTTTTGAGAAGCTGAAAATGCACGTCAGCAACCTCAATGACCAGGGCTACCCAAGTGTCAGGTCCCCTTAGTAATGTCTGAAAGCTGATGGCAACCTCCTAGAGCATCTCTTGTGTTTATAGAGGCCAAAGATAACTTATTTTAATCCCATGATATCTCAATAAATTTAGCATTAAAATATTTAAACAAGATTTTATTTTCCTGGAGTGTGTATAAATTTGCTTTGTCAACTTTGTATAATATGTCTATGTATCTGTGTAGTATATATACTGATTGTGAATTATATGATATGTACTCTACATAGTATAAGATTAATGGTATGAAAGAATACATAACATATAATATTACAATACATATATATCAATATATAACTTTTAACAACCAGTCTAACTTACACCTCATGATTACAAATTATCTAAATATATATTCAGATATAGGACCAGCCAGATGGCTCAGTGGACTAAAGCACCTGTTTAGGCATAGTGCAGCAGCCAGGGTTCAATCCTCACCATGCTGTGCTGGGCCCACCCCCGGGGTGCACTGAGATGGCAATTGAGACTGGGAGTAGTGGCATGCACCTGTAATCAGCAGAGCTTGGGAGGCTGAAAAACAGGAGGATCACCAAGAGTCCCATCTATGTAGTGAGACCCTGTAGATCCATATATATATATATATATGATCAAATGTTTTCACAGAAATCTTAATTATATGTGACCACTGATCTTTTTTTTTTTTTTTTTTTTCAGAACCAGGGATTGAACTCAGGCCCTTGTGCTTGCCAGGGAAGCACTTATTCCACAGAGCCATCTCCCCGACCACCTCACTGGTCTTTTTATAATGTAATATTTTACAAAATACGAAGTCTCCATTCAAGAGTAGAATCTTCTCTTTATAATTTTTGCTAATTGTATTTAGGTAAAGTAAGTAGAACAAAGAAAGAATAGAAAATAAAGTTATATGTTTTCACCTTATCTTTATTTTTTTCTTTTTTAGTGGAACTGGGGATTGAACTCAGGCCCTTGTGCTTGCCAAGCAAAGACTTAATCTACTGAGCTATCGCTTTGGCCCCATTCATTTTTTTCTTTGTTTAGCAGATGT
>NW_004524713.1:2743820-2752848 GCF_000260255.1 Octodon degus | reverse complement strand
CAAGCTATTTTGTGTATATAGATAACCCCTTGTTTTCTAGGCCTTTTTTGATGAAAACTAATTAAAATGACAGTGACATATAATCACTGGAGTGAATGGGTTTGTTGTTAGAAGCCATGTGTACTCCAAGCTCTATGTCAATATCTAGCCAGCCACTGTGCTTCTTATTTAGCAGTTTTTTCACTGGAAATTTGAACACTTGATGGAAAATACCTGTTTCACGTTATGTCTAAGATGTTTGATATCCAGACATATAGTGAGGTTAAGCTCAACTGCCTATGTTGTAGGGTAATAATAATAAGCCTCTCTTCTGGAGGGTTAACAACCTAAGTTTGCAGAGCAAAAATTAGAGAAAAAGAAGGGCTGCAAGACAGCCAACATTTTGGCCCTAGCCTTTCAAGGTCAGTGAAGACTCAGGACATAGAAGAACCTGTACTGTAATATCATGTAGCTCAGTTGTGTCCCAAATGTTCTGATCAAGGAGATTATGGGGCCACAGAGGAAAATGAATGAGGATGTAGAGTGTGTCTAAGGAGAGCCACATGGAGAGAAAACATTCTTTCAGGCCTTCACAGAGAACAGATTGGTCAAGCAATGGCCATGACTCATCCACATGGCTGACACTGATAAAGGATTTACAAAGTATGGTACGGGGTTTCAGGTTAAATCCTGAGGGGATTTGACTGATCTTACCAGATACAAAAGTTACATTTATTTTATATAGGTCTTGCTTTATCTTGGTCTTAACCATTCAGCAGAAAAGTATGAAAATGAAGTATAAAAAGTAAAGCCATATTAATATGCTGAGTTGCAAAAGGTTAAAGTCAACACCTTTGGACACTGCCAGTCTTATGGAAAACCCACTACTATTATGGGCTACTGGACTATATTGAGATATTTTGCTAAATTCATGCACCTACAGTATTTAAATGACAATGGAAACTAAAAACTAACCAAAAAAGGGGGATACAAATGAATGACCATTTTGTATCAGTATACTCAAAATATTTAGGGTATGTATACAGCTCCAGTCTCTTAATTCAATGAATAGAAATGTTTAATCTAATAGTGTTTGAGACAGGATATCATGTCTGCATCTTGTACAATGTATAACCACTAAGACCACAATATGCAATGTATTAATTATTGAAAGTGTGCTTGTAATTGGTTGTGAAACTGTCTCCATGCTATCTGTTTCTCAATAAAATTATTTTAAAAAAAGAAAGAAGGAAAGTCTGAGGTGGGCTGGTGAGATAGCTCTGTGAACTAAGCATCTGCTTAGGCAAGCACAGGGACAGAGGTTCAATTCCAAGCACCACACACCACACTGGCTCCACCCCCAGGCACTCTGAGCCAACCACAGAGAAAAGGTGTGGTGGCGTGTGCCTGTAATCCCAGCACTTGGGGAGGTTGAAAACAGGACGATCACTATGAGTCTGAGTTGTATAGTGAGACCTTATATCAAATACAGCAAAAAGAATTAAATAAAAATGAAAGTGAGAAAACCTGAAGAATGGGAGCGGCTGGGTAAATGCTAAGGCAGTTAGAGCTCATGTATAAAAATAACTGAAGACTTTCAGCACATGTGATGAATTCTCATTGTCAAATGAAATTTGACATTTCTAAACCTATTGTTCAAACATAATTGTCTAATCATCTAAATTAAAATTACTCTTATCTCCACATTAGATTAATCAGTTCTTTTAAAATACATACAGTATGTCTTTGGAGCAATTGTAGACATTTATTTATTTATACTTTTTGTTTTCTTTTTATCTTTGCTGTAAAGTCTAAAGATATTTTTGTTTCATTCTTTGTGCTAATGTTCTCTCAATTGTAAAATGGAAGTATTAAGAACTGTTGTTGTGAAGATTGAATGGGTCATTTTATGAAAAAGTGCAAAACAGTGCCTATCAGGCCAGCTCAGTGGAATAACAGGCATGGTTAGGGAAGTTTATAAAAGCACAGGGACTGTGGTTTGATCCCTGGTACCACATGTTGTGCCAGCCCTACCCCCCAGGAGGGCTGAGCTGGCCAATAAATAAATAAACAAACAAACACCAGCAAGAAAATAAACAGTGCCTATCACACACTTGGCACTTTGCACTTCTTTGGTATTACAGTTTTCATCTCAGGATAATATTCCAACAAAATGGATATGCTAAAATATGCCAGTTTCTGGTAGATAGCATTAGATGTGAGTGCAGGGTAACAGTAAGCACTAGGCATAAATACTGAGAGCAAAAGGAAAAATTTGAAAGGGGATTTTTGGGGCCTGGTAGAGATTTGGTAAAATTAATATATGGAACTCAAAAAACGATGGAAATCAAATACATAAGATAACAGTTTCAGTTCAAAAGAATGCCAGTGAACTCTAGGCTTCCAGAGTATTCTGTCGAGCCTCATGGCTACTACTCATGGAGCATGACTGAGCTTGAAGCTTCTAGAAGGACTGGATGACCTAGGTCTTTTCAAAATGTATCTTGAGGCATACTTTCTGCCCTAACTTCAAATGTCCTTTCAAAGAAATCTTTATGCTTAATTCTGGTTCCATTTCATGTTATTCTCTACACCTATAAATGTCTACTTTAGAAAGCTTAAATCCACTCTTTTTTTAAAAATTTCAAACAATGCCCATAAAATAAACCAGCATATAGCCTTGTCTTATTTGCAGTTTCTCCCAGTGAACAACATGTAGCACTTAAGATTTGGATTTAAGTAGAGTTATATAATAGTCAATTAATATGCAAAAATTTCAAGAAAATAGTACATGCCATCTTAGTAAAATAAATCTCTTTGATTAAATCAAAATATCTGAGTAAAATCTATTCTGACACTTTAGAATGTCTTTCTAGTGTTTAAAAAATTTGCTTAATAATAGAATAAAGTTGAATATCATGACCACTACAAATTCTTCGTTTGGATCTAGTTAAAAGAGGTGCAGAAGAGATCTGGTAGTATAGTCTGTGAAGAAATACTTCCCCAGGATTTTTATTATCAAATAATTTTGAAAACACTGGCAGAAAGGATGATGGAAAAAAAACAGTGAAACACATATACAAATTGAAAGAGATATAGGTATCAGTGATCTATTTGCATATATTTCCTATTAAGAAAATAGCAGAAGCCAAATGTATATAATAGAAAAAAAGTGTTTTATGTAGACATAATAGAACACATGAATTCCAGACTGCCTTAGAATTCTAAATCTTCAGGCAAGATTTGTGGTTATCTAGATTTGTGATAAGATCAGTCCATTTCAAGAGAGGCATGGCCTTTCTAAGAAGTTACAAGGCTTTAGGAATGAAGGATACAACGAAAACAATGCTTCCATTCCAGAAGGTATAAAAAATGTATCTCAAAGTAATTTTCCATGCACTTGATGGGGATTCAAGGGAGAGGAGAAAGTCATTTTCAGGCTAATATTTCCCCTGGCACAGCCACCAGGATCTGCGTGAATCACTGAGCACATTTCAAGGGATGACTGTAGTGTGTCACTAACCGATTTTCCCTGCAGATGGGTTCTGGGGTCCTTGGGATCTATTCTGAGGAGGCTGCAAGCAGTGGAAGCCTGCTGGGTCAGTGGTAAAGAAATCTCAGTTACCCTTGAAAATTTTGGGAAATAAAACTTTCAATCCAAGTATATTTTCTCCTTACTACAATTCACATTGTGTACATTTCTTTTTCTTCATTTCCCATTCTTACGCTCCCCTTCTGTACTCCTTTATAAGGCAGCTTTATCGTCTTTTTCTCTGTGAAGTCAGGAGGCAAAGCATAAACTTGGAGTTTCCATTAATGTCTGAAAAAATGTGAAAGAAAAATTAGTGTGTACATTGTGTTCTTGTCAGTCTATTGGCATAAAATATTAGATACTAGAATGTATCTTTCCCCATGCCACAGTTGGATGTTGATATAACCACAGTTAAATCATAAATCTTTTATGGTGCTTAGAAAAAATTTTTTTTTTGTTTTTGTTCTTTGGGGTAGGCAGGTTATTGGATTGTTCTTCTTTTTTGTTGAAAGTTTTTATTCTTTTGCTTTCCTTGGCAATTGGGTTTTTGGGGTTTGTTGGGTTAAAGGTTTTTGAATTGCGGGCTGATTGTGGATTATCTGAGCATACAAGTTAATTACAGAGGTCATTACAGGAGGGAGGTGCTGCTCAAAATATGAGAGGGAAGCAGAGCAAAAGAAAGGTGGCTGGAGTGAGAGCATTTCAGATTTGTAAGCCTAGCAATGGTCACAGGCTCCAAAGAATGGCAGAAGCTATGAAACAGATACTTCTCTTGAATGAAAATGCCCTCTTCAGTCCATTTCAGAGTTGGTTTTTCAGAGCTATGAGAACGTGAATGAATTTTAAGGCACTAAGTTAATTACTCTTTGTTTAGCATCAGTAAGAAAATAATACAGTCCTGAAATGGCTGTGAAGAACACAGCATCCTCAGCTTCTCTGACCAGGATCACTCTCTCAATTACATGAGTTAGAAATAAACTTCTTTTTGGTATGTGCTTGTATTAGTCCATGAAAATCTTGACGTATGATGTTAACGGTGGGTCATGCCATCCTAATTATTATAGACTTTTATCACCATAGGTCATGATACCCTGCGAAATTTTGTGTTCTCCAAGTTGAAAGTTACCCAAAATATTTCCACTTTACTCCAGTCTTCCAGTTCCTTCCGTTCTTTGCCTCGTGGTAAGCTCAGTTTGCTCTCGTTTCCTCTTACAATGCTTTTTGAGATTATGGCAGACTCAGAATAAATTTTGCTAAAGCCTTGAAACAGTTACACATTTTCCCATGAAAAATAAATAAAGCGGATAAATGTGGTATAACAAATAGAGCAACTCAACAAGAAATTACCAAAAAAGACAATTTTAAAACACAATTATCTGCAGTGCATCTGTTCAAATACCCTTGCTACCATTTTTCTCTTTAAATTTTGACTTCCCCTTCTGGCGGCCCAGCTTTATTGGGCTTTGTTCAGCTATTGCTGGCCAAAAACCCCATCAGGTCCAAGAATGGCAATGGAAATGCTTTACATGTGACTACCATCTTTCTGAAGTTTTTTGCCTTTTAATGAATATGAAGATGGATAGGCTTATTGCAGAAGTGAGGGCTTTATAACTATTTCATTTATTTTATATCCCATTTTTTTTTAGGTGTCTGTTTCTTTTGTGGAAGTTTAAAAACTGTATGTGTTAAAGCCCTATGTAACCACAGAGTCCAAAAATGTAAACAGCATAGGCACATTTGTCCCCAAAGAATAGCTTTAAAAAGTGTATTCTGATGCAAACCACTTTTGCATAATTGTAAAAAGCATATCTCAGGCTTCATGCCAAGTCGCCAAATTTTGGTGTCACTCATTACAGCAGTTGTCCTGCTTTTTTCTACATATATGGCTGAATAGGTAAAGATGACTGTTTGGAGAGATATTTTAGTAGACAAATGTGGACATAGAAAATGTCCGTTTCGGCCCAGACATGATTGCTCAATATTTGATGCACACAAAGCAGTCACAGAACACAGATACTGCTTAGCAAAATCCACAGTACACAAGGGATGCTATGAAAACAGGCTAGCAGAAATCAGGGTAGAATCCAGGAGTGAAGGCAGCTGACGTGGGGCCACCTGGTCTCGTATTCATGTCCGTCAGCACAGACAGATACAAGGTTGGAACTATTAGATGAAAGTTCACATAATTATAATCACAATCATCGTGATTCTCTTATTTTCTAACCAAGGGGATCCTTTTAAGGTTTCTGGAGTCTACCATAATAATTTAAGCTGAAGTACAAGAATAGAGTTTGAACTCAGTATCATTGTGGATGTGTACTATTTGACTAAATAGTAGCACAGTTTTAGCCAGCAACTGGGGATATAATTTGGAAGAGTTAGACTTATATGCAGGAGTCAAGAAAAATATAATTTAGACCTTAGGGGAAGTATCAGGAATGGAATCCATAGGAAAATCAATTGAAATTCAGAGTAAGCCTCTTCTCTCAAAAGCCAGTGGAGACCTGAGAAAGAAAACACGAAAAACAAGGTGTGTGCTGGAAACAAGATTCAAACGTCCTCCACACACCCAGGTGCTTCTGGCCGCTCTGGGTATCAATGATTTTCCATGGCTAACTTCTGTGAGCAAGTGGACTGCCTGACTTAGATTAGGGCTGTGCCAATCTAATATTGTGAGCAGAAGTCTTCACTGTCTGCAAAGAAAAAAAAAAAGGACTTAAATACTAGTATAAAATGAAATAGATACCAGGTAATCTGTAAAAACCTCAACTGTAAAGTTCTCTTGTCATTTGCAATTACTTTACTGAGAAAAAGATATGGGTTTATTCCTAATGTGGCTCTGCAATAGAAATAATAAAAATTAAAAAAATGATAATACTTATAAGGCTATTACTGATTACTGTAAGACAATCAGTGCATTGCCTTATAAAGTATATATTAAGACTGAATTTAAGTACTTTGCAAAGGAAAAAAATATAGAGTTGATGTAAGTTTCTCACATTTATTCATAATGATTATGTGTTAGCAAAGGAATGTAAATTGCAAACTGTCTATTTTCAAAATTCTACTTTAAAAAATAATGAAGCACCTTCTTCACAATTTTAGGAGAAAAGAAGAGATGGCCCATTAAGTAAGAGTTCAGATCTGTATAGAATCATGATTTGAGGGAAGAAAAGCCATGGGGTTGTGTCTGGCTTACTTTACCACTGCAACATATGGAAGAACCCAAGTAAAGTGAGTCTCACCCAATCAAATATCTCTGTGGCCAAAGCAAGAATTCTCCTGTCTCTTCCTTCTTTCTCAGTTACTTAACCACAGGCACGGTGCTTTAATCCTTCTCGTAATCACTTTCCAACCCTTCCCATTCTCTATGTTTGGGATGACTGCTGTGCCAACATCTCATTCTGAAACAGCCAGCAAAACATCTTCGAGCCTTAGCTCACGGTGCTGTCTGCTGCATTGATCTTCTAAAGAGATTTATGGTGTTGACCTGATCTCAATGAAGAAACTAAATCCAATTCACTAAGGAATTGCAAGGCTGTCCAATCAATAATCTATTTATCTCCTTCACTTTGCCATCTTTAGACACTCCAAACTTGTCATGGGAAATTGAAAGCATTTTAAAACTATAATTATACAGCCCCAGGAAAGGTCTTCAACATTTCTGAAGAGTTTCAATCACCTTTGAGGAAATACACCTTGGTACGGGTAATAAAAATCACACTCTGGTCCCCAGCCAAGTGCTCAGCCTGAGTTCATTAATAGAAATATAGCGTCAAGATAATAGAACTCCATAATCATCGAACTTTCCATAAGGGGATATTGAGTTCAGTTCTGGGAGCCTACTTTTAGAACTAACTGAAATGAAATATATCCAAAGGAAAACAACTAAAACGGTAAAGAAAATAACATTTTGGAAAGAAAAAAATGATGAATGTTTACATTCTTCTGGTGTAGAAAAAAATAGGAACTTCAAAGAAAATCTTAAATAATCAAAAACAGATATAGGCAGAGAACTATCTTATGTAGGTCCACATGTCAAACATAGAACACACCCGGAGGAATCAACTAAGATAATTTATTTTGGTATGGAAAAAAATCATTCTTATGATTGTAACTCTGATAAAATGAAACATTCTTTTCCTGGAAGTTGTTAGCTCTATTAGACAGGAAAAAAAATCCAGCTAAATTACTACATGTCAGGAGTAGGCTCTGAGTTGAAATGGACAGCAGAGTTTCAAGGGCAGAATGAGCATGCCAGGGGCCCCAGATCTGCACGGTGCGGGAGGCATCCAGGCCACAGGGCCTTTGCTACCACTTCTTTTATATTAGGCCACTTGCCTCTCTTCTTCCTGAATGAGATTTTCTGACTTCTTTCTATTGTCCTGAACCTAATTTCTGACCTCACATGCCTTTATGTTTGAGATTCCTCCTTCAAGTTCGAGATCCCTTCTTCAAGTTCTTTAATACTTGGTTCCAGTTTCTCCCCCGGGATTTTATTTTTTTCATTTGTGTATTTGGTACAGGGTCTCACTACACAGGTTGGACTCATGGTGATCCTCCAGTTTTCAGCCTACAAAGTGCTGGGATTACAGGCATGTGCCACCATGGCCAGACTTCCTCCCCTAGTTTTACAAGTGTGGATGTACAGTTATGCAGAGCCGTGTGATGTACCATGGACTAACAATGTTCGTGTTCTGTTAAGAAACCATATCAGTCTTTTTAGTTAAATCAAATTAAACAATTACAACAAATAAATAAAAAGGCTAATATGAACTACTATATTTATGCCATACGAATTCTAACTTCATGGTCTACTTTGCCTGTTCTCTTTGTACACTATTTCTTTATCATTGTTCTCATTCTCTTGATTTATAGCAATACAATCTTTTCATTTTATTATTTATTTATTTGTATTTTAGGGAGGAGTCTACAGGATATTCAGAGTCCCACTACTAGATCCACCTTGTTGTGATTCTCCTGTTTACACGCTCCCAAGTGGTGGGATTATAGGCATGCGCTACCATGCCCAGTCTCAATTGCCATCTCAGCATGTCCTGGGGGTGGGCCTGGCACGGCAGGCCAGGGGATTGAAACCCCAGCCCCTGAACCTGCTTGCAGGTGCTTTAATGCACTGAGCTATTTGGCAGCCCTAATTTTTCATTTTAAAGAGGATATAAGCATAAACAAATAACAAGAACAAAGACAAAAAATTGCACCATAAGACAATTAAAGTGGTACAGAATTTCAATCCAAGAGCAGGAAATTAACAATGGATTTTGTATTACCTATTGTATTATTTGTATTGCCTCATGAATTAGACTAAAACTGAACTAGATCAACAAGGTCTTTTGCTTAAAACTTTTTAATATATCACCTATATGTTGCCTGATTTTTTCCCCTTGAGATGTTACTGCTCCTTTTTTTTCATGATTTTATTGATAAACAGCAATGAGACAGTTTCAAATCAAATCGGTAGGACAGTTTCAATAACCACACTGCATATATTCTTCTTAG
>NW_004524713.1:2733528-2736068 GCF_000260255.1 Octodon degus | reverse complement strand
ACTAGGACTTACTTCTCCTTTTTGATGTATCAATTCCTTGAATTTATTCCATGACAAGCTCTCAGTCTCTCATCCCCTGTATCTGAACAGGACACATTTGTCATTTTGTGAATGTGGTCGATACTCTTATCACAGCCTTCTCTTTGACTGACACCATTTTTGTTCTGTTTACTCCACCATTCAATTCTAACCAAGCAACATAACATTTATCTCCAAATTTCTTCATACATGGCACTCTGTCTTTGAAACATCATTGCCTTCTGGATCTCTATGTCCTAGATCATGCTTCTCTCACATATTTTTCACATAAATATGTGCTTGTTTGTGTCATATATAAAATAGAGGAGTGATTCTCAGTTTGAACATATATTTCAGAAAAATCCCAGACATTATGACTCAGGAGATCTGAAGTTGGGGCCAAGAATTTGCATTTTTAATGAACTCCAAGTGGATGCCAAATTGCTATTTTGAAAAGCACCCTTTAACTTTTTTTAAAAATGTATTTTGTACAGGGTCCTATTAGGCACTTTGAACTTGTAGTGATCCTTCTGTTTCCCCAGTGCTAGGATTACTGGTGTGTGCCACCACACTGGGTGTTGGTGGCCAGTTCAGCCCACACGGGGGCGAGGTCAGTGCAGCCAGGAATTGAACCCTGGTCCTTGTGCTTACCTAAGCAGGAGCTTAGTCTTCCGAGCTATCTCACTGGCCAGAATACACTTTAATCTAAACTGCTCTAAGCTATAGTTGCTTGTTAAGAAGGGTCCATCACATCTATCACAGATATTACTTTGATAGCAATATATGATTGATAGTTCAGTAGAATAAGCACCTCCCTGGCAAGCGCAAGGGCCTGAGTTCAATCCCTAGTTTGATAGATAGATAGATAGATAGATAGATAGATAGATAGATAGATATAGTTGATATATGTTAGTGGTATTTTGAGAGATATAATTTTATGTGTGTGGGATATGTTCTACGTATTTCAGGAACTTTTACAAAATTTTATTCTTAGTACATGCTACTAGCAAACTCCCTTTATTGCCAAAACCAAAGCATCACACTTTGACAAATGCTGAAAAAAAATTGTGTTAGAGGAGACCAAGATATCTGATTTTGTTGCCAGTTACCATTGGTCCAGAGAATTATCTAAATAAAAGATAATATTAAAATAATATAGGTTTGGGGAGATAGCTCAGTGGCATAAGTTCCTGCCAGGCAAGCTCAGGTCCCAAATTTGATTCCTGGTACCAAACAAAAAAAACAAACATTAAATAAAATGAAACAAAATAATTCAATACATTTACAGTAAGTATCTGCATCTACTCATTTCTACATAAGGCTCTTATAGAGCATAGTTTAAACATACAGGGTTTTCTACATTGCTAAGACAACTGTTAGATCTTGCAATCCTACAAACACATGAACTAGTTCAAGGTAGAGAAATCTGAGCTGAAGTCTTTCTAGTGAAGTTGTTCCTAAAAGTAAGCACAACCTGCTCACCTGGGAACATGCACAATACTTCCTGGCCTTGGTTATCACACCAATAGTACAGATTTAGGGTACTAGAAGAAGATCTGTAAAGGATCAAGACCCTGGCAATTTAATTCACAGTAATTTCATCCAACCAAAAAACTAGAACTGTGTATGTTTCTTATAATCTGAAAGATTTCTATTTCTTTCCAATGGAAAGAATAAAACACTAGTCTATAGAAAGATGACAAATGTCTCTTTCTTTGGTTTCCCTTCTCTGCCTTGTTAGGTAGAATAAAAAGAATAGGTACTTTGATGAACAAATAATTGAATGAACTAATGTGGACAAAAAGCTATGGAAGAAGTAAAGGAATATGTGATACTCTGTAGGGGTGGGGCACACATGGAAAGGCTCTGTTTAATATGTCCTTTTCAATTTTTTTTGCCTGTCTACATACCCTAAAGGAAAAAGATAATATTTTGTTAGCAACCCATCTATGTCAACAGAGTTTTATGTGCTTCATCATTTAATCATCATGACTGTGAGGTGAGCGCTTTTTTCACTTTAAATATAAAGTAAGGCTTAGGAACCTAAAGCGTTTGGCTAAGAATATATGGTAAATAATACTCCTAGGTTTAACCTTTTTCTAAAATTGATTTCTGGAGTCTATTTTGAATTTTGTCTTTCTGCACAATTTATAGATTTTCAAATTCCTTTTCTCACTCACACTACAGATTTCTGTTGGAATTTTCCTTGATATTGATTTTCTAGTCCAAACATACGATCTTATGCTTTCTTTCTTTGTTTTTTCCTTTCTCTTTCTTTCTTTCTTTCTTTCTTTCTTTCTTTCTTTCTTTCTTTCTGTCTGTCTGTCTTCTTTCCTTCTTTCTATCTTCCTTCCTTTCCTTCTTTCTTGCCACATTTTTTCTCATTTCCTTTTCACTTCCTCTTTTTTCTTTCTATGCAGGGTCTCAGCTATGTCGTATCTTACTTTTATAAACAGAAGAAAGAAATTATGGAGAACTTACAAATAGCTAAAGGGAAAGAGAGACTGCCTCATTTTGCATGA
>NW_004524713.1:2721190-2724552 GCF_000260255.1 Octodon degus | reverse complement strand
ACCTGGGCTAGGACTCGAGATATTACTTTAAATTTTTGATACCATCCAAGAAGTGAATTGCAGGATTATTTATTATTCTGGGTTTTATCTAAAGTAACTTTCCTAATGTTTCATATAGTATATGCTTCATGTCCCAGGTACTTTTCTTTCATTGCTGGGACAATTACTTGACATTCAAAATGAAGGAAGAAAAGGCTTATTTATCTCACAGTTACTAGAGATTTCATTTCATATTCAAGTACTCAGCTGGCTCCAAGGCAGAGTAGCACATGGTAGAGAGCAGCCTTTCATGGCGGTGGCAAAGAGCAGAGAGCACAAGCAAATGGGAATAATGGCAGCAACAATGGCTACAGAGAGCAAGGCTGTCTCCCTTCAATTGCATTCAGGCTATCCACCCCACGCTGGGTTGAGTACTCACACCATAATGCCAGTAGCACTCACACACATAATCCCAGTACTGGATTATGAATTAATTGCAAACTCTAGAAGCCACCCCATGAATGCATGAGGCTTTGGGGGGACACCTAGGTGGAAACCATACACCACATTTTAAACCCAGCAACATAAACAAAGACCCTGATTTATCCACACCTTCATCGGTACTTGTTATTTATAGTGGCCACCTTAAAGCATATAAGGTGGTATATTATTGTGCTTTGATTTGCATTTTGTTGATGATTAATGACATTGAATATTTTTATTTCTCTTATTGTTCTATTATGTGTGTTCTTTGGACAGTCATTGTCTATTTCAGACTTGTCCCCATTTTAAATAATTTTGCTGTCTTTGACATGTAGATTTTCTTTATGTATTCTAGACACTAATCCCCTTTGAAATATTGTTTACTATTGCATAGGTTATCCTTTTATTCTGGTAATTGTTTCTTTTGATGTGTATACATTTTTGGCTCACAAAGTTTACAGCCCCCCACCCAAATTCTTTTGTAACATTTTGCAGTGTGATCTTCACGAAGCTCCTCACCGTCGCCTGCTCCTCCCTCCTCGCACTCCTCTGTGCCCGCTGCACCCCTCCCTCCAGCCCAGGGCCTAGCATCATCTACTTTCATCTCTGGCCATCCATAACCCTTATGGCTTTCTGCTGGAAGATCCCCACCTTCCATTGTGTGTTATGTTTGATATGGAAATATTTATTTTCGCTTTGTGCCTATGCTTCTTATATCATATTCAGAAAATTACTCTACACACAATATCTGAAAATTTACCATATTTTTTCCAGGACTTTTATAGCTTTATATCTAAATTGATGTCTCTACTTTATGAGACTTACCTTTATATGTAGTGCAAATTAAGACTTCAGTTTTGCTCATTTTGTTGTCTTGATTATTACTGGGTTTAGTATGATTTGAGGTTAAGAATTATTAGGCCTCTCAAGCTATTAATATTTCTCAAAATTATTTTTATTCTCATGATCCTTAAATATAGGATACTTTTCAACTTATCTGTGTTCTATTTTGCTCTTTTAGGGATACGTATAACTTGCAAGTCTTTTACCTCCTAAATAACTTTATTTCTAAATATATTATTCATGTTGATGCTACCATAAATGAGGGTATTTCCTGTATTTTTTTGTGTTGCTTTTGTTTCTGGCAGCTTTGCTGAAATTGCTGATTGTTTCTAACAGTTTCAAAAAACCTTCAGGTTTTCCTACATGAAATAAAGCCAGTAGGTTCAGGAAAATTGTAATTTAAGAAAACATTGCATCTGACTTGAAAGAGATTATGAATTTGGGGATGCGATTTTTATTCATCTTTTATTGTACACATCTGCAGCACTTGATGCCTACATGATTACATTCCTCAGTGGAAGCTGGCACAGGAGCATGACCCACCCTAGTTTTCTTCATCTTCTTCTCCTCTCCTTCCTCCTCCCTCCCTCATCCTTTGGTCCCACGCCCATTTTCAAGACTTTTTGAAACCCTTAAAACTTTCTATTAGTCACTTATTTTCCAAGTCATCCAAAAGTAATTACTTGACATTAAAGACTTTACAGTCACATCCTAAAAGTGTTGTGCTGCTGTCTTCACCACACATGCAATGTTCCAGTCAAATGAGATTACTTGAAGGCTTCTAATTAAGCTTTCACTTTCAAATATCTGAGCCTGTTCACAAATTACTCCTTATGTACATGACTTCCTTTGCAAAATTCTATTTGTTGGCTAAATACTATGCACTTGAATTCCAGAAATACTATTAGCTTATATTTAAAAGTCATTGTATCTTTTTAATATTTCTGTTATCCTCTAGTTTGTGCTTCAGAAAATGCTGTCAAATTGTATTCTTAGTGTGGACTCATTGTACCTTCAAACAAATATTTTTTCCACTCTTTTTATAGACACTGTGGGGGTTGGGCATTGAGTTCTGTGACGCAAGTATAAGGTACTGAGTTTGATTTCTAGTACAAAAACTTTATTCTTAATACGTGTGTGTGTGTGTGTGTGTGTGTGCATGTGCACCTGCACATGTGGTGCTTAACCTTGATCCCAGAGCGTTCACACTGAGCTACATCTATAGCCCTTTAGATTTTGTGGCAGGGCTTCATTATTTATTCAAGGCTGAGTTAGAACTTGTGACCCTCCATCTAACTCTTGATAGTAAAGTTTCCATGTGATGACTCACCAAGAAAATCATAAAGTATGATTGATTAAAGAAGTTTCTGGAAAAAAATAACATCCCTACTGCTAAAAAGAAACAGATAAAGAATATTTCTTTTATATGTCTCAATGTGGCCAGGCAGTGGAACAGCTAAAATACCACGAACAACCTGAAAATATGAGGAGGACTTTTTATTTTTTAATTAATTAATTGAGACTAGGTTCATAGCGATCCTCCTGTCTCAGCCTCCCCAGCCTGAGATTACAAGTGTGCACTGCCATGTCAGGCTTTGGTTGCCAGCACGGTACACCCAGGCTTCAGGGGCTGGCAGGGCATGTGGTAACAGGGATTGAACCTGGGTCCTTGTGCTTGCCAGGCAGGTGCTTAGACCACAGAGCTATCTCCTAGTCACAGGGAAGATATTTTGACAACAAACTTGATGCTGAAGCTGGCAAAGAGAAGGATGTTAAGTAATTTGCTCCCTGATAAATGTGTTTGAGCTGTTAAAATGACTAATCCAACCTGAGGTTTTAAAAATTATTTTTGCTTGGAAAATAGGATTTAATTAACTTTTTTCAATTGAGTCTTTAGTTACTTATAGTTCATATCATCCTGTTTGTGAAATAATTGTCACATATATTCATGACTTGTGTCATTATAGTGATTAAAGTCTGGCTCTAATCCTAGCTCTGTTTCAAAGAGCTCTTATATCTCTACACTTATCCATAAAAATTTATCCTTTAATATATGT
>NW_004524713.1:2719198-2721090 GCF_000260255.1 Octodon degus | reverse complement strand
TAGACTCCAAATGCATTACATAGCCAGTTCAGAGCACATAGCTTACATATTACAACTTGTTGTGGAAGACAACCTAACTTCCCCTAGTGCTCATTAAATTTAAACTGCAATGGCTACTGGTCATTCAGACCTGTTGTGGTTTCCCTGGTTAAAAGTTTTGTTGTTTCCCTGCTAACTAAGGAAAATGTTCTCAATCATTAGCACACAATTCCTCCCTACTTAACCCAATATTTCTATTTCTGTTGTACTAAATATCATGTTTTCTTCCTTTTCCTTCATATAACCACAAACTCGATTCACTTCTCTGGTCTCAGATTTTACAACATTGAAGATGAGAATTAAAGAAATTTTGGACATGGCTCTAATTTGTTCATAGTTGTATTTAATAGCTTCTTATTAAATACAATATCATATTTATATATAATGTTGTAATAGTTATGTGCTCTTTTCAAATAAAAGGTCCGTGTTTTTCTTTTCACAGTCTGGAAATTGTTGATACCATCAAATCACTGAGAAACTACTACAGGGTTTGTCACTAGCTCATGGCTCTGGGTGGATGCATTCCCATATTCACTTGATCCCAAAACAATTTAATTAATGGCCAGAGTCACCATAACAAATTACTATACACTCAATAGTTAAAAAAAAAAAAAAACCCTAAGAGTCTGAAAGCAAGGTGTTAGTAAGCTTGACATCATCTGAAGCAGAGGCTCTGAGAAACTACTGTTCACTGCACTTTCCCAGATTGTGGCAGCTCCTGGAAAACCTTAGGTCTTGCTTATAGATGTGTGGTACTCTAATTTCCAACTTTGTCACTCCAGGGTCTTCCTCCTTCCTGTGTCATCAGGCCTCAAATCACCCTTCCTCTCTTCCGTCATACATTTAAGACAAGCATTGTTTCATTTCAAATTCATTTAAATTGTCTCTATGAAGTTCTTTTACCCTGAAAGCCATATTCTCCAGATCTGCATGGGTATGTTTTTGGAAAAGGAGTCTAAATTCAAACCAGTGCACCACACTAAACTTCTTACATGGATAGTATGACAAAAGCTATAGTAGGTGCTTACCATGAAGTGATTTAGTGATACTTTTTAAGTATAAGCTTGGAAAAATATTTCCATTTTTTAAGTCCACTATTTTATAATGTGACATTCTAATTACAGTTCCTTTTTATATTCATTTTTATTATAATAACATAATTATACTAAACTTACATGTCATCCATTTGAAGAAGTATTTAGTAGTGTTAAGTATATTCATATTGTTTTGTAACAGATACCTAAAATATTTTACCATAAAACTAGATTTCACATACATTTAACCTTGTCCCAACTATCCCATATCTCCAGTCCTTGGTAAATCATCTTTGTACTTGCTATTTCTATGACTTTAACTACTCTAGGTAAGTCATAATATGAATAGAAAAATATAGTATTTGCCTTTTGTAGTTAATTTCATTTAGCACGTTGTCTTCAAAGTTCTCTGAGGATATAAATGTGGAATGATCCCCTTCTTCTCAGAGCTATGAAGTACTCTCCTGATTGTATGTGCAAAATTTTCTTTATCTTTCCACTTGTTGGCAGTTCCACTGCTTCCTCCTTTTTGACTATTGTGAAAAATGTTACAGTGAGTTTGTGAATGCAAATGTTTCATTGAGATATTACTTTTTTTATTGCAAACTTTATTGATCATTCACATATCTGTGTTTCCGCAATATCACAATTCGTGCATTTATACATATTTTTTTTCAACAAATAATACACTGCATATATTCTTCTTAGTGGTTAATTGCTGTACAAGATGCAGACCTGTGATCCTACTTACAAACACCATTAGAAAAAATCATTCTATTCATTAAGAGAATGCAACTATATATCTATCCCAACCACTTT
>NW_004524713.1:2691033-2709156 GCF_000260255.1 Octodon degus | reverse complement strand
TATAATATATTTATACATTAATATAAAAATTCCTCTTTTAAGTTCCAGTTGTAAAGCACTATCTGTGGTGCCTGTCTGTCGATTTCCTTTTGCCTTCAAATCTGTCCTTCACTCTGATTTTTGATACTTCAGGTGAGCTCTATGAACATTTCTCCATCTATTCCCTAACTTACTAGAGATCTCATTCTCCATATTTATTGCTGAGTAATTTTTATATTAAAATGCCCTCCTGTAGTGATTCGTGTCTTTACTTCCCGTCATTCTCCTTGATGTGCAGTGGGTTGTTGATGCATTCAAGTGATACAGTAACATGCCTGCCCATAAGCTCTGCCTTGGATGCTTTGGATTAGATGATGAAAACTCAAAGATGGTCCTTACTCCCTGAGTCAATAGTCAAATTGTATTTTCATTGAATCCATCAGTATTTGTGTTCCCCATGTCTATGATGTCTTGTTCCAGGAGTTAGAATGATATTAAAGGCAGCTAAATTTCAGCTCTAATGCAGTTTATTATAAAAATAGAACCAATATATATATATATGCTTCAAAAATGAGAATAATACAGGGCAAGATCTGATAGGTATAACAAAAGTTACCTTTGAGAAGAAAGTGGAGGATGCCACTTAGGACGCAGATGTGGACACGCATCTCTGAAAAAGAGACACAGCAGCTATGATTTAAAGAATGTGAAGCGTTTAGTCAAATAAGAAAGGGGAAAGAATATGCTCAGTAAAGCAAAGAGGATGTGCAAACACACCGCGAAGGGAATGATTTATACTTCCCAGAATTTAAAAGCAAATGAGTATGGGGGATAGTGTCACGAGAGAGAGACTTGAAGAGTGGGCAGACTGTAAGTAAAGCGGCCTATGGTAGACTGTGGTAAGTGGGGCATTTATTTTACATGCAGAGGGAAACCATTGAAGGTTTTGAAAGGAGTCATATAATGCAAACACATAAAACCTTTTTAATCACCAGTTCTTTCTCTGGTAAATGGATCGAAACAGAGAAGTGAAAAAAGAGAAATCTGTTAGAGGTTTTGCAAAGCAGGGTTGGAGACAGTAGACTGGGGGGCAGGGGAAGATATATAATGAAAGCATGCGATAAATGCGGGCTATATTATAAAGTCATGCAGATGAACACAAACGTGAATGCAGGCTGACTAACGACTCAGAAGCGGGGCAACAGGATCAAGATTAGCCTCAGACAGAGGTCGTTAGGAAGATTGAGAGCAGCTTGTTCTCTTGCTACAGAGGAAGTCAGTCTCCACACCCCAGGGAGATGCAAGCAGCGTTTGCTCTGTGTTTTTCCTCTGCAATCACTGGGCTCCCTACAGGAGAGATGCTACTTAATATAACTACCTTTCCCTTATTCACGATTGTTTGTGGTTCTGATTAAACAGCTGCCTGGCAGGAGAAAGGGCTTTCTGGGAAGAGCAGTGAGGTTTGCCATTTCCCAGAAAAACCTGGCAATCATTAGGCCCTACTAATAGTAGTTGATGAGTTAATTGTCCTCCCTAACAGGCCTTCTCCAAGAGGTAGAAGTAAACACTGCCAGGGGGTTACGTGAAAATATCCAGGTGCTTTGCTCCAGCCCTCCCAGGTCGACAAGAGAAGTGCAATTTACTGTTCTTTCTCAGAGTGAATTTGCAGGTCCAGGTCAGAAAGTGCAAGATGGTGAGGGGAGTGATTTAAAAGCAAATGAAAAGCCCTAGTTTTTCTCTCCACATGGTACAAGTGCACCTTGGCTAAGATTACTGCTGCTTTGTCATTTAAGCGCCAGGCTGTCCCCATCACGTGCACACCTGGAAGCTGGCATCTACCACACCGAGTTGTAGCACAGGGGCCTGATGGGTTCGGTTGACCCAGTTAGCCGAGCCTGGCTTCTGCCACACTTTTTAGATGAACACACACTGCATTCCCTGCAGGGTACCCAAGTGCCTGTAATCCTGCATTTGAAAACTGTTTCAATAATATTTGGTTCTGGACCTAGTAATATTTGCATCCACTGGACCTAAAGAAAAATTTTGTTCTGACACTTCCTTCACATGTATCTCATCCAAAACTTGAATGCAGTCTTTATGAATGTCAATTTTGTCACAGGCTGTGCCCATGATGAGCATCTTAAATCAATATGATATGAATCCTTGTTGATCTCAAGTATGTTCCCATTCCTACAAGACAACTGTTTTAATTTTTAATGTGATATTCTTGATTAAGTTAGGGCTAAAACCTACTTGTTCATTATTTATTATTCAGGTTCAAATTTTAAAAAGGCCGAATGATGGGAACAATAAGAATTACACATTGCACAATGTACTACTTGTGTACAGCCAAAATTAACACCCAGCTTTCCAGAGTTCCAGGATGGAACTATTTTTTTCACTGCAAATCATTGTATGTTTAGGAAAGGGAATCTCGGGCTGGCGAGATAGCTCAGCCGACTAAGTACCTGCTTAGGCAACTGCAATGATCGGGTTTGATCCTTAGAACCACAGCCAGTGCCAGGCCTGCCTCCAAGCACACTGAGCTGGCCACTGAGTCCAAGCGTGATGGTGCACACCTGTAGTCCCAGCACTGGAGAGGCTGTAATCAGGAGGATCACTACAAGTACGAGCTGTGTAGTGAGACCCTGCACCAAAATGCATTTAAAAGAAAAAAAAAAAACAAAAGGGAACCTTATCAGCGCATTATTTTTTTATGTCCCAAATCTAAAACCACACTTGCAATTATCCTGGCTCTTGGTGGGTATTTATTTATTAAAGTATTTTTCTTTTTTTAGCATAGTGGTTGGTGGATGTCCTATATGATATAAAAATCTCTCTTGAGAATCTTCAAGTGAGAAAGAACTTCTTTACTTTTGTTCCCATGGAATTGTAATCTGAATCCAGGCACAGACAAGTTCTAAGATAGTTGAGAGTTGACAACTATGTTGAAGGAAACTTGAATACACACAAAGAGTATTTTGGTGCAGAGGGGGCATTAAAATAATGCATCTCCTCCCCTGTGCTCTGTAGCAGAATCCTCAGAAACTTGGACACAACAGAACAATCATCAGAGGCCTGATCCAGTCCAGAGGGCCCCCCAAAAAGAATACACAATGAAAACAAAATGAAAAACCATTTTGTTCCCTTGGCTTTTATCATATATAGGAAATAAAATAGGCAAATACATTTACCACTTAAAGACTCCAACTGCACTTAACTCATTATTAAAATCGTACCTCACTCATGCCTCCCTTCTCCTCCTAGGCACAAGGAAGCTTCTCAACTTTTCTCTTGAGCAATAGCATCTCATGATTTTGGACAATGAAGTGCAAGCAGAAGTGACACACATAGGCCAAGCGCAGAAATCTCACAAAGGAAATCCAAGCTCTCTTTTCCTGAGGCAACAGTGATTCCCAGGACCTCTTCCTGCTGCAGTGCAAAGTATCAAGGCCGAACTCACTGGAATCATTAATCATTTCTTCTAAGGGAGTTTCCTTAGAGATTGCTGACCAATGGCCTTTGTAAAGATACTGATGTATCAGCATTCATTAATTATCGCAGCATAAAATTATCCTGTTTTGATCAATGTAGACAAATCTTGTTGGGGGTAAGTTTTCTTTCTACTCTATTAAAATAAACCGTTAGTTTTGCCAGTGAAACTACTTCAACATATCCCTGATCCTCCTTTTCCTTCAATGTGCAAGAGCTACTTACTGTCAGCTACTTACGGCAGCTGTTGCAAGAGGCAGTTGGGAAATGTATAGATGTTAAGTTCATAAAACATCATGGGAACTCTTGTCATATGTTTATTTTCCCCTGGTTCCTTTTCCTGTTGAATTAATCATCTCTTCTTCTGAACACAATACATCTGGGTCACGGAACAGTATTCCAGGGCACATAGGCCCATATATATCCAGAAACTGGTTTGATACCATAAAACACTGCTTTAGTCTGGGCGTGGTCTCTCTGCGCAAAGGAAACTGCACTGATGGTTAGGTCACTACTACCTACGCAGCTCTAAAATTTCATGGTGTTTTCATATACGCTTATTTCAGAATAGAGGCTGGTTTTATTCCAGGTTCCTGTTAAACATGTTTTAACTTCCACATGAACAAATTGTCCAACTAAACGTTTCATAAAATTAAAACATTTATTTGAGGTGAGCTTTGTGAACATTTGAAACCAGCTTCTATTCTGAAGTAATTCTACCATCAAATTTGTCTCTCGCAAGGATGTGAAGAGTTTTCAAATAACTTAGATTATTTAAATGTGTTTTGCTCATATGCTTGTTTTGTAGTTAAAATATACATTCAGTGTATGTGGGGGTTTTTTGGTCTCAAAATGGATATTTCTGTCATTTCACATGGTATCTTACTGAGATTTTATATATAAATTATAAAATTTTTCCCTAAAAATAAATAAAAATGCTAGATTATTATAGCGAGAGATAATGACTGCTCACATGCAGCTAAAGAGTGCTGTAAAGACACTGAAGGCTCACATGAGAAAAACATCAGAAATCTTGTGGTTATTAGGAAAAGCAAGATATTTTTTGTTGGAGTCTATAGTATTTATTAAAGTACTAATTGCTTTTTGTCTTAAGTTGGACAAAACTACAACGTTAAAATCAAGTACATATACCTGCAGGCAGTTGGGCCAGCAGAATGCAAGCTCTGGCTATGATTTCTATTCTTATTCTTTATATGTTCCATAAACAGTCCAAGTGAATTCTGTACACTAGCAATCAAGCCCAAGGAGGAGAAGGACTTTCTTTTCATTTCTGTGTTCTCTGGTTTGATTACAAATGTCTAAATAAACTGATTTGGGTTAAACTGGCAATGCCTTATGAGCCGTAGTCTTTAAAAAGTGAGACATTGGATTTAAGCAACTTAAAAAATATCTCTTCAAGCCGAAGAAGCAGTTGTCTCAGAATATTGATTCTATTTTAAAAAGGATAGCAATTATCCTTAGTGTGGTTGCAAACAAATTGCCCCCTCTCCCTTTCTGCTTTCGTATTTCTAAGGTCTGAGGAGCAGGCAGCCTTAAATCAGAATTCAAAATCCACGTGATATCGGGGAGCTAGTCCAAGTTTTGTCACTGAAAAATTCAGTTTCCTAAGGCCATGCAAAAGATCTAAGGGTTGCACGCCATGTAAGCATCCACATTAAATGTTCTTTACTAAATGTTTTCTTCAGACACAATTATGAGTTTGGCATCTAAAGTAGCATTAGAAGGGGACATTGGATGTGAACATGGTGCCTCATGATAATGATAGTGATCAGTATTTATCTCTATTTATTGACTGCTAACCATAACCAAACACAGTTGCCAAGTGCATTGCCTGCACTATCTCATTTACCCATAGTGCCTTCTGAGGCAGGTAAGTAGAAGACAATCCATTTTAAAATGAGGACATTAAGGTTTAGAGAGGCTAAATGATTTGTCTTTAAGACAATGATCTGGTAAATCTGTTGGGGGACCTCTAGCATGTCACAGCTTCAGAGTCCACGATTAGATTAAAAGAGTGTTCCTTTGACAATGCACAGTAATGTACACAACCATTTCTCTCTTCCCAGATAATCTCTTCATGGAGAGCTGGTGGGGGACATTGATGAAAATTATTTATGTTATGTTGTGACTTCACAGGAACCTGAGAGTGCTATGTCTTTAGTTTATTGTAACGTTTCTCCTTCCTGAAATTCTGGAATGCAGAATTTATATTTTACATCATTATGATATTTTTGATAGCACAGGACAGTTGAAGGTCACATTCATGATCTAATTCATTTGCACATCACAAAAAGTTGAAACCTAAGACCTTAATCTGCTGTTTATTTAATGGACAGTAATGGGAAAGTTAACTTACATATGTATGCTTCATTTCTTATTTGTGAAATGGAATAATAATATCACCATATGTCAGAAGTTTGCTTTAGGGCCACCCAAATAGCTCAGAAGATTAAAACAACTGCAGGCAGGCGCAAGGGCTGGGGGTTCAATCCCCTGGCCTGCAGTGTTAGCCCCACCCCTGGGGCACACTGAGAGGCAATTGAGACTGGGTATGGTGGTGTGCGCTTATAACCCAGCTCTTGGGAGGCTGTACACAGGAGGATCACTATGAGTCAGATCTAGTAGTGAGACCCTGAACACCCTGTAGACTCTTCCCTAAAAAATACAAATAATAATAATAATAATTTAATAATAATAGAAGTTTTTTTAAGGGTTGAATGAAATATTATAACTTGCTACAAAGACTTCACATTTTAATGAATGCAAGGCCAAAAAAACCTCAAACAGGAAACAAAAGAATGGAGAAAGATTTAATACTTTCAGTTGGTAGGAAAATATTGAGACTATTTGCAAAGCGATGTTTTTCAAAAGTAAGGAAGGCTGATTTCACCCTGTAAGCCTACACATACTCATCTAGGAAAGCACAAGTAGGTGTGTCACATTCCTGAGCATGTCCAGTTTAGTGTGTACGTTTCTGCTGTTGCTCACTTTGTGGTCATAATGTTGTAAGTAGCTCAGCTGGACAGATATATTTTAGGCAGTCAGACAGGGCTAGGCCTTTGAAGGAGCCAGTATGGAAAATAAGATGTCTTGCAATGGTGGGAGAGATGGGCACTTCATCTGGGGGACAAGCCTCGAGACAAAAGATTAAACAAACATATCTACATACTGCCCTAGGGACAGACAGTGGGGATTGATATTTTATTTATTTGTTTGTTTGTTTATTGTTACCGGGATCAAACTCAGAACATAACACTTCCTAGAAGGCACTTATGCCACTGAAATATATCCCCAGTTTGGGATTTATATTCTAAATAGGTGTCAATCACCTAGAAAAAATCAGGAAGAGCTGTTACCCCAACCCATTATGGAAGAGCCCCTGTTCTGTATTTATGTCTGCTTGCTAAATGACTAGCTTCCCCATTTGATCTTCATTTAATCAATTTTACCTGCATAATTGTGCTTGTAATCTTATTGGTTGACCCCAGTTTTGTCCCACGTCTTACCTACCTTAGACATTCCTATGTTTCCCATCTTAGACCCTCTTCACTTCATGGTTCTGTTCTATAAAGCCTGAGAAAAGGCAGGATACGTGGAAACCACTCAAGTCTCCTTCTTCCCGCCTTAGAGAGAAGCTGTTTTTCCTCCAATAAATGTGTTCTGCTCTTAACCTCTGTTGTTCCTAAAATTTATTCTTCAATTTTCGATAACATTAAATGGGGCCAAGTATCTTTTCGATGGGGTGTTTCCTTCCCTTGTATCAGTGAGTGTCAGCTACTATTGTTTTTATTATTAACAGTATTGTCATTGCTTGAATATGTTAGCATGCCTTGATGAGTAGTGACTACTCTAAAATACTGATGCTTAGCAAATATAGATGAGTTTGAAGTCACAGAAAGGAATAAGATTATATAAATCTTTCTAAATTATATAGAGAGCAAATTGTATAATGAGATGTTATATATCAAGTTTGGAAATACATTTCATTTTCTAAAAGGCTCATCATCAGGGATATCTCTGCCTCTCGCCACACTTGAGTTTTCCATAACCCTGCAAGTTGTAGAAAATTGATAGCGGCAAAGTAGGCCTTTTTTTTTTTTTTTTTTTTTTTTTTTTTTTTTTGGGCCAGGGATTGAACTCAGGCCCTTGTGCTTGCCAGGCAAGTGCTTATTCTACTACTGAGCCATCTTCCTAGCCCCAATAAAGTAGTTTTTATTTTTAGTGTGGATGACCAGAAAGTGCCACTCCAAAATATGTAAGAGAGTTGTGCTAAAGACAATTAGGAAGAATCAGGCAGAGAAAAGTTCCCTGCCCTCACTGTGTTTTCCTACAAACAAGTCATATATTTATGGTATCCTGTTGCTTATCTACCTTCCTCCAGGAGAACATTGTAAATAAATACAAAAGACAAATTGGGACTCGCATCAGCCTGCAGAATTTGCAGCAGAATTGACATAAGCTTTACAAAAGAGCTTCTATCTACCATTTGTTTCTTTTGTCCAGTTGTATCTCCTAGAGAATGAAAGTGATTTTCCTTTGTCTTGCTACTTCCCTCAATATGTACTACTCTGTTTTACATTTTCTCCCGGAGATGTTATAAAAACCGAACTCTGTGTCATATCTTTGAGAACTACTCAGTCCCTGGATGTCTCCTATTTGTACGTGAAACAAACAAGCTAACATCTGTGCTTTATTAATCTATCTTTGTTGTCTTTGCTATATGATATTGAACAGATATTTGCAAAACTGAAATTTATAATTGTGTTTAATTATTTGAGTAAAAATGGAAGAAATGTAGGCATCTTTTTGGTTTTTTTTTTGTTTGATTATGTATTTAATATAGGGTCTACAGGGTCATACTACACAGATGCAATCTGTGATCCTTCCTGTTTTTCAGCTTCCCAAGTGCTGAGATTACAAGCATGTGCCACTACGTCCAGTCTCAATCGCCGTCTCGGCCCACCCCAGCACTGCAGGCTGGGGATCAAACCCCCACCCCTGTGTCTGCCTAAGCAGGTGTTTTTATCTGCTGAGCTATGTGGAAGGCTCAAAAAATGTAAAAAATGTAAGTGTTGCTTTGCTTTATTTTTCCATTCTATGTTTTTGGTAAGGGTCTCACTATACAGCTCGGATTCCTACTGATCCTCCTGTTTTCAGCCTTCCCAGTGCTGAGGTTACAGGTGTGCAGCACCACACCTGGACTCAGTTGCTGGCTCAGCATACCCTGGGGGTCAGGGCTGGGGTGCTACGCAGGACCAGGCATTGAACTGTGGTGCTTCTGCTTGCCAAAGCAGGTGCTTAGTCCAATGAGCTTTCTCATCGGCCTTTAAGTGTTTCTTGAACAATTGTGATGTTGCTCTAGTTCCTTTACTAGTTAATAAGGTAAAAAACATATACAGTATGCTTATTTTATAAGAAGCAAGTTAACAGTAAAAAATGTTGAATTCAAGAACATATTTCATTGTTTATTGACATACAATATTAAAACCCCACCTAACTTACTACCCTGTGATTGCTTCTTCAGCACAATAGTGGCAAGAAATATTATAGGATATTATAATATAGTATCCTATATATATAATATATCACTTTACCACTCTTACATGTGTAATTTTGAGAATGAAATTAAGACCAACATGGGTATAAAAATGATTTTGAAGCATGGATTTCTATACCAATGCCCCATATAGGAATTATTCTGTTTGGTGAGTGGATATGATTCAAAATCAGCAGTTCTTTGGGATCGATGGAAATGCAGCCAGCCAGGTTGCTATCTGGTCTGGTATCCTCTCTCAACCACTGTCTTCCCATAAAGATCAAAACAGGCTAGCCTGGGAGAAGAAGGAGCTAGTAGCAAAGTGATCGTGTCTTACCAGCAAGGTAGTAAGCTCAGTAAAGTGTCCATTAGGGTCAGGCCTGCCAGGCAGGTGGATTTCCCTTGTAAATAATCTCTCACAGCCTTAACTACAACCATTTTTTTTCTACCCTCATTGGCCTACAGCGAGCTTAATGGAAGAGCCAATTATGCAATAATAAAGATGCCAAATTCAAAGCTCACACATGTAATTTTCAAGTTTTAAAAAGGCTTATCTTATCTTACCTTTCTCTTCAACCCAGCAGGTTCAAGTTGGCAATTTAGTGAAACAACTTTCCCAGAGTAGTGAAGTCTTCAGGTAAAAAGAAGCTTTCAAATCGTAGTATCTGGCCCTTCTGTAATGCATATAACCTTCACACAGGTCACCTTAGCTTTTGTCTGGTGTGATATTTCTGCTTTTTGTTTACCTTTCTAGAAATAATTTTTATTCTTTTATTTACACATTTTAATTACTGGTAGTTGCACCCAGGGCTTTACTCTAAGCTACATAACCAAGCGTTTATTTGCTCAATTGTTTGTGTAATTATATTTAGATAAGATCACACTAATTTTCACAATGGTCCCTAACTCAGAATCATTCTGATTTACCTTTGCAAATATTGATACAGCATCATATTTAACTTTCTATAAGTTTTTTTACTAGCTATGTTAATTTTAGAGCTATACAGAGCTCAGTGATGGGTAGAAATCTTCATTTTTAAAACTAAAGAGCTGTTGCCCAGGTTAGGTATGAGACTATTCCCAGTCAACCACAGGGAGGAAGAAACTCACTTGAGATCTCTATTGAATTTTGACTTAGCTTGATTAAGTATTTGTATTTATTTGTCACCATTCAGCTTTCTCCAGCATCAAAATCACATAGAGAAAAAGACAGAAACAGATACTGCTGTGGGGGAAAAGGAGAAGGATAAAAATAAAGAGGATACAGTAAATAAATGCCTATTTCCTGACTCAGATGTTCAATTTGGGCAACTTTCTGAATAACGATCCTGGGAAGAGATGGATTTCGTCATCCCATTGAACCACAAGGGCTCTCAGGTGGCACATAGTTCTCATGTTCTGGTCTAAAACTTGAAAAGCTTTTTTATTCACACAAATATACTTCAGAGTATCACAATGCAGTCTCCACAAGTGCCACTGAGCAGAATATTTACTACCTCTGGATATGGGAAGAGACCAAAGCGCTACAGAACTCACCAAGTACTAAATGACTTACTGGAGCTCCTGGTGGACCTCTGTCTTGGCTACTAATTTATCAACCCCAAATTACCCTTTACATTACATGACTGTGTTCATAAAGCAAGATCGAGCTCAATTTAGTGATCCTCTTAAGCAGTGAAGTTAAATGGCTGCTATGGACATATTTTGAGGAAGTATTCAAAGGACCCTGGGAAGAAGAGAGGAAAGTTGAAACTGAGGAAAATCTATTCCAACTCCATTGCGCTCACTTTCTAGCATCAAGAGATTAACAAGAGGGAGTGGGTTTCAATTTTAAGAGTGGAATTGGCACTAACATCATTGTCATAATTATCATATTTCACTCTCAGAGAACTTTCAGTCAGTTCCCATCTTTGCCAGTGGTGCAATCACTCTAGAAAGCCACCTGTTGGACATGAAACAGACCTGTCCCCTCCACCTTTCCCTTTGAAATATTGCTAGGATTTATTTTTTTCCTATGCCCATCATTTTATTTCCAACATCCACATGATTTCCACATCATTTTCTTTTAAAAGCCACTGATATTGTGTCCATTTTATTAGTAGAGACATTTAAGTTGTGTGTCCAAATTTTCCCAGTTGGCCCTAAGAGCCTTAACAGACACATACACCTGCACTCCCCAAACTGATGCATTCCCTCAACATAGAAGACAAAATCAACTCTACTTTTCTCCATCTGTTTGTGTTCTGTTTGTACATGGGTATAGAACTCCAAACTATATTGTTAAAATATAGATTCCAGTCCAGGACATTCTGATCATTTCGATTTCTAACATCTATTCACTTGGTGGTGAGGCTGCTGGTCTAGGAAACATGTTTTGAGAAATAGACTCATTTGGACATAGGTCAGTTTGTCTGCTATGTGTAAACATTGCCTGACTTAATTGATCTTATTGCAAAAATTAAGTTTGATTTAATTGAAAGTCTTAAATAAACCTAATTATTATACATGTTGACCCATACACATATCTATTGCATATAATTGAGTATTAATTATCTTTTCCCTAAATAAAGATATTACACCCACAAAATAGTGTTCTGCAATTTTCTGTCTCCCAAAACATCTTGTAAAGTGTTCTCCATAGATCAGTCACCTCACTAATTTTACTGAATGAATAAAATATGAAGTTTGGCAGGTAAGTGATTGCATGAGGAAAAGCAATGACGTTTGAGAGATGGCTCTGATAACAGCCCCACTTCCCATAATCTGTCGTCTTAAAGGACATTGCAGGGTTTTCTAAAGCATAAGCAGTTATTGGAAACAAGTCCCAAGAAATAGAAAAATAGTATATTGAAATGAAAAAGAGATATGATTAAATTCTAGTGTCTGGCATCTGGTACTGATTGCTCTTGTTCCCTATGTGATGAGCAGTCACTTAACCTCTCAGGGCCTCGTTGTCCTCATCTGCTAAATGATGAGTTGGGACTACATTAGGTTTCATCCAACTCAAGCCTTCAATGAGCCGCCAACATCTTTTGTGGTGGGGACAGGAAGAACAGGGAAGAGTGCACCACAGTGGTTCATTCTGTGTCTTTCATTCTGAAAAGAGGTAAAAAGGGCATCCTGTGCTCTGGGCATCCAGGCAGCTGCAATTGCTGTGCTCATTTTGGACTTAATCTGTCACAGCTGCCTGTAAACTGCCACTGAGTGGTGGGTGATGGGGGCTGCTTGAATGAGCTCCATCAGCGATCAATTTACTATCCTCCAGCTATTCAAGATTGCACCTCATTTACTCAAAGAATGAACTGTTGCCAGACAAAAATCTCTGCCTATTTGACTGAAGTAGGTCATGTTTGCACTGTCCCCCAACCAGCAGGTATTGTTGCAAACCCAGGCACAGCAAGGACTATGTTAGTGGAGAGGTTTGGGTAAGGCATAGCACTTGTTGGCAAGCAAAATTATTTCAGGCTCCCAATAAACCCCAGATTAGGAAAGATTTTGATCCTGACTAGATGAAGACTAGTAATTAATCATCGCCGATTCCTCAATATTATAGCTAAGTACAGTCTTATCCACAGATTGAGGAAGTGATCTTTCATTTTTTTTTAAACTCATAGTAGTGCTGCAAGAGTAGCACAGTGCTAAATGCACAAAGGTGTATCTTGGAAGGGTCGATGTATTAATTTAACAAATACTGTATTGACTGAGTGCTAAAGTAGGAATTTTAACTATAGATGTTTGGCCTCTCTCACTTATAATAAAGATCCCAAAACCTAGTGGGTTAAATAACCATTTTATTATTGTTCAAAGTTTTGCATGGAGTGAATCAGCTGGCTGCTGACAGTGAATACAATTTGGTACTCTGGAGACTCTTGAAAGGTCAGCTGTCTAAAATGACACACTCACGAAGTGTGGGCTGTTGACTGCAACAGGGCTGTAAGAAGGTGTCTTCATTTTCCATGTGACCCCATGAAAGTTGGCTTCTAATACCATACCTGTAGCACCAGTATTAGGAAGTGAAAATTAGCAGTCTTTTAAGGCATTGCCTCAAAATGTCCAGAATATTTCTGATACCTTTTATGAGTCAAAATCAGTAATAACTTCAGTCTACATTAAAGTGGAGGAGAAATACATGAATTCCTTGCCAAGAAAATAGGAGGTATGGATTAGCAACGAAAGAGTGTCTGGGAGCATCTACAGACACTTGATCAAGGTTTTTAATTATCTGAGTCATTTTCCTTAATTTACATAAAGCACTGTAATTAAATGCACAAAGACATGTGCCCACTAGAATGGCTAAAACTAAGAAAAATGACAATTATTGATGAATTTCTAGAGAGTAATCAGAATTTTCATGCATACTGATGGAAATGTAAAATGTCCCAATATCCTTAAAAGACTATTTGACAGGTGCTTAGGAATTTAAAGGAAAAAAAAAATCTAATCTATAGTGACACAAAGCAAACCAGAGATTGCTTGGTATCATGAGGGATTAGAGGATGGTATGATTGACAAGAAGGATATAAGGAATCCTTCAGAAGTGAAGTAATATTAATATTCGTGATTGTCATTATGGTTACATAAACCTATCAATTTATTGAGTCATCAAACCATGCACTTAGAGATGGTGCGTTATGCTGCATGCAAAGTATAACCCAATAAAGTTGACTTGAAAGATAAGTTTCTAGATCTACTTTCTCTGTTGCCAAGAGTTCTGAAATTCACCCATAGGCTTTGGGTAGCAGAGCTTACCTTTCTCCTGTGTACATACATTTCTCCTTGACACATTAAATGTACCTGAGAACTCACTTCCTGATTTTGTGGAAAGAACATGTCCCTGATTTGTATAAGTGGTCTGCGACCCAACACTGTATTTCTCTAATGCAACAAAATGATAAGGCTGCCGTATAATAGAAGACATTCCTCTGGAAAGTTTGTACAGGGTCAAGTGATAGAGCATCACAGCATAATGTGCAGCCAAAGCCTAAGTGGTTGGCACTCGCTCCTGAAGTTTCTTTCCTAAAATATCACAGGAAATATATCAAGAACTCCAACTTACTCAGACCACACCCACTAGCATTTTTCCAGAGCACCTCTATGCTTCTGATAAATGATACCAATTATTACTATTATGTTATTATATGGGTCATGTTTTTAAGCATAATTTTTTTTGCCATTTTGAGACAGAGTCTTGCTGTGCAGCTCAGGCTGGCCTTGATCTCACTTTTTGGCCCAGGTCGGCACCCTAATAACAACAATGCTCCTGCCTCAGCCTCCTGAGTGCTGGGACTACAGGCAAGCACCACACCTGGATATTGTGATATATATAGACTTACCCACTTAAGAGTTGCTATTTTCTCTAAAACCATAATTCTCCTGTAAAGGTATTATAATTCAGTCTTAGGTTACGATTTTGTTTTTCAATCTATATCATCAACTTTATTTTATTTCATTTTCTTGTTTTCAAATAGGTTCTCAATAAGTTGCCTGACTGGACTGAACTTGAAATTTTTCTGCCTCAGTCTCCTGGGTTGCTAGGATTACAGGTAGACAGCACCATCTTTGGCTGTCAACTTATTCTGAAATTCATCTTAAGGCAACTTAAATTCTTCTTTAGTAGCTTGCACAATATGGACAAGAAAGTCATATTCTAAAGGGGGCTAAAGTGTAGAGGGAACAACAGGGACAAAGCAAGAGAACTTTGTCAAATAATCTCCATAAGCACAAGCTTCTATAAGACATTTAGGCAATACAAATAAGGAAGAAGACAGGCAAGGAAAACTGTCTTCAGCAAAGAAAAGCAAGCACTAATCATGCCCAGAAGCCGAGGTGTGAAATTCCTTACCTCTCAGATAGCAGTACTGTAGATACTGACCCAGACCAAGATTTCTCTGTGGATTGGATCAAGGGGATCAGCTTGTCTATTTGTCTTTACTGCTGGCTCTTGTTCAATGGGTTTTCCCTGGGATAACAATGAAGAGTATTGCTGCTGGGAACTCCTGGCTACATTCTGAACCACCCAAAGCAGTGGTTTACACTCTTGAATGTGTGCTGAAAATCTTCGGGGGATCTCTCATGCCCCCATGAAAACCCAGTTTTCCATATTTTATTATGTTAATCACATAAGTGTCTTTATGTCTAGTAGGTTATAGCTTATTTATGTAAGGTTATAGGTTATGTATTTGAGTGAGTACACACACACACATACACATACACACACACACACAAACACACCCCCCACAGTCCTCATGTGTATTTATAGTTTATAACTACTGACATAGAAAAGCTATATGAGATACCTGTATGAAGGTTTTCACACTCACTTATAATTAGTGATCCACAAATTAAAACCACCTTTTAATTATTAGAAAAATATGATGTAAAATATCCCATTGGCAAGGGTATGGTAAACTGATTCATGTATTTTTGATAGAGATTCATATATGCATACTCCTGGTGGATGGTAATTTGAAAATAACTAATAAAAATGCTTTTGCCTTTTGACCTAACAATTACTTGCATATTAATTTACAGTTTTTTATTTTCAAGAAATACAAACGTGTTTGTATAAAAGTTAACTCATTAAAGCACTTTTTTGTAATTTTTTAGTATTGAAATATAAGAAGCCATAGGGTCACGTGCTTCCACAAACTGCTGTATCTACAGTACACTGCTGCGAGAGGTAGGCGAAAAAGAATGAGAACTATCTTTGGTCACTGAAGAGATTTCCAGAGATATTGTTAATTGAAAAAAGCACAATGCAATAAAATATATCTATAGAAACTGCACTTTCTATTAGAAAGGGAAATAAGAAGCTACATATGTATCTATCCAACTGCACACAAAGAATAGAAGCAAGGAAATCTCAAAAGTTAATGAATTTTGTTACCAGTGGAGCCAAGTGGGAGTTTTATGAAACTTATGTGGGTGTAGCCATGCTTTTTTATTGATACATTTCTATGTAATTTCCCCTTTGACTCCAAATTAATATATCACCTAACCCTCCCCCCTCCAAAAAAAGTATTCTCAAAGACAGAGAAAATTGATAGGATGTGAAGACCGATGTCCCTTACTGAATTTCAAACATTGGCTTGATGACACTGAAGAAAAACATGAAACTAACTCAACGATTATTTGACAAAAAAGTTCAAGATGATCACATTGTGGGTTTTTTTTTTTTTTTCCCTTATGTATGTGGTACAGGGTCTACAGGGTCTCACTATGTAGATCAGACTCATGGTGATTCTCCTGTTATCAGCCTCCCAGGCATTGAGATTACAGATGTGCCACCACACCCAGTCTCAATTACATTCTCAGTGTGCCCTGTGGGTGGGGCCTTCATGGCTTACTGGGATCAAACCCTGGCTGCTTAGCTCTGCTTAAGCAGGCACTTTAGTCCACTGAGCTATCTAGCTGGCCTAATCAGTTTTTCTTTAATGTATGGTTATGAAGGTGAACCATTGACCTAGAAAAAAATACTGTTTCTTCTAATAACTTGCACAAAAATATTGTTTTTGCAGTCAGTAGTGTTGCAGACAGCCTAGCTTGTAATCTCATTGGTTGACCAAAGTTGTGTCCCACCTCATGCCCACCTAAGCGAGTTTCCATGTTCTTCACCACCTTAGATCCTCCTCACCATGTGGTTTTCCTTTATAATATTATAGGTAGAAATATTATAGACAATTAGACAGGGCCAGGCCCTCAAAGAGACAAGATGGAAGACAAGGCGACTTTACAACTGGGAAGAGACACACACTCCCATGCGGGCGACACCTGAAGACCAAGACAAAAACAGGAAACAGCTACATACTTCCCTAGAAATGGGCATTAGGTATTGATATACTAAATAGGTATCAATCACCTTAGAAGAGCTCAAATGAGTCACTAGCTCAACCCTCAACAGGAAGAGACCCTGTCCTGTATTCATGCCTCTTTGCTACATGATTCGCTTCCTCATTTGGTCCTGAATTTAATCAACTTTACCTGAACAATAGAGCTTATGATCTCATTGGTTGACCAAAGTTTTGTCCCACCTCATGCCCACCTAAGAGAGTTTCCATGTTCTTCACCACCTTAGGTCCTCCTCGCCACATGGTTTCCCTCTATAAAAGTCCCTGGAAGAGACAACTTCCTGGGGAACTACCCTCTCAGGGTCCCCCTCCTGTCCCTCTCTTGGTCAGGAGCTTTCTTTCCCTCAATAAATATATTCTGCTCATAACCTCTGTTTGTTCCTAAAATTCATTCTTTGGTTTTAGAGAACACAAACTGGTCCAGGTCAGGTCTGGAGATCATGTCATTTGGAGGTTCCCTATATCATTTGGAGGTCATCCACTCAAGATCAGTTTTTCTCCCTGTATCAGTAGGATCCTCAATCCCAGTGAGTCTTTGATTTTCTTGGTGATATTAGATCGATGGTCATCCTCAGGCTGTGGCCACAGCACTGTGGGGCATGCAGAAGCATTTCTGATATTAAAGCTATGTCAGAAGTCATGGATGGGATCTTGTCACACCCAAAAGATATAGGTACTGATGGAGCAAAGGTCTTCTTCCAAAATTATGAGTGATATTACTTAAAGAGAACAACAACAAAATAAAATGAAGAAAGTCACTCACAGGTAAGAAAAGGGGTTCTAACCATCAAGGCTGATATGGTGTAGCCTACAGAGCAGGGTCATAGGGAGATCTAGCTCAGAAGGAAATCTAGCATACACTTTCAAATCAATGACAGTAAGTTATGGATGGAAAACAGAAGAAGATTCTGCTTTAGAAGTTCTAACTTTGAGTAAGGGAGGTATCTGATAATTGCACTGAACACAAAAGAATACATAGGTAGAGGATTTTTAGAGACCCCTGCAACCACTAAAGCAATCCCACTAAACACATGGAAACTATAAGATGTTTTGTAGGAATCTAAGAGGCTTGGAACAGAACAGGTTTGCTAAATTTTAATGTACATCAGGATAAGCTGAGAGCTTGTTATAACATGAATTTCTGAGCTCCAGCACAGAAATTCAGCAAGATAGAGTGAGTTTCAGTGATCTGATCTGACAGAAAGCAAATAACTTCTTCTTTTTGTACTTCTTGTTCTTGTTCTTCTT
>NW_004524713.1:2669017-2690933 GCF_000260255.1 Octodon degus | reverse complement strand
TTCTTCTTGTTCTTCTTCTTGTTCTTCTTCTTGTTCTTCTTCTTGTTCTTCTTCTTCTTCTTCTTCTTCTTCTTCTTCTTCTTCTTCTTCTTCTTCTTCTTCTTCTTCTTCTTCTTCTTCCTTCTTCTTCAACTTTTTTATTGCAAGCAAACTTCTAAGGAGAAACAGAGGTAGGTGGTCTGACCACATTTTGAGAAACATCTTTGATGGAGAAAAATGATTCCAGCTATCAAATTGTTTGCAGGTGGTAAAAAGAAATTATGGCCCCAGTTGAGATAGTTCAGGTTTAAGTAAGAATTGACATCTGACTACTGGCCTAGCTGATATTATCTCTCCTAATGTTATTAAATATTTCCCACTGTAATACAATATAAATAAGTAAATAGTATATAAATATGTAGACTAAACTGTATATAAACAAACTGTAACTGAATAGTTGGATTGCACATTTAAGTTTGCATGGAAGAGATGATTATTATGTCTGATTATAGGAAATGGAGATTTTCACCATTATGCTATAAACTGCTTCCCTGAGAGCATACAGTAAATAAAATTGGTAGCAGCTGAAATCCAAAACAAAATGTAGGCCCACACAGTTTTTAAGCAGTCCGAATTGAATTTAGTTTCACTTGAGAGACAACTGGGAGTGGGAACTGAGGTAAGGACTCTTCCTTCAAGAGAAAAGATAAGCATGACATAAATAGAAGGAATATTATCTCTAACTCACTTTTTGGGAGGGTAGGCTATAGCATACCCCAAAGGAACATAAACATGAATCTTGAATTCTGGTTGTATCATAGGGAATTCATGATATATTGATATTTTTCTCATGTTGATAATGTCTACTCACCGAATAAAGGTGTCAACACATGTACTTTGTAGAGGAAGGTGGAGGAAAAGACAGTGCAAAACTAGTTCTGTGTCCTCAAGGAAAATTAAGTTAGAGTCACTCAGTGTCTGTGGCTGTGTGTGCACATAGTCTTAGCTACTCATGAGGCTGAGACAAGAAAATCTCTTGAGTTCAGGAGTTCAAGACCAGATTGAGCGGCATAACAAGATTCTGTTTCAAAAACAAACACAAACAACAGAAAGAAAACAAAAAAAAATGAAATTATTTTAAAAGTCCAGAATGGATTTCCATCCATTCATCATCCAACTAGTTGACCTCCAGTTTCTATGCCATAAACAAAACAGAATTTTAGAAATTTATTAAATAAAAGTTATATTTTGAAAAGCTTATTGGAGCCCAATACAATGAAAGTTTGGCGTCAGTCTTTGTATAAGATGTTATATTTGAAACTTTTTCCTACATGAAGAATGACAAAGATATTTATTATGAACCACCCCGATGAAGATCTTAAAGAAAACATGGATTCGAAAACTGGAAAGCACCTCAGCCATGGTGAGGTTCGTTCACACCTAGTCAACCTCTCCTAAACATACTTATAGCATCATCATCCAGAATAACAAAAAGACCTCTCATGAGTCTTCTCTTATGTGTTAGAAATGTAGTCAGGTCCTGGAGAAGGAGGAAGTGGAGCTCCAATACAAAGTCTCTAAATAAACAAGCACCCAGCCACGTGATCAGACAAGAAGGACATCTACTATAAGTTACTGCCTCTTTCCCTAAAAGATTCCAAAATGTAACAAAACTTTTAAGTCATGTAAACTGCTCCATAGAACATGCTAATTGAAGTACAAAAGGAAAGAGCCTCTACAACTGCAGCTGTTGGATGTATAGTTCCTGTATTAGTCACTAATATATGTGTTATAATTGTCACTGTCTTCTATTAATTTTCAGCTTTCTTTAACCACCAGTTAGTAAATTCTGTCATTCACGATTGTTCAGGTGTTACTCAGGGAACTTTAGTTCTAAAGCACTAGCGCTAGCTTGGTATAACTTGAATTTGCTCTCTCTCAGAGACTTCAAAATGAAGAAACAGCATATATGCAATGCCATCACGTGCTAGATTTTGGTAAGGAACACAAAAGGAGAAGGCCCTTTGTGTAGTGAAAGCAGTTCCAACTTGCTCTGCAAATAACAGGAAATTTAGAGGAAAATTGATAAGAAATGACTTCGCTTAAAGGTATATTTGGAGACCAGGGTTGTAGGTCAGTGGCACAGCACCTGCCTGGCAACTGTGAGGTCGTGAGTTCAATTCCTATCATCAAAAGAAAAAAAATAAATAAAAGCCTATTTTTTGCTAACACTTGAAATCCCAAGATCGTTCTTAAGTCTGCGCAAAGCAACTCCATAATGATTTTGAGCAGAATTAATTGGGTTCTCCTCTCTGCTCTCGTTTGCCACTGTCTCAGACTTCAGAATCCAGTACATTTTTACATTTCTATAGCACCCAGAATAATTACATTTCTCCCAAGGATGTTGTCATTTTCTAGAAATAATAAGACCATCACGTGCCCTTCTGATCATGACCCAGACCCCTCTGAATGTACCAGGGAAGGTTTCATTTCAGTTGTATGCATTGTCTCTGGAATTCTATTCCTCTTCTGGATGTTTATTTTTCTCTGAAGAAAGAAAAGTTGTTTACAAAATACAGGGGAGCTCTTTGCATTTTTTCCCTCCATCTACACCTTTCTCCTTTTCACATTTTTTATGTTAGTCTTTTCTTCTCCAGCAAAGGGTAATTTGTATACTAGCTGAAATAAAAGGAGCTTAACAGATAAAATCCATGGTCCAAGCCTGTGGAAATCACTGAGGAGTTAATGAAATTTCTGTGCCTGGAACAGATTATTAGGCAACAGCTGAGATTGGAAAAAGATTAAGCTACTGAATTGCTGGCAGGACCAAAGCAAGGAGTCTAAAGTCAGCATTCATCATGCCCCATAGACGATGAACAATTCAGGAAATAAAATTGGGTGATTTGTTCTGAGCTTTTAAGCCATTGTACCCTGTCCTCTGCTGACCCAGATGAGTGGTCATTCTTTCGCCTAGTTATGACACTCCCCTGACTGAAAACTTGCACTAGTTGCCTAGAACCTTTTCATTCATAGCCCCACATTCTAGAACCTCTAGAACCCCCTTTCCAATACCTCCTTGAAGTGTTTCTCATTTTTCCCCTGTGTGAGTTTTCTTTGGGGATTCAGTAGTATTTTTTTTTGTACACAATAAACATTCATTCACTGTGTTTATTCATTGATCTCTGTTTCTATATTGTTGTTTACATTATGAGTTTATCTGCAAATGATCATTCTTCTTTTTCTGTTTAGCTTCAAGACAAATAATAAAGTTTGAATTTTGCATTAACAAATAGATGGACATGGAGCCCTGACAGAACTGCGCCACACAGGCTTATGCTGATACTTTGATAAATATTTCTTCTTTCCAAGGAATCCTGAGTCTTAAATAGGAGGCAACCAGAAAAAATCATGTTCAGTGATAATTATGGTATCTGAATAGTAACTTCCATATATTGAATGATCACTAAATGTTTTCCAAAGACTAACATTTTTATTCATCGTAAATACCTTATTTAAGAGACTGTAATTGTCCCCACTTTATATAAGGGAAAACTGTGGCTTTATAAGACTAAACAGTTGCTCAAAGTCAGTAAAAATAGAGCTTGTCTGCTATTAACTGTTGCATTTGTTTTACCATGTGATACAGCTGGTTGTCCAGCTTTTAGTACATTGAATGAAATAGAAAAGAGAAGGGCTAGAAAAGAATATATAACTAAGTAGACTTGTAGGATACTATGCAAGTGCTCATGAAACAATGCTTACAGGGAACTTAGTACCAAAAGTGCTAAAATAATCTTATGTAGAAATAGATATAGGGAAAGGGTTGTCAGAGACACAGAATCCAGCCTTTGTAGCAGGAGTTCATACAAAGCAAAGAAAAGGTGTGCTTGTGAAGCAGTGGTTTCTCCATGACAAAAATGCATTGTCCCTAATGTTTCTCTGGATAAAAGTCCCTGTGAGTCACCGAAAGAGCAGTGATACTGCAAGTCTCTACTTTTCCAGGATAATGATTGTCAGCTGCATTATTTCTGTTCCATGGCAGGGTCTCAGTCTTTTGTTCCCTCGTGATTTCTGCTCCTTCTCAGAGGCAGAGATGGCAAAGGATTAAATAAGATTGACACTGAGTGTCTCCTCTTCCTTCAGTACTATCCACAGTGGGGTAGAGTCAATAGGCCTGTGTCTTATTTTTTATTTAACTTCTTTGTGTTAAAATGCTTTGCATGCAGATTAACTTTTCTGCTCAATACTACCTAATTGATTTACCTACCTTGAAGCAGAAGCTTTCAGGGTCTCTGATAGGTTGATGGAAATTCTTTCTTTGTTTCATAACTGCCTCTGTCAGCAATAATTCAGATAGGATGGAGAGTCTTCAATATTTTCTAATGACAAAATCCCCTGAGCACTTTTCGAAAGGACACCAGTTGTGCTACACTCATTTTATTAGGTGTCTTCAGCTATTTGCATCGCTGCAACAAAAAATAATTGCTCCTACACAATTTATAAAGGAAAGAAATTATTTTTTAGAGTTTTGGAGCTGGGTGTCCAGGACCAAGATGCTAGCAAGCTTGTTGTCTAATAAGAGACCAGACTCTGTTTCCTGGATGGCAACCAGCCAGAGCATCTTGCGGAAGAAGTAATCAGCATGCCCCTACATAGTAGGAGGGACAGAAGGAGAAGAGACCAGTCCCTTCAACCTCCCATCTTTTTAAATGTTGCTAAGCCCATTCACGTGAATGCTCCTCTCATATTTAGCCAATTCCTAAAAGCTACAACTCTTAATATTGTTTCATAGCTAGGGATACAGCTTAGTGGCACCGTACCTGCCTGGCAAGCATTAAGTACTGAGTTTGATTCCTAGTATGGGGCAGAGGGAGGCACTTGTCCAATACTGTTGCACAGTAGATTAATTTTCTGTGTTAATCTTGGAAGGAAGCTCATTATTGAAAACTTATGGTAATTGTAAATGTCTGGGAAAGCAAGTGTAGAGACCATACGCAAAATGACTACACATTGAGCATAGTATGTATAGCAAACTATTTTTAATTAATTAATTTATTTTTTCATTCACTCATTTCTTATAGGATCTTGCTATGCAGCTCAGACTCATAGTGATTCTCATGTCTCAGCCTCCCTAATGCTGGGATTCCAGGTGCGTGCCACCATGTCTGACTTTACGGCTGACAAGGCTCACCTGGGGTCCCAGGGCCTTCACAGCATGTGGTAAATGGGATCTTACACCTCCTAGCTATCTCCCCAGGTCAGAAGCTGTTTTTAAAGTCACTTTTCATGTTTATCCATCAAGCAGATATTATGTGATGAGAATTATGATTTGAACTTAAGGAATATGAAATTTTATTGCAGAGATGTTAAGCAGCCTGCACAAATTAGCACAGTTCAGGAATTCTGGAGCTAAAATTCCCACCCAGTTTTGTCAAACACCTAATTCCATCCTTCTGCTCCTTTCCTTGTCCACACAGAGCTCCTGTACATCTCCACTCTAAAACATTTAAACAGAACAGTTATTAAAGCACAGATTTAAAGCTCACAGTGAAAACATAGTTGTGACAAAAAAAATACAGGTGTGGTAATCCAGTATGGATAATGTATACAAAAGTGTACCTTGGCTTAGTGTAAAGGTCCTACATGTTTTCTGTGTTTTTTTAGTTATTTGTATGGATTTAAATCTAGATACATGATAATTAGCTTTATAAAGTCTTGTAAAATAAATGAATTACTTTTTTAGTGAATTTTTTTTTAAAAAGACTGATTCTCAACAGTGCAACTTATTTCCTAGCATGTTGTTCCTTACATGCTAGGAAGCAGTATCCACCTAAGCAGAAGGGAGGGGTGGCTCCTCAGGGCTTTGTGACAGAGGTGGCACCGAAGACCTTCAAGCAGAAGAGGGCTTTGATCACTGAACAAAGGAGTTGCTCTCACAGGAAAGGGCACTGGCAAAAGCAGCCCTGGTCTCTGGCTCCAGGATCAGGCAGTGGCCTCAGGGCCTGTCTTCAGTACAAAGCAAACCCCAGGTCTCCTCACCAAACCTGACAGTGTTGTTCCTATTTGAACACCAAATGGATCCACCTCCTGCAAAGAGAAAAGCCATCTTGTAGACTTTGCTTGCAGCTGTTTGTACGGCTGCCTGCCTTCAGGCCCACCTCCTAGCTTTCATGCTGAATTCTTCTCCTATTTGCATGAACTCTCAAAAGCATAAGACAGCCCTCTGTTACCCACAAACCACTACATCCAAGAAAAGAAGTTGCATATTTTAGGACTCTTTCCACCATTCCTGATGCTGTCTACCTATACTTGTCTACTCAAAGCCCTCTGTACTACTGTCAGCAGTGCAATCCAAGATCTTTACGTTCATGGAGCTCCCAGACCAGTGAGAGATGCTGTAATAGCACAGGCTCTGTGCATTGTGTGTCGAAGATATAATCTAGGAAATGAGTTTGGTATTTGGATGATGCAAAGGAGTAGGATCAGAATGAGTGAAAGAATTAGAAAAAAAAGCCTTCGTTAGAGCAATGGTCTTAGTACACCCTGTTCCTTCTGTCCACTGCTGTTGGAGACTGTGTCAGTAATGGCCACAGAGAACATAGCAGAGTAGAATACTACTCTAACAATGTGGGAAGAAAAGGACTTAAATGTAAAAGCAAACATCAAGCTAAGTTGCTCTCACAGGAAAGGGCACTGGCAAAATTAGCCCTTTATTACCCAGTGTTAAGGTCCTTCTTTCAGAAGGACGATAATACTGGGTAATAAGATCTTGAATCAGCCAGGATCATGTGCAACACTGAGTGCCCTGGTCGGAGGTGATCACATGGAGAACTGATAATTTAACTAATGTTTCAAGAAAGAAAAGATGGTCAGTATGGGTTTGAATGCCACATAGCAAGGCATGAGAAAATCCTTTGAGCTGAAAAATATCTCTCACAATGATCTGTAAATTCCCATTGTATTTATTAGTGTAGTGAGGAATCTAGGCTAATGCAATTTTGTGATTCCCCAGCCACAAAAATTTAACAGATTAGTGTGACAAGTCACTGCCTCTACAGATCCACAGAGACCATGCTTCCCATAGGCTAAACCCAGTGAATAGCTGAGCAAAATAGGGGCACTGAAACAGGTCCATTGCAGTGAGAAAAGGAACTCATGGAAAGGGTCCTTTCCCAAAGGTCCCAGCGTGGGTCTTGTTGAATCTTTTCTGGAATTATGCCATCCTCTGAAATTCTTCCTTCTTCAGCGTCCTGCTTTCCTTCTGTTCATCCACGAGTGTCAGGACTGCATCACAGTCTGTGGGCTCTGTCTTCCGCTCCCAGCACAAACTTTATGTATTGGATCTTTTCTCGGCTTCTGCTTTTCAGTGGATCCCTAGGAATGCCACTCTAAGCAGAAGTTACCCAACTGCTTCTCAGAATGCTAAGTGAAGGGTAAAGCAGCAATCACTAAATGAGAAGATGTAGCTTATGTAGTATTTCTAAGATGCATCCACAGTCCAAAAACAAGAAGCACATTTCACTTCTAATGGGGACATAGGGAAAACAGGTGGTATAAATAAAATCATCCTTTCTGTTTCCTCTTGAGTATAAAAAGCTAAGGAAGGACGAATATTCCTTTACCAGAATTAGAAGTTTATGATACCACTGCCGGCCGTGTTGTCCACTAACTGCCTTCTAGGTGATGTTAACTATATCTGGCCACACTTAACTGGTTCTTTTCTTAAAGAACACATGCTCAGTGTTTCAGATTGAAAAGTGCAATTGACCAGCTGACTAGACTCAAGGATATAAAATGTTGTGCCAAGCAGAAGGTAAAACATACAAGCTGAGCTGAACACAAAAGCAAACCCATGCTTATTACATAAGAAAGAGCTGTCCAGAGAAAAGGCTTGGGACAATGGAGCTTGCAAAGGAGTCTGGAAGAAAAGATTTATAGCATCAATTAGAAACCAAAGACTAGAGCTGTCACCCACAAGTGTTGAGGCTTCAATTTTTTCTTTTACTCTTATTTCCTTTCCCACTGGAAACCACTCAGGACTATTCTTCTTGATAGATTTGGTGGTGTATAATGATGTAACTCTGTTCTGCTTCAAGAGTTGTCTTACTCCGTTCTGATTGAAATAAGAGGGAAAGAAAAAAATCCCCTCAGTTTTATATGGCTATAGTTTTATGATGATTTCTTTAGAGTTTTTTCCTCTTTTAGATCCCCCAAATCCTCCCTGAAGCAACAGCTTCTCTGAAAGAATGTGAACCAGTCAATCCTTCCTTCATGAGTTATAACAGAAGCTTTGTGTTTTGGATAACAATGGTGCCCAGCAGCACACTGAGGTCCTGAAAGCCCATCCCACAAGGATCACTCAGAGCTCATGCCTGATTTCCCTGGGCTACAGCTACAGAGACGTTGAATGAAGGTGACACTGGTCTCATGGATCCACTCACAGTTGAGACACTTACACCACACTGACCTCTTGCTACCAGTAAAAGGTAGGTGCAGGAAACTCCTAAAAGAGAAAAAAAATGGACGTTTATTAAAACATATAAATACTTATTCTCATGAGATTGAAAAAAAAGAATACTCTACAGAGAAATAAGCAGTTCTCCTTAGATAACAAAGAAGTGCCATAAGGTGATGGGCCAAGCCAACAGCATTAATAACTGCATGCATTTATAGCCTGCAAAGCATTGCTATGCCACGGGAATGATTATGTCGCTGAACTGATGGCATTATTTTGAGTCCTGTTGAGCTGTCAAGCAGAGTAGCTGCAGTGCTAGCATTTGAAGGTGTGCTGCAGATCACGAAAGTTCTTTCCCCATAGTTGGATGGAGTTGCCTGTTCATCACGACAGGATGTGTATATGTACGAGTGCCACACATGTCCCTGATCAATCAGGAAAACCTAGAAATTGGGAAATGGAGTTCATCCATACCATTAACTGTGGACTAGAGTCTATAAAATGATATAATCCAGAATTAAAATAATTTTTTTTTTCGGAACCAGGGTTTGAACTCAGACTCTTGTGCTTGCCAGAGAAGCGCTTATTCCACTGAGCCATCTCCCCAGCCCCCAGAATTAAAATAATTCTAACAATGTAGTTTATCAGAGTGGAAAAAGCCACAGCATGAAATAATATTACTTGCCTTGATCTCAAAACAAGGGAAAGCTACATCTAAACTGTGTGTTGGTCTTGAATTGAATATGAGTGTGAGCACTTTTGTTTGTGTAATACTTTTATGAACTTCCCACAAACTGACATACTTACATGCTGCAACTTATACCGCATGAAGTTAGACTTTATATTCATGGTATCACCATGAAAACTTGACTCCACTTCATTCTATAGTGTGTTCTACCTGCTGTCTCATCTGCTGACAACAGCTGAGTATGACCTTTTGGCTCTAGCCAGACTTTACCTCTTTGCTATAACAATATCACTTTCCAAATACCTAAGGAAACATACTAAGACATAGTAAAAATCATCTTGAATCTTGAAATAAGTCGCAAAGTTGCACAGGATATTGTCACAGTTTTAAGGAAAAATGAGTCAAAAAACTAAGACACAAAGTTCTATGATGAGGTGAAATTCACACAGTTCACAATTAGTACAACCTGGGATTGATCTTCAAATGAAGAGGTCATCATATCTTAAATTAGTGCTTAAGTTGTCATTTTCAAAAAGATACTAGGTTTATTTGAATTGTTTGGTTTAGGTTTGAAATTTAACTCTTTTCTTTAAGAGTTAAGGGCATACAATCATACTGCAGATGTTTTCTAGAGGAAAGAGGCCAGTGGAATCCCTAGTATAAAGGAACCAGAAAATGGACCAGTTCATTAAATTTTCCTGTTTATATGAAAGCATAAGGTAAGACCTAGTTACTGGGATTAATATAAGGTTAAGGATTAGTAAATCGCAAAAATGAGTGCAAGATACAACATATTTGAACAAATACCACCATCACGGCCTGGGTGGCATCCACAGTGAGAGGGATGAGTCCTTCTAGAGCATGTTAGTGATAGCAGGAGAGTAGTAAGGAGAACTCATAACTGTGTTGAACCCTTTTATCCTATGGGGAGAAAAGGGCAGAATGACATAGGCAGCAATTTCATGAGATTATGGAGCAAAATACAGAAAAAAAGAAAGTGATGATGGAGAGACATGTGTGAGAGTTTATTTCCTTTAAAAAAGAAAAAGTTGGGAGAAGGAGATACTGAAAGGGAGATTCAAATGGAAACATCATAATGATTGAATCACTGAGAGGTTGGGAAGGCCAGAATAGGCCTCCAAGGAAAGATTCTGGAAGTTTTCCAGCTCTCTTCTTTTCTCTAGCCATCAAATGATGGAGATTTGTTGAACATGACACCTGGTTGCCCTGCATTATGGATCTGAATGAAGAGACAAAAGAGAGAGCTAATTGTTTTCCATGTATTCAAGTTTAATTCAGTGCACTTTTAATTAGGACTCTGGTGGGACTGAAAATCAGCTACTTTTGCACTGGCAGCACCTGACAGCAGGTGACTATGCAGGAGACAGGGATTATTATGAAAGTCACTAAGGTCACATTGGCATCAACTAAGCAAGTCACACAAAGTCCTGGAAATGCCATGCCTAGTATCAAAAAGGGACCCACTCAGGATCAAAAACACTCTGCAGGCTGTGAAACATTGGAGCACAGCCAGAGTGTGAAAGGCAGATCAGCTCAGACCTGCCGAAGAGGTTCACAAGTACAACAATCGCTGAGAAAGAGAGGAGCTCACATTAACTCTGTGTGTGTGTGTGGGGGGGGGGGCAAAGGACCACAGAGCCTTATACCACAACCTCCATGTTTAACACTTGAAGTTACCCTTCCTAATTCAAATCCATTTTTAAATATGAAAGCTTGAGTCATGCTAGCTTCCTCACTTTATGAGGCTACTTAAGTAGGAGTCAAACTTTATGCAAAGTCATTCCCAAGTTCAGATCTTATTTATAGTCCATCCAAAACCCAATTACAATCCCTCTCACATTCTATGATTTCTGGTTTTCATAGAAATCTCAGCAATACATTTTCACTTTCACAAAGAAACTGGGTACGTTGTTACATATGTCCTGTATCTATAGTTTTGTAATAATAAAATGTATTTATTTTCCTGACTCTAATTTTCGCTTCTACTTTCCAAGTATTTGCACAGCACTTCCATGTCCATGCTATCTATGGAGTGTATGTTTCAAAGCTGCCACAGGGTAATTAACAAAGCCCTTCTCTGGGGGCTAGGAACCTTCAACATGTGTTATGTAACAGATGCAAGGAACGCATATGGGAAACACCTTGTCATATCATTTTTCCTAACATTTAAATGGATTCCTTCAATATAAATCAACATGTACTGATATGGAGTAAATTACTAAAATTTTTAATTATACATTTTCCACTATTACTCATCTACTGACATAGGCTGTGTCCATGAAGAAATTTGGGTAGCTATTAGAGACTGTTTTTATTTTTGCCACGTTTTTCACTTCAAAAGAAAAGTAGTTATCTTACATGCAAAACGTAAAGGAAAACTAAATTTGATACTTTAGTTGAGTAGGAAGGTCACTGGGTCAGAATCCTCCTAATGACACATCTGTCATTTTGTGCCTTTTAAAAGTTTGAATGCTTTTCTATAAGCAAGAAGAATGAAGTCCAAATGATTCCTCTCTGAAGAACAACTGGAAATCTAGCTAAACTTCCTGTCATTGCAGACATGATTGCAGCAACTTCCTAATGTGATTCCCTGTTTTTATCCTTACATCTGCTTAAAATAATCTCATTACAGAACAGCAACTAAGATACTTAATATCTCTGTAAAACAGAACAGGTAAAAAGGCAAAAAATAAAAGTACAGGTATTTTAATGAATAACTATAATGCAAGCACTCTGGACATCATAGCAAGCACAGAAACACAAAGCTGTGATCTATCTGAGAAGCATCTATACCTGTTGGGCTCTCTACTTCATGTTGCTCCTTCTTTCATGAGCCACTACTGTCTCAGTTCTCATAACAACCCCTACATAATATTTCTCAAAAGTTTACTTTGTAGCTGGACATTCTTAGTTTTTCTTGCTCATGTATTTATTTGTGCTCATTAAACATCTTTTAATCTTTAGGAACTACTTAATTCATCCTTTTTCTTTTTCTTATAATTAATACATTGAGTACTCTGGGATACCTAATTTGCAAAAGAGCTATGGTTCATTGCATCATTGTGCTGCAAGCCAACAAATTATTTCCACCTGAAAAGTGGGAAATGGATCAGGGTAAATTTCCTTCCATTATGCATTAGCATATTTCAAAACCTATTGCTCTACATTTACTTATTGCCATATTTTTCAGCAATTCCAATTGATACTTATTTTGAAATGCAACTGTCATGTCTCCTGACACTAGAAGTCTTCTTATGAATGACACTTGGAACTATGTGGCATGTCATTAGGACTTCCATTAATTATTTTTCTAATATTGAATAATAGCATGTTCTAGGATCAACTCAAACATTCCCATACTTGGTGGTAACTGTTATACAAGAAGTCTTCCTGTTCCTTAGCTTTTGTAAAATAGCATTTCAAGATTTTAAGTCTAGAATCTGTGCACCTTTTGTCTCTATCATTCTTTGTTTACTTATTGGTAATAGACCAATAATTAGGAGATGAGAATGGAAGGATGAGCACTATTCTAATTCTTTCAGATCAAATTTCAAACTGAAAATCTGTTTTCTTCTTGTGTAAAGGTTCCAGAATATAATGCCTGTGTTAGTCTTTACACAGCAACAGTCTGGTTCCAGGATGACATGGGATTAAATAATAGAATTAAAGTAGATCATACATTTTCATTTGGTCTATTTCGCATTATCTAAACAGGTTTTGGGAGGTGGAGCTGGCAAAAGAACCCAGGCACATGCTAGACAAGCACTTTCAAGCCCTTTATGCCTAAACTATAAAGACTTATACCTCATATCCGAAATAACTTCACCAGTAACACCAGCACTCAAAGAAGGAGGAAAGGATGAGTTTGAACTGCATTTCTCTTCACAGTATTTGTAGTTGTGCTGTCATTATTTGAGTATGCCACTCTTGCGTACTACACTTCGTGCTTTAAACCTCAAATATTTTAGCTCTGTGAATGGCGCTATGAGTTTTCTGCTGTATGCTAGTCCTATTTGGATGTATTTAGAGTTCCATAGTAGTGATTGTCCTGTTGCCATGGCTTTTTCTTCCTTCATCCCTCTTACATGTGTTTCTACTTATCTTTAACATTTGTCACTGCTTATTAAATGATTAACCTTTCTTTAACTTCTTTATTTTCATCCTTTATTTCAAGGGGTTCTCTACCATATTTATTGATTTTTATGTTTCTTCTGGCCAAGATTTCATAACTTAAATTTACTTGCTTTTCTTTTAATTTTTCTCCATTTTATCATTTTTTTTTTGCTTTTTTAAAATTTCGTTTTTATGTATTTGGTACAGGGTCTCACTACACAGCTCTGATTCATAGTGATCCTCCTGTTTTCAGCCTCCCTAGCCCTGGGATAACAGGCATGTGCCACCACACCTGAATTTATTCACTGGCTCAGCCTGCCCAAGGGTGCAGCCGTTGAGGCATTTGGTGCCAGGAATTGTACTCTCTGATCCTTGCCTTTGCCTAAACAGTAGCTTAGGCCACTGAGGTGTCTCAGTGGCCCTTAATTTTGTCTTTTGCCTGCCTTCCTTCCTTCCTTCCTTCCTTCCTTCCTTCCTTCCTTCCTTCCTTCCTTCCTTCTTTCCTTCCTTCTTTCCTTCCTGTTTTCCTTTCTTTGTCTTTTTGAGACAGGGTGTTGAGTTTAGTTCAGGAAGGCTTTAGGTTCAATTGATAGCCAAGGCTGACTTGAAACTCAAAACTCATTTGATCCCCGTGTCTCACACACCTGAATGGTGGGGTTATGGTGTGTGTCACCCTCCCCATATCCTTTATTTTTTCTAATTCTGATGTTTCCATCTATTTGAAATCTTGTATCCTTTATAAATCTTTTTATATCTTATTGTTTGCCATGTAAAGTTTTGCTTTGTTCTGTATGTGCATCATTTGGAAAATTTTTCATAGTCTAAAGGAATGTTACTAGGCCAAGTGTGGTGGTGCCCGCCTGTCACCCCAGCACTCAAGAGGCTGAGGGAGGAAATTCATTGTGAACTCAAGAATAGCATAGGGGTCCAGCCAATTAGCTCAGTGGATTAAAGCACCTGCAAACAGGTGCAGGGACCCAGAGATTTGATCCCCAGGGCCTGCTGTGCTGGCCCCAACCCCAGGGTGTATTGAGATAACAATTGAAGGATTTCTTTTCTCCGAATGCCTTCAGGGCAGGTTTGGCTGGCTTGAGTTGTGGGGATTGAACCACAGCAACCTGAGCCTGACTGCTTTGTTGAAACAGTCACTTAAAGAACTGAGCTAAGGGGCAGGCCTCCTGAGATAGCAATTGAGACTGGGCATGGTGGCACGTGCCTATAGTCCCACCTCTTGGGAGGCTGTAATCAGGCAGATCACTGAGTCTGCTCTAGTAGTGGGACCATGAAAATGTGCAGAACCTTCCCTAAAAAATACAAAAAAAGAAAAACAAAACAAGAACAGCCTGGGCTCCAAAATGAGTCCAATGCCAACCTGAAATGCATAGTAAGACCTTGTCTCAGCAACATCAAAAATGAGTGTTATTGTCCTTCTTTTCTTCTAATACCATTTTGTGGGATTTAGCCTGAATACTTTTCTGTGTTTTATTTATTTAAATGTAATTTTCCAGGACTTTTAAAGGTGATGTTATTTAAAACAGTGTTTGTAATTCATCTGAGATCTCTCAACTGTATTAAATTTTATACCACAATGACTCCTTTCTGAAATTTTCTGGTTCTGTTTCCCAGTCCAGCTTTCATTTAAATCTCCCTTGCTTTGTGTCTACTGCCTCTATTCTGTGCAAATTTCATCTCATTCTCAACATTGCCCATTGTGTTCTAGAAGGGAGCCCTGCTCGAATGCGGATTGCCTGCTCTAGATTCTAGTCCTGTTCTTAGAACCCTTGCTTTCGTTTGGCTCATGTCCTTCCACCTGCTCCTCTCAAGCTGACCTTCTAATTTCTAATAATTATCTGTAGGAAAAGAAGGGCTTTGCTTTTCAGTTTCTCCTGTGTGTTCTGTCTACAAATGTTAATGATATTCAGTTCTATGGATGCTGGACATTTGCCTACAGTTTGGTCTTCCTGAAAATATCTTATCATCTTAACTTGCATGGAATTATTTTGTGTGTGTGGTTTTGGTTTTCCTATGCAGTTACACTGTTTTAGGTGGAGACTGGGGGAAGATAGGTACTATTTCACTATACCTAACTTCTCAGAATCCCCCCAAATGATTTCTATGTAAATGTATCATCTTGTCTCCTAATGTAGCCCTACAATCTCTCATCTTCTTTATAATGCAATTATAAATTACTAATTCTAAATTATTTTAACAGATGTTAATAGCTATGCCTCCAACCTTGTCTATTTTGCATTTATTTGTTCTTCATGCATAGGTTCCAAGACTTTCTTCTCTGAACTCTACATTTTCTCTGTGTGTTCCTACTTCTGATTTTCATATATCTGTCTCTTACATTTCATTTCAATTTCTCCTTCAGTGTGCTCTTCTCTGAAAAGGTAGTACTAATATAAACAACCTAAAGGAGACAATAGCAAGACATCAGCCCATAGATTAATGAGATTAACTATTTACTCAGCGGTGATAACAAATATTGTTGTGGTTTTGTTTTCATTAACTCAAGAGTCAGCATACTGTAGTTTGAAAACCAAATCTGGATAGCCACCTGTTTTAATAAATAAACCTTCATGGGAACATAGTCATTTATTTACATATTGTCTATGGTTACTTTTGCAAAATAATGGTAGAGCTGAGTATTTGCTCCAGAGACCATATGGCCCTCAATACATAAAATATTTACTACCTGACCATGTACAGGGGAAATGAAGTTTCAAACCTCCCATTCTTTCTTTTTTTCCCTCAAATAAGAATATATGCTCAGTGGTAACTTGAGTCTTTTCATTACTTTGAGTAACTTTTTTACTACCTTGTCTTCATCATTAAGATGAGAGCTGAGCATATGGCAAGAGATATCTAAATATTTGTGCATGAATTAATCCCGGCGCTTCATCGTCAGAATGCATTTCAGGCTATCATGTGTAACTTTATATAGATGAACAGGACTTTAATGATAATCATGTTCAGTTTCCCAATCCAATAGCCAGATGATAAAATTAAGGTAAGACTCTCAAAGGGAATGATATGAAAGGAAGGGCATTGGGGAATTTTAGTTTTCAAACAATTAGCAAATACACAAATACATAATTATTTGAAAGTCCACCCTCTCTAGAGCTAAGATATATAGATTTAAAACTCAGTGTTACTGCTGACTGGATGCGTATGTTTGTAATAGTGACTTCATTTATCACTGTCTCCATTTGTTAAGCTGCAACATAACAACAATAATTAGAATGAGTATTAAATAAACAGTGATGCATTCCTAATAAAGGCTCCAAGTGATGGGAGTGAAAAGACTGATGTTGAAGAGGATGATAAAAATTATGATGATGGAAAGCGAGAGAGGACGAGGTGAAGGAAAGGAGGAGAACAAAAGAGGGAGAAGAGAGAATAATGCCTTTGGCAATAATGAACTTACTGAGCTCATACCATGGTGTGGAATTGGTTACTATGATCTGTGGTGTTCACATTTGGAATAATTTCATCCCTACAGCAGCCATTTTAGAAAGGCATATCTTTACCCACATAACATATGAGGATTCTACATCTAGTATAAGGTCAAATTATTTTATGAAGAGCATATTTAAGGAGTATATCCAGATCTATGCCCGTGACCTATGTAGCTCTCCATTTTCAATTTGGAATGTCCTACTAAAGATATACCTAATGCTTGCTTAAAAGGTGGCAGTCATCGATGTTTGCCTACAGGAGCCTTTCACCTCTCTTTGGTGAGTATGCTTTACTCCATTTCACACATTTTTCATCTTCATATTGCCCTAGGTTCTGACACCACCCTTACCTCCTTTTCAAAAAAAACCAACCCATCTTCATTCTCCAGACAATGTTCAGCTCTCAGAAGAAATCAGTCGGAGAGACTGATTCACACTGAGGTGATCACAATAGAGCCTTTTCACATGCTATCCATCCTCTTCTCTGAAATAAGCTTTTATTTGTTTGGATTTTGTAATTTCAAACATGTTGGCATAATAAAGATAACAATCCAGTGTCTGGAGCTATCAATTTAGTTGCTTTGTGATGAGAACAACATTTGCTGCTGTGAGGAAGACAAAACTTGAGCCTCTCTACTCTCAACTCTCCCAATGCCTTCCTCGTATCTCACAGAGTGGGAAAAGTCCTTCAGTAGTAAGATTAGTGGTCCTTACAGCAGAGATGGTTGACAGAGTACCTATAATAGTAGTAATAGCAAAACCAAACACATTCAAGTTGGACTGTGAAGGTGCCCGAAGTGAGCTATGGATGTCCCAACATCATCTAATTCATGCTTCACATCAAACCTATCTTACAGATAGGAGCAGGAGATTTAAGTCTAATTAAATGACTTTCTTGAGCTCACAACATTATTAGATCTCAGAGGCCAGCTCTTTATTAAATTTTGTTCGATGATAATCTTTCTTGTAATCACTGTGCAATACCTTAAGAATTTTTCATGCAGAAAGAACTCGTATGAGGAGTAGATAATGTATCCCAATTTGCAGATGGAAGTGTAGAGGTCAATCAGGAGTGAGTGCTTTCTTCACTGCTCAATAACATAATGATATCTGTTTTATAATATATTCCCAAATAGAATACACCATAGATGTCTGTCCTTAAAGACTCCACCAAGAACCATTTTTCATTCATAAATACACGGAGACACACACAGACATGCTTACCTTTACGTCACTGACCAAATATGTTTCAATGTGTGCTGGTAAATGGCTATGCAGGAAGAATCCTGATATGTGGTGTTTTCTAATTTCCACATTCTAATGCTCCCATGATGGCTGATTACAATCAGTACGATGATTGTGCTCTCTGTTTGTGGAAATTGGTTCAAGCAATACACATTCTCCTTGCTCTCTATATGCACACATTTCTTCAAATCACAGACAATATTGTGAAAATCTATGAATCTCAGGATGCAGGTTAGATCTAGAGAATAATACCCTAAAACCCTGTTGAAATGAACACATCATTAGTAAATACAGAATAATCGGGCTATACAAGAGTATTTGGGATCTGAATTTCCTATTTCTTGGAAACTCTGTCATTTTAATTTCAACAGGAATATTAGTATTTATGCCTTCTACGGACTGCATGCTTATGCTTCTTCAGAATTTTCTGAATAAAAATGTTAACTGCTATTGTGAATAAAGTGTGAAATGATATCTACATGAAATAATTCATGACAAATATTGTCATATAAGTTATGACAAATATTCTTATCAGAGACACCAGTGACTGACTTTCTCCTCTTGTCTGCCTCTGCTTCTTTCTTTCTTTTTCTCTCTGTCTGTCTCTGTCCCTCTTTCTTTGTACATTTAACCTCAATCCTCTGGCCACATCATTTGAAGGCAAAGTAAAATGTGTTCATATACAAGGAAGGAAGAGAACTCTTACCAGGAACAGAATTGACTCATGTCTTGGTCATGGACTCCTAGTGTTCAGAACTTTGAGAATATAAATATCTACTTTTAAGACACACAATATACTTGGTATGGCAACTTTACAACATAAATACCACACTCAGTGGGATCATGATGTGATTTAAACAGTTCTCTTCGTGCCTAAGAACCACAAGTTAAAGACGTGAATGAGCTAAAATATTTATAAAATGCCTTGTTGATTTAATTTTCATAGTCTTGTGTTTCTAGCATTTCCACTTGCACTTTCTAGTTGTAGTCTCAGGAAGGGTTAGACACTAATCACAGGTACTCCAGACTGTCTTGAATGTGAATACTGACCCACTAGTTATTAAGTTTAAAGTGTTACATAGAGTGAAATATTTATAAGTGAAAAAAATTCAAAAGGGACTATAGTATCTAGTTTCTGATAAGAAATAGTGGAGTTGGGATTTTCCAACATTAGAGCAGACCTGTCTCAGAAAAAGCATAGAACTGTGTGGAATAACTTGTGAGTACACAATTTATGTGTTGAAGAACATGACTGTACTTTTCAAAGTTAGGTGGTTGTTTATCATTATTAGTCTCAAAGAGCTATGAATTATCAATTAGCAAAATGTTGGTAAGTAGTTAGCCTAAACTGGTGGTGGACTAGGAGGCAGAAGTGCTATGAGATAGTCTGAACTCATTGCAAAATAATTCAGTGAACTTGGATAAGCAATTTCCATTTTGTAGGTCTTGATTTCACTCTATATAAATTCAGTGAGCCAGATTAGGTGCTCTTTAATCTGTCAAAGAAACTTACACAATTTCAGCTAGGTAATGATAAGCGTGGGGATTTTTTTCAGTGTTAACATGAGACAATCCCAAGATCATAGAATAACAAAGATGATTTGTTCCATAAATTATAACGTATTAACACCTCTGTCCTCTATTTAATCTTACATTGGGGCTTGGTTTACTACAAATTGACCAGTCTATTTAAAGAATCTATATCTTTAGGCATTTTCCTTGCTGAAGTCCTATAATGAAGTAGGTACCCTCCTGACTGTATAAAAGTTACTAAATATGTCGGAAATCAAGATAACTTTTTAATGACATGATCAAGCACCACTAAACAACCTTTTCTTATTTCATGATAAAAACCAATTTATAAACTGTTTATATTATTTTGTGGTTGTTATGTATATTTCTTGAGTGTTTCAAATACTGAAGAATTCTCTTTATTCCTGAACTCAGCCAGAATAAATACTCATTTGACATTTATAAATAAAATAAATGAATCATCTTATGCTTTTAATTTGGCTGTTCCAAACAGCCACACGATATCTATAATTTTAAAGATAAGAATATATGAGATGAAAGCCACCAGAGAATATTGCAGCACTTTTTGTGAAATTCAAACAAGGTGGCAACATACAATAATGTTTAAAACTGTGGATGTATGTAATTTGTGTGCTGTGCCTCTGTAGATTTTCATCTGCAATTGTTATTCTCTTCCTTTTTGTTCTATATTAACCTGGCTTCACAATGGTCAGAATTTAGTACCTAAACATAGCTTGAAACACTTATTGTAATACTGAACAAGTAAATATTAAAATCTCAATATCCTGAAGAATCACATTTAAAGCATTTTTATCACAGTGGAATAGTTTAAAATAATCATGTTCTTGTGAAATGTAAATCCAACTATGAAATCTATGTAACCAGCGCTGAGTTGAATCAAAACACCATACACAGATATCATGAGAAACTTACTTCAATTGTTCTTTGATTGAAAATTGAGTCTGTTCCGCAATGTGTAAACTGCCATTGTAAGTGTGTTCTGCACAACTTTTAGAGGTTTTTTGGTCAATGAAGAAAATAAAATGCAATTGTATGACACTTATTCAGAATTAGGATTTTTCATTGCATACTTTGTTTCCAGACATTGAAACTGGTACTTTTCTAGATGTGAGACTGCTCAATCTATGCTTTCTATATACTGATGCCATGTCCAGTACAACTCTCCAAGTTCCCAGAGGGAAAGATGATGCAAGGATGGAGAAACAAAGATAAGGGTCAGAATACAGAAAGGTGAGGTCAGGTGCAGCGCTCTCTCTGAGGGGGAGGAAAGGAACTGCTCAACCACCCCAGCTAGATCATTTATATATGCTTCAGGTTTGTGTCACATGACACCCTGCAGTCCAGCAACCTGTTTCCATGGCTGCCTCTGGGCTCCTCACTTTCCTAGAGCTGGAGTGGCTTGATCATATGGCTCACCTTAGGTTCTGCTTGTTCTCAAGTTTGGCACTATGCCAGTGATCAATCTCCAACTTCAGCTTCTCCCTACATATTAATACATACCAGATTTGGACAATGGTGGGAAAAAGATATATCTGTTTTTTAATTGTGGTTATTTATTTTTTTATTTATTGGCAGAACTGGGGATTGAACTCAGGTCCTTGCACTTGCTAGGGAAGCACTTATTCTATTAAGCCATCTACCTGTATCCGTGTTCAAATCTTTAATTAGAGTTATGTCCTTGTCTCATTAATTTATGTACTAAATTAGTAAAAGAATTAGTACAAACCATTTCTCTCTAATTTCCTAAAGCAATTATTTCCAGGAGGTCACTGAATCTCTTTACTTCTCTTGAGTTTTATGTTTGTGACCATTTTCATGAAGTTTTTCTAAACATCCTTGTAATTATGTAGAGCACCATACATTGATAGGATGATCAGGAACAGTAAGTTTTGCTAAGGCTTTTCATGTTGCCCAGTTAACTTGAGAATAAATCCTTTCTGAAATCACTTTGTTATCTCAAAATTTAACAGCTTGGGTAATCAACAGTGGTCTTCAAATTGAGTATCAAACTGAGTTTCAAAATTATCTTTAAAATATAGAATTTACTAAGTGCAATAATCCTAGATGCCTATGTTAGCCAGATATTCTACCAGACAGAATAAGGATATTAATGTATACTGAAGATATGTAAATAAAGTCTGTAGTATAGTTTATAGCAATGTGCATTAGTTAATGTCTTAGTTTTCTCAAATATACTAATTAGTGTTATATAAAATATTAAGGTTAGAGAAAGCAAGGACAAAGAAAATAGGGAGCTCCTTGAACAAATCATTTGTTTGTCTAAAGTTATAACATTTGTAAATCTAAAGTTATGACAAAATAAGTTTACTTGAATAGTTGGATTACATTTATATATCATAATGAACATGAAGTCTGTAAGTCTATTGTAAAAGATATATA
>NW_004524713.1:2660794-2668917 GCF_000260255.1 Octodon degus | reverse complement strand
GACTTTGAAACTTGATGGATCATTTTCCCACTAAGAAAAACAATATTAATCAATGAATCACCTGAATTAAGATTTGAAAATATTGATCCCAATGGATATTAATACTAGTTTTGTATTAAAATTATCAAAGGAAAATTTTCAAACTCCAGATTTTTTTGGTCTTTTTTCCATAATTTTATTGAGAAACAAATAGTAATGAGACAGTTTCAAACAAAATTGGTAGGACAGTTTCAATAATTAACACATTGCATGCATTCTTCCTAGTGGTTAATTGCTGTTAAGATGCAGACTTGATATCTTATTTACAAACACCATTAGAACAAATCACTCTATTCATTAAGAGAATGTAACTATATATCTATCCTAACCACTTTGAATACAGAGATAAGAAATGGACATTCATCTTTATCCCCTTTTTTTTGTTAAGTTCCATCATTTAAATATTATAGGTGTGTAAACTCAGCAAAAAATTCTAAAAGAGTTCAGTAGTTCTAATAGAGCAGAATTTAAGGGCTCAGGTTCTCATCTGGATTTTTTTAGATTGTATCTATTAATAATTTTTATGTGCAACTGGAATTGACAATTACTGATATGTAAGTTTCAGTTAGGAAGTCCAGTTTTCTGGACGAAAAATGGCTATCATCAAGAAATCAAATAATAATAAATACTTGTGGGTCTGTGAGGAAAAAAATGAACCTTCCTACATTATTGATTGTGATGTAAACTAGTATGGTCACAGGTAATCAGTAGGAAGGTTCCCAAAAATCTTAAAAATATAAATTCTAGTTGAACCAGGTATTTCCTTTCCAGGTATCTACCTGAAGATTAAATATCATATTATAATGGTTCACATAGTGGACACTACATGATGTTTACAGCAACACAATCTATGATAATTAAATGTTGGAAGTAGCTTATATGTCAAACAACAAATGAACAGGTTGCTTTTTAGTGTATTTAGGACAGGGTCTATGGAGTCTACAGGATCTCACTACATTGATTAGACTCAATGATTCTCCTATGTTCAGCCTCCCGAATGCTGGGATTACAGGTGCACACCACCATGCCCAGTCTCAATTGCCACCTCAGTGTGCCCCAGGACTGGGCCAGCACCACACGCTGGGGATTGAACCCCAGTCACTGCACTCTGCCTGAGCTGGCACTGTCATCCACTGAGATATTTGGCTGGCTCCAGATGAACAGTTTAAAACATGCCATTTATGCACAATCAAGTACTAATCTGGCATACACAAAGATAAATTAGAGTCATTTGTAGGAAAATAGCTATACGTTAAATCCATTAGGTTAAGGAAAATAAATAAAACCCACAAGCTTCAATGTCATATAATTTCTCTTTTATGAGTAACCTGCAGTATAACTGAAGTGTAAAATGAAAGATAATAGAAAAAATGGAGATAGATTTTTTTTTCAAATGGGAAGAAAATCTGGAGATGCTAAGTACAGATAGAAGAGGAGGAGAAAAGGAGGTTAAAAAAAAACTAGATGTATCACATACATGTACCTTCCCACTATGAATGTATTTACTATGTATTGCAAAATGTACTGATAAAAAGGAAGAAAGAACAATATACACAAAAAAGAAACAGCCTGGCATTGTCAATAAAAACTTTCTCTTTTTAGTGCCCTAGTCAAATTTGAATATTTGGAGATAGAAAATCTTCTGAAGAAATTAATAGCTTCTTTTGTTACTTTGCCTACTTTCCTAAAAATTAGAGCTCGTTCCTTCATTTGGACGAGGGGAAAGCCTACAGGATCAAAGAGGAGGGGAGGGACTTCAGGACAGTGATTCTTTTATTTTATTTATTTATTTTATTTTATTTTGGTATTTTATGGAAAGGTCTACAGGAAGTTCGGGCTCTCACTACTAGATTGGACTCGTAGTGATCCGTTAGTTTACAAACTCCCAAGTGCTGGGATTACAGGTGCGTGACACCACGCCCACTCTCAATTGCTGTGGCAGTGCGCCCCAAGGGCGGGGTGGCACTGCAGAGGATCGTGATTTTCTTGAGGGAGGAAACAGGAAAATCTTGGCCAGAGAACAGGTCTGCAGCTGGATCTGAATTTTCTTAGAGAATGAGCAGAGGCAAATGTGTTAGATGTTGACCTTTATTGAACCTGGGTGCTCAGTCTATAGAAATCTGTTCCTTTTATGTGTTTTCCTTCAATTTTTTTTCATGTCTGAATTATTGTTTATCTTCAGTTCAGTTGCTTAGTTCACAGGTATCAGCATATATAGTGAGTCAGGGTGAGAATCCTACCAAGTAACTGCTAGTCTCAAAAACCTGCTGAAGATTCTCAGGACCATTGCCTTAACCATCTTGTACATATAGATGTATAACTTTGCCCCTGTCATGTTTCCTAGCTTTTCTCCTTGCCTTCTCTTTGTTGTTTAATCCTTAAGTCTTTGTTTTCCTTTTTATTGTGTTATGCTTTATATTTTTATTTCTTCCTTTGAGTTCTTACACTAGGGAGATTATATGACATTTACACATGTTGATTTGGGTTATTTCACTTATGAGTACATCTTCAAGTGGCATCCACTTAAATATAAAGGCTTCAAGTTTATCATTCTTTATCGTTGAGTAATATTTTATTGTATAAAAACACCACATCTTTTTCATCCATTCCTCAGGTGATGAGCAACTACACTGAAGATTGCAATGTGCAATACAAGGGCCATGCTTGGAATGCCTGTCATTCTGGACCTCTAAATATGTACTGCTTCTAATGTCATATCAATTACTGCTACACTGTCTCTCAAGTAAGTGTTTGTTTAAAATAAAAGCTAAAAAGTGAACACAAAAGACAAAAAAAAATCCATATGACTGCCCTGCTACAATGCTGTAAATGGTTAGATTTTAAATTTCTGTGTAAAATTATGTAATTGTTTACTCCTATTTTTAAATTTTTAATTTTTTCCTTCACATTCTTTAGGGATTTAAAGTTTAACATATCAATATTTGATTGAAAATACTTGTTCCATGTTATGTCTAATATGTTTGATATTCAGACAAGTAGTGAGGAGAAGCTCAACTGCTTATGTCATAGGATAGTATTATCATTAAGTTTCTCTTCTGGAGGGATAATAACTTAAGTTTACAGACCAAAAATTAGTAAAAAAGAAGGGCTGCAAGGACAGCCAACATTTTGACCCTAGCGATTCAAGGTCAGTGAGGACTCAGGACATAAGAGAACCTGTACTCTAACATCCTGTAACTCAATGGTGTCCCAAATTTTCTGATCAAGGAGATTATGGGACCAAAGAGGAAAGTGATCAACAAAGTAGAGTGTGCCTAAGGAGAGTCACATGGAGAGAAAACATTCTCTCAGTCTTTCACAGAGAGCAAATAGGTCAAGCAATGGCCATGACTCATCCACATGGCTGATACTCTCAAAGGATCTACAAACTGTGGTACAGGGTTTCAGCGTAAATCCTGAGGGGATTTGACTGACCTTTCCAGATACAGAAGTTACATTTCTTATTATATAGGTCCTCCTTTATCTTAGTCTTAGCCATACAGCAGAAAAGTATAAAAACAAGGTATAAAAACTAAAGCCACATTAATATGCTGAGCTATAAAAGGGTCAAGTCAACAACTTCTGACACTGCCAGTCCTATGGATAACCCCCTACTATTATGGACCACTGGATTATATTGGATTATTTTGCTGAATTCATGCACCTACAGTATTTGAATGGCAACAGAATACTCACCTCTGAGAAAACTAAACAACAAAGGGGATATAAATGAAGGACCATTTTGTATCTGTATATACAAAGTAGTTAGGATAGATATACAGCTACTTTGTCTTAATTCAATGAGAAAGAAGATTTGTACTATGGGCAGGATATCATGTCTGCATCTTGTACTATGTTTAAGTACTACTAAGACAACAATATGCAATGTATTAATTATTGTAACTCTCCTACTAACCTGTTTTGAAACTATCTCATTGCTATTTGTTTCTCAATAAAATTAATTAAAAAGAATTGTTTAATCACATTGAGTTTATTTTTTAACGCAGGTTTCACCAGTCAACTACTGTACTGCCATCAGTGCTCATTGGTTTAAGGCCCTTAGCAGTTGCACTTAGAAATCAGGTGAACTATAACCCATGTTTACTATTTCCTGTATATCTAAATGTTTCCAAGATTTTATGGAAATTTTTTATTTAATATCCCCATAAAATATGTCAAACTTTTGTGCCTATACCATTGCGAATCTCACATCTTTTTCACATCTTCCAACATTTCCATGATTTTGTTGGAGAAGGATAGAAGAAAGGTCATGGCCCTTAGTCCTCTTGACCATCAGTCGGAGCCCCTGCTTTCTGTTCTGGAAAATGTTGGAACTGTGTTAAATAAAGGAGAAAACAGTGGTATAGCTCTCCTTTCCTTTCACAGTCTCTGTTCAGTGCCGAATAGTGAATTGTTTCTCATCAGTTACTTCATGGGATTATGGGGTTCATCCATGCTGAGACTGATACATCTTTGGTAGATCTAAGGGAAAAAAGAAAAACCTCTGGCTATCCTTTGGTCATGTGTTAATCCTCCCTGGTCTATAATGGATTTCCTATCATCACTCTTCTTTCACTCTTTAAGCTCAATATTATATTTGATGTCATAAGTGTTAGTATTTAATCTCATTTTTGCATACAATTGTTCTCTGCTTTTCACATTGACCAGGAAGTAATAGAATAAAGTAGAGGAAAAAAATCACAGTAATTATACACAAGCAGAACTTATTAAATACCTACATGAGCCTCATTTTATTTTGCTAATAACTAAAGTTAGTAACTCTTATTTTATAGAGCTATATCCCTTAATTTAAATTTGAAGATATATAAATTCCTTGGGCATGTTCCTTGGTAGATGTTGAATAAGCAACAGTTTCTTCTTTATTTCTTATCCCATTTATATTTCTGCATTTAATGCTGCATAAGCATCAATCTCAAAATAGCCCTTGATATTTTTAAAGGGCTTCACTCTCCATAAATTCTTATAATGTTCTGAAGGAATGTGTATTCAAACTCCACCAATGGTAAATGATTAAGGTTGTATACCTTTTAGAGTCTATAGAGTTATGAGAAAAATCTGCCAACAAATCATCGCCCTTGTTGCTGGGTTCCCTTCATGATATTACCACAAACATTTCATCGGTTTGTTATAATACATAATCCAAATTCAAAGGGTCATATTTTATGAGTGAAGTTCTTAGCTGCATGCAGTGATAAAGGAGAAAGTTGAATTGTGTCCTCATGGAACCTAATGACATGCAACTTGGACAATGGCAAGGTGAGGTTGGTATGAATGGGGCCATCTATGTTAATGTCAGGCTCTTTCTTGTCAATTCTGTGGAGTGTCACAGTAAGAGTGATGGACCTGCTGAGTCAGCAATGTTTCCAGCAGTCCAGCAGGTACAGTTTGTGATCAGCAGTACTCAGCCAAGAGTGCTCGATATTGGACTGAAATTAAGAAACCTGCTGTCCATCACAACTCCAAGCTCCTCTTCATTACCACATGTCCAACAAGCTCAGAAGATATTATAGTTAGGTATTATTATAATTATAGAAATGATCATCTTTAGCTTTCTCTTCTTCATAGGAAAGTAATCCTTCAGCGCACAAATGGATAAAACTTTTCTTGTGCAGTCAGCTTCCCTCAGGCAACAGCTCATCCTCACTTAGAAATGTCCTATCATATGGTTGGTATCTTGTGAAAAAATGGCTCTGAAAGAGTCACAGTGATAGAAAGCTTCATCTTTACTACCAGAATATCAGGCCAGTATCTGTGTGGTGTATTGAGAAGAGGAAGAGATTTGAAGATGCTTCTACTTCATACTGTGGATTCCCCAAATCTATTGTACCTATGCCCCATACTGAGGGCTACTGCTTATCTGCAGCCTCTATGACAGATTTCCGCCATTCGCTTGGCTAAATTTCACTAATCACAGTACAGAAGTTCCCTAGATCCTGCATTCAAGCTGTAACTGTTTCTCTATCTTGCTCTTTTCCCCAGATTTACACCAGCATGGAGACATATACATAATTGGCATACTTAACATGCATTTATATAATGAGCTGTATACTATGGTACTTTGTTCCATAATTTAATTTGATTTTTATGCTGGGTAAGATTGCTATACTTGTGTTTGAGGAAAATGACTGTGGTACTGTTTCTTCCATGATGTGAAGTTTGAGAAATGTAGGAAAATTTTGTTGGATGTGTTTGTTTGTAACCTGAATTGTTTGTGAACACAGAAGTTTTTGAACTGAGATACAACTAATATACACATATATTATGTACATATATAATATATCATATTATATATGTCTTCCTTAATTTTAAAGAAACTGCTAGTCATATTATATATTTTCTGCATATATTCTGCTTTATTTTTGTTACACTTGTTGCTATTTTCCTGTATCTCAGTGACCCCTCTATCCATCTGTGTACTTAGGTGGCCCTTGGTGGAGGACAATAGCCAACATGAGGGCTTAGATTACGTAGTTTCATCTTTGTTGGGTAACATGCAACCTTGAGCAGATATCTTGTATGGATTAAATAATTTCAAAGGAAAAATGATAAGATTTTACTATCATCATCTATTTCTAAAACTGTTTGACCAATACCATAAATAGAGGAAATGATTGTGAAAACTTTGGTTAATAGATTTGTAAGAAAATACTTTTTAATGGTTTAGAAATTGCCTCAGTACATTGGAGATATTGTATCCTCAGTGCATTCTCAATAATTTTGTGTGGGCTTGCTCTAATTAATTAAAGTTTTTCCACTTATTTTGTTGTATGCAATATGATTCCTTTAAACTTCCTTCTCAATTTAGGTTTTTCTCTAATAGTTTGTGAATTAATCCTATAATTATCTCATAAAAACAAAATAAACACAAAAGAGGTAGCAAAGACTATAATAGTATTTCAGCCTTAATTTTTGTTTTCAAGGCCTGAGTTATTATTATCTTTTTGGCAAATCCTGAAAACATATGCCCAGAACTACATAGCTACTTTTGTAAGTTGTCTCATTTTGCATGAAGAGGAAATTGGGGTGTCAGGCAAAGGACTTGGCACATCTTTTAAGCCTTTATGGATTAATGATCAAACCTGATCAAACTTACCATTAATAATATAGTGAGAAAAAGGATGAATCTCAGACAGAAAGTACAATTTATGGGAAGGGAGTGCACTTCTGAACCAATTATTACTGAGTATAGTTTCAGAACAATAGGGTTGGGCTATCAATGATGCTCTAAAGAAAAATCAAACCTATTTATACAGCGGAGTCAATGCCATAACAGAACTGAGCCCCTGGAGATCAATGAGCATACGGTGTCATCAGAACGCTTGGAGACATGGCACATGAATGGGCCCGGCACAGCTGGTGTGCTAAGCTCCGTGTGGAGATACAGCAAAGTAAACATTTTGTATACCACTTAGTTCTTCCCAGTGTCACTTCTCTGTGACACCGAGAGATGCCTGTGAAGTCCAGAGAACTAGAAATCATTGATAAGATATTCAAGGAAGGAGCCAATTTGCTTCAGGAAATTCAAGGGCATCATTAGATGCAACATTTGGCACCATTCTTGAGCCTTTTTCTGAGCTAATAATGCAATTGGGATAAATGATAAATAACTAGAATGACACTTATATTTCTAGTCCATTTCTCACCTTTGATCAGCAAATCTGCATTTCCAACAGCCTGCTTGAGCATCATAGTCAATATAAATAATGACTGGGCCCTCCCAGCAATAAAAGTCTGAACTCCACACCTTTCTTTCCTTTGAAGCTTCAGAAGAAAAGGAACTCTCAGGTTTAATCGCTATCATACCTTAGTAATTACAAGCAGATATTTGTGGAATTAACGAATGGAAGAAAATAAGAAAAGGGCCTCCAGATAGCTAAACAGACTAAAGCACCTGCTTAGGCAAGCACAGGGACAGGGATTTAACCCCCGGCATGCTGTGCAGACACCCCCTTCAGGATGTGATAAGAGGAAGATTGAGACTGTGTATGGTAGCGTCTCCCTGTAATCCCAGCACTTGGGAGGCTGAAAACAGGAGGATCACTATGAGTCCAACCTGTATAGTG
>NW_004524713.1:2658956-2660694 GCF_000260255.1 Octodon degus | reverse complement strand
ATTTCTAATCCCTAAGAAGAATTACCTGTGCTGCGTTTTAAGGTCACCTAACTGATGACAATAATTTCCCACCTCTCATTTAACATTGCCTGATTATCTTCCAAATTTTTTTACAATGTATTTATAGCCAGGAACCCAATTAAGAGTGTTCATGCCCCATACAAGTGCGATACACAGCACTGGGAAACAGGAACAGTGGCACTCCACCCACGATAGACACTCTTTACCTTGTAAATTTTATATCGCGAAATGAAAGTGAGTTACAGACCCATTAAGTAGGGTTGTAATGGGAGGGAGGAGCAGTGAGCTCTATCTGGGTTGAAGGAGATAAGCCGCATAAATCAGTGCACCTTGCAATTGAACATTTCTTTAAATAGCTGAACAGGAAAAGAACATGCCTTTCTATTTATATCACCAGCACTCCCTCTTGTCTGGAGTAAAAACCCGCCAAAGGTGCTGTGATGGGAGAGAAGCGCATGATTGCTGAGTTCCGAGATGCTGTGAACTGGATCACCACGGCCCATCTGTTGACCTTGAGTATTGAAATGTCGTGGGGCAGAACCTGCTTGAGAGTAGACTTGGAGTCTGTTATCACCTTGACTCTTATCTCGTTCAAATTTACCCATTTATCCTTTTAGTGTAACCAATTCCCTCTCTGTTTTGGGGACACTTGGCCTTGACAAAATCCTTCTGCTTGGTCTGTATCAAATGGGAATATTCAAGGGCAAGTGAGTCTAAGGCAGTGACCGTCCTCTCAAATTGCCTTTTTTCTGCTATGTCTATACATCTCACATGGCATTTTGATTTAATTTTACATTTTTCACGTATTAGTTCAAATACTACATAAGAAACATGTTGTGTTGTACATATCCTCCCGCCTGTACTTCTAATTGGAGGCAGATTTTTTTTTTTTTGGTGTGGTCAGCTCAGCCTGCCCTGGGGGCAGGGCTGGCGCAGTATGTGGTATCAAGAAGAAGCAGAATGTTTTAAAAATATAAATCTTCACATTCTGTGGACGCGAAGTATATAAATAAACACATGTCCGTTCTAGCTCAGTTTTGTGGCCAACTGTGCTTTGGCGACACATATTTAAATACATTTAAGCTGTGGACTGTTTCAGGATTCTGAGTTGAACATTAATTCTCGCAATATTAATTTCAACATGATAAGTATGCTACGGACCAGTTTTCAATGTGAAAAAAAAAAACATATCTATGCCAGCACACTGAATATTAAAATTTTACTATTAAAAATTCAGAATATCTATATTTTAAGTGAAAATTACACAGAAATGTGGAGCAAACTTGCTGAGTACCATTTCATGCCACCTCTGAGATAACCACTAACTGGCCTGTGTCCCTCATAACCTTCATTTCATGCTTATCTGACTTACAGCTTGGAAAGAAAGAATGGGACTTATAGCATATTCATTTGAGACATACTTCTATGTCTTCAATATGCATTGGCTTCATTCTCATGAATGAACTAATAGCACTAACTATAATGGATGGAGTCCCCTCTCTCCTTTCCCCTTTCTCCTTCCTTCCTTCCTCCCTCCTTCCCTGCTTCCCCCGTCCCTCCTTCCTTCCGTTCCCCCTTCCCTTCCCTTCCCTTTTCTTCTCCTTCTTCTTCTCCTTCTTCTTCTTCTCCTTCTCCTTCTCCTTCTCCTTCTCCTTCTCCTTCTCCTTCTCCTTCTCCTTCTCCTTCTCCTTCTCCTTCTCCTTCTCCTTCTCCTTCT
>NW_004524713.1:2657139-2658856 GCF_000260255.1 Octodon degus | reverse complement strand
GTGGACTAGGGCTATCATACTGGACCAGAATCCTTTTTATTTTCCTCAGGAATACCTTTAATAAACAATATCGATTGGAAGGTAAGAGACTCTCGTCTTTACCAAAGAACTGTATGAAATATCTAGGAAGTCAAAAGGAAGAGTGTATAGGAAAGAAGTAGCTGCCCACAGCTTGATATTTCATATTGGTCTTCTTTAAGCCATTGGGGACATTTTTCTTCCTGGTGGGAATTATGTATAAGCCTGGCACAAACCAGGAGAGTCATAAAATCCTCTCTCATATCTGTAATCTATCATGACTAGTATATCTACCATACATTTTCCAAGTCTAAAATAGAATAAGTCACATAATCATCTTTCTCCCAGCAGCTAGACTGCTTTCAGCACAATGACCCACACTCTATGGCTGTATTAACAGATTCGATCTATTCTTTAATGGAGCTCAGCCGTGGGGATTAGCTACCTGCAATGCAGTTTGGGCTGTCAAGCACTTCACCAAACTGCTAACACATTACAAGTTATAGGCATCAATTCTTTCTAAGTGAAAAGGCATTTCACATTCAAAACACTTCAAACCTAATAACGGGAAATTATCATGATGGATCCCCTTTAGCTACCAAAAGGTAAAGAGAGAGAAAGTAAAAAGGCAGACACCCAATCAAAAAATTTATATCAATTCCTTTTGATCTACCTGGGGCTGATTAAAACTGAGTAGTGGATAAGGCTGTCAAAAAGACTGCAGGAGCTCAGTGTGGATCAGAAATGTTTCGGTTTGATGGGAGGAGGCAAATCCTAATAGCATAGAAATCAGATCTGACAGAAGAGAGGCTCTGGTTTGCCTCTACTCAGAGTGACCTGTCCTGTCCAGGAGGCCAAGTGATGTACAACATTTTTCATTTCTTCTATCTGCAGTATACCCAGGACCCTGAAAACTCCCAGGAAGCCTGGCCTTGAACAGTTTCCCAAAAAATACTTCCAAATAGGTGTGTGGAATTTTTAGAATGTTTCATCTTTCTTGTCCTGTTTAGTAGATCCTTCCCATGTGCATATCTCTCGGTCGGTCAGAAGCATCTACTGACGATAGAATAAGCCAGGGATCAGGAATGCTTATACAACCTCACAGTGAGTCCTACATGCCAAAATTGATGATCATGTTGCTGTCATCCACATGTGACTCAGTTACATTGATTGTTAAATTCAAGTATTCATAGGAACTTTGAAGAAAGCAAAAACCAAATGCATGAACCTAAACTATTACATTCTTATTCCACTCCAGTAGAGAAGATGCAGTATTTTCATCTTTCAACATAATAAACCTAGCTCAGGATTGCCAATAGGGTTCCATCCGATGTTTGAAGGGCTTGGTTGAGCAGCATTATGAGGTTCAGTGTGTGCTTGTTGGGCTAGAGTGTGAGGAAAAGACTACACGGCTGTAGTGGGTAGTGCAAAGCATACTGAGCACTCCTGTCGAATCTTTGCCATCTCTCACCCAACTGCATTCCTACTTAGAGTTGCCATCATTCTTAAATTATTGAAACCATAGCCAGTTTTATGTCCTCTCATTTGAAAACTGAATGAGTATGAATTGATATGTTACCAAACTTTAATCGCAGTTTTCATAATAATTCAATGGATGTATCATGGGGTATTTATACCTTCTTTGTAGAAAGTATTGTTCAAAATGTATCAGATTCAGTCAGTTCCCAGGAGAATGGGA
>NW_004524713.1:2649801-2651366 GCF_000260255.1 Octodon degus | reverse complement strand
CTTCTACAGTGCCAGCCTTACAGGTGTTCCTCCTGTGCACCTAGAATTTTGCTTTTGACCTCACTATATTTGAGAGATCTATAGCAGATTCATAGGACAAAAGAGTGGGGACCACTAAGATAACAATATGTCATTCATCAATTACTGTAAATGTATCAGTAATTGGTTGTGCAACTGTCTCTTTGATATTTGTTTCTCAATAAAATTATTTTTTAAAAAAAGAGTGGGGAAGAAAAGTATTGTAGTACAATGGGGACAAAGTGTCTGAAATTGTACCTTAAATCAGTACATAATTTTCTTGAATATTCTATATGTTCTCTGGCCTGTTAGTCTAATTTTCAATGTATATATATGATAATTGACTTCATAAGGATTTCAAAGATAAATGAGATGCTCTGATGCAAGAAAAATAGAAGTGGCTGGAGGAAGGACAATGTAGAAAGGTAAAATACATTGTGTATGTCTACCAATTCCTCCTACATTGAATGCTATCATTATGTACTGCAGGCATGTTCTAAAACTGATAGAAAACTATTAAAATTAGAGTACAACAACAAAATATATGATGTTAGATTGAGGGGAAATTCCACATTAAGGGTAAAATTTAAGAACTCTCAATATTTAAATGTCTCATTCAAGGATATAGCTCAGTGGCATAAGTGCCTGTCTGGCAAGTGCAAGGCCCTGAGTTTGATCCCTGTACAAATAAAAAAAAAATTAAGTGGTTTAGCAACGCAAAACTAGAGAAAATATATTTGAAGGTGTAGGTAAAGTAATATAGAAAAAATTAAGTCACCATCCAGATGTTTTTTAGTACAGGTGCCCTATTTTTTCACTAATTAAAATAATGAAAAAACCCTGTAATTTGAATAGATATTTCAACATATGTCTCATTATGTTTTTAGGTCAATCTTCATTTATGATGTTGGATCAAAGAAAGTCAGAAAAATGTTGAAGTAAACATGAATAAGGATACATTAGTAGCAGTGGTATACTGCTGTATTCTTGACACAATGAATAGTCTCTGGTGCTGCTTTGAGATTCAGTGATGGTTTTCAGGAAATGTGCCATGAAAGCTGATTTTTAAAGACTGAGTAGAAAGGTTGCATGTGGTAGGCAGGGAAAGTATGCTCATGTCACAGAAGAAACGGAATGCTGGCGGGTATGGGATGATGAAGGAGCACACATTGAGTATGAAACGCAGCAGCACATGGACAAAGGGTTATTTCTGAGGTCAGACAGTCACAGATTTCTCTTGCCAGGATAAAGCAAGGAAGGGAATATATATATATTCCTTCCTGTGATAGCTAAGATAATCTAGTAGTTCATTGAAAGGATCAGTCAGAGTTTATATTGTCTGATCAATTTTGCATGCCTAGATCCGGTAATCTGAGCAACTACTTTGAAGTTGAACAGTATGCAATATAATAGCCATTGTTAATTTCTACCATCTTGTTTTGAAATTCTCTATCATTTCATTATTTTTATTGTCTTTAAAATAAAACTGTCTTAATAATCGGTTTTGAAACTGTCTCATTGCTATTTGTTTCTCAATAAAATGAATA
>NW_004524713.1:2646619-2649701 GCF_000260255.1 Octodon degus | reverse complement strand
TTATAGTGATCCACCTGTTTATAGCCTCAGCTAATTTCTAATTATGTTCTAGGTAAGCTAAATTCCAGATAAATGGTAAGAATATGTGCAAAGAAGAAATCGTACAAAAAAGACCCATTATTATCCTGGAAACATTGGGAAAATTTTCCTGCAACAGGTGATGTTCCAATAGATGTGAAACACATGAAGACATTCAGTATGCAAAGAGCTGAGGGAATGGTATATGCAAAGGAACTGAGACAAGTAAAAGGGTGTAATCTTTAAGAAACTTAGGTGTGCATCGGAGGAAAAGGTAGTATCAGCTGTAGGAGGAAAAGGTAGTATCAGCTAAGGAGTTGGATCATGTAAAGCATGCCACATCATGACAGAGATTCTGCTCTTTATTCTAATACCAGTGGGAAAGCATTAAAAAATCCCAAGCCTGGGAAAGCTATGGTCAGATATACCTATTTAGGAATATGCAAGAGAGGAGACAGAATTGAACAATATTAAGTCTGTTTGCTACTTTATTTTTTTCCATTAATACAACAGAGACATGAAAGCTTGGAATGTTGTTAAGATTAAGACAATATAGCTTTTGAAAAGGTGAGTCTAGGTATGAAGACTGTTGTCTAGCCTAATGGTCGTGATTGGCTATCTAAATCCATTGAGTTGCTTTAGAGATGTCTAGCGGTTTGATCAAGTACACTGGTGTGTGTATGTGTTTGGGTGCGTAACGTGGACCTGACTTTGGGGACTGCATCTGGTTCCTGTTCCCTGTCTCTCAGTACTACCACTTGTGCTTTGGTTTCTAGCAACCAGACACTAGGGAGTTTTCTCTTTCCTGCCCTTCCATTCAGGTGTGGTGCTTGGACATGGAACAAGCCTACCAAGGGCTGGGGCCTCTGAAACTATGACCCACGTAAGCTTCTTCTTCAAGTTGTGTCAGGCATTTTGAAAAAGCACTGTAAAAGTTGACCAATATACCTAGGAATAGTAAAATACACATACCTATCTATGCATAGGTATACACAGGCACATGGTTGTAAATTATTAAATAGAACCCTAATACTTATTATTTGGACTCATTCTGAGCTTGGCATTATGCTATGTTGTAAACAATCTAAATTAGTGTTTTTTAAACTTAATTATTTAGAAGCCTTATCAAGCAGTAATTACTATAACCTCCAATTTATCAAAGGAAAAATGAAGTTTAAAATGTTCTGTAAGAAAAAGACAAGACTAGGACATGCTTAAGGATATGGGAAGAATTAAACAAATGAAGAGAAAGCCTATAGCAGTCTCCTATCCCTGATTGATTAAATTCCACCCAGTATCCTGGAATACTGCATTCTTGGTTCCCACTCTGTTCATCATTGATGGCAACATAATCTCATATCCTCTTAACCTACAAGATCTGCACTGTAACCCAATCTGCCATCATCCATGAGTGCAACTTGCAGAAAATATCAAGAAACACTGTGAAGGAAAGAGAGAGGATGGGTGAAGTTGGGTTTCCTTAGTACTGAGTTTCTGAAAACCCACATGATAGAAACACTGGCTTTGTTTACTTTTTTGACTCTGCCAAAAGCCTGAAGGGTTGGACAGATTTTCACTGTTGTCAAAGAGGGGCTCAGGCAAATCTTCCTATTTAGTCCAGTTAGAGGATACAGTTCAGGAGACTCTGGTAAGACTGTCTGATTAGTCATACAGCATTTGCACATTGGTGACCTAAGGCAGAGTGTGACCTCAATTACATTGTCATGCTAGACATCGTGTTTCCCTTAAGGGCCAGGGGACTAATGGTAAGCAGTAGAAGCAGCTATGGGTGCAAGACAGAAGATGCTACAATATTTTATGACAGATAATTAACAGAAAGAAGGTTAGGGCATGGAATAAAAAATATGGCTCAAGAGTATTCTACTCCCAGAAATAAAGGGCTAATCTTTGTATACTTAAATCCTCTATAGAAAACAAATAATAAGGATGCCAGTAAATTTATATTACAAATAATTATACAATATGATGACAAACATATGTACTCTAAATCGTTGGAGTTTGCATAAGTGTTTAGTATAGGAAAGCCTGGTCATGTGGTGATTTCCAAGAGTTCATCAAATCACACACCTTTCCCTTCCTCGAGTTTAGAAATAACTGAGAATTAGATCTGAAGTCATATGGGTGAGAAACAAAATATAAGGTATTTGTTAAAACAGCAAATGTTGCAGAGCATATTTTGAGCATGGGAGTTACTAGAGTTGCCAGGAAAGTTCCTGACCCCTAGAAGTACCAGTACCTACTTGGTAGCAAAGGGCCTGGGGGCTGGGAACTCAGAGGAGCACCTGCAGCTGTGCTGTTCCTAGCAACTAACACAGGTGACTCTGTACTCCATCCTTTCTTGAGGACAGAGTGGCTGTAGGAAGAGACTCGAATCATTCTTCTGGAAAAGTCAGGAAAAAATAAAGAAATGAGAATATATCCCTTGAACACACAGCAAATTTCTGAAACTGTGGGCTTTCCAGGAACACAGCAGAGACCGGTTAAGAGTAGCTCTCTGCTTCCTCTAGCAAGGGATGACATTGTCTTTCTGTTTTATTGAGACATAATATCTGTTCTTCTTTACCGAGAACATAATTTTAGTACAGTGTATAAAAATGAAATTAGAATAATAAGAATTCCATCTTTTTAAAGTTATCATTTTGAGTGTTCAGAAATTTATATTCTTTTAGTCATTTTGAAATATGTCATGGATCACGAAACCTATATTTACTCTACTGTGTCAAAGACCTGTCTGTGCTTGGATACCTTTCGAATACTTGTTTGTCCCTGTTCTCTCCTAATTCAACCAATCTCTAATAACCAGTATTGCATTCTATTCCTCTACAAAACTGCTTTATTTGTTTCTGCAAATGAATGACAAGATTTGGTTTTGACTGTTTTGTTTCTGACTTATTTCTCTTCAAAAAATGCTTCCAGTTCCATTCAGGTGACTGCAAATGAGAAGACTGTGTTCCTTGTTGTTGCTGAACAGCTTACACTGCTTATGTGCACTGTGTGTCCTTAACCCTTTATCCACTGTAGGGCACATGTGAAGGTGACTGTA
>NW_004524713.1:2638444-2646519 GCF_000260255.1 Octodon degus | reverse complement strand
GAGAAATTCAGACACATGGTGCTTCAGCAAAAAAATGTCAAGCTAAATGATAAGCAACTAGATTAAATCTGATGAAAGCTATGCATTTCAAAGAAGACAAACTATTTTTTTTTGTCTAAGCATTTCCTATTTTTGCGATATATTAGTACAAACTTAGTGGCCTAAAAATACATGTTTATATTGTCTAATGATTCTAGAAGCCAGTGTCTCAAATAAATGTCATTAAATTAGGAGCCAAGTGTTGTCCTAGCTGTATTCCTTTCTAGAGGGTTGCAGTAGGATCCATGGTCTTGCTTCTCAGCATCTGAAGGCTTTTGGTTATGGTGGCTTCCTATCTTTAAAGCCAGCGTGAGCGTAACAGTTCTTTCTCATGTCTTCCTCTTTCTGGATCTGAGATTTCAACCTCCTTTGGGACCCTTGTAATTATATGGAGTCCATCTATCCCAATTATCTAAGATAATATTTTCTTAAGGTCAACCTAACCCTTAAAAAGGCCACAAGGCATCTTAATTCTTTGTCATGTGACATAACATTCCAAGGGTAAGACATGGATATTTTTGTGACCACTATTCTAATTAGTACACCTGACTAGATGGATGATTGCAAATTTCAGAAGGTTACATGAAAAGAAATCACCTGGATCACAGGACACTTTAGAGAAACCTACAGCTGTGATCATATCTATTCCCAACTTGGCATGTTGAGTAAAACTTCTTCACGTATTAATTTAACTATCTCCTTCCCTATAATTCTTCAGGTGGCTGGTCTGATGAGTATACATATTAACTTGGAATTTCCATCCAATGTTATGACAAATCACTTTAAGACTCATATAACAGATAAGCAGACTCTCCAAATTCATTGTAAAGCAGGCTTCTCAAAAAAAAATCAAACATGGTGTTGAGAAAAACAATTTGTGATTCTTTTTTATTTTGGGACTTCAGTTTCCTTCTATGCTTATCAAATTTGCTCATAGTGATCATTAAGAAGGTGCACAATCACAGCACATCAAAGATCCTTGTCTGATATATATATATATATATATATATATATATATTATCTTTCCCAAAATGTTTACTATAAATTTGCATATATTTGTGCAAAGTACTACTCTTGGACACACAATTCACAGTTATGTTTTTCCCAAGTCACTGCCACTTTAGAGATTACAGGTCATCTGTCTTCCACGTTTATTGCTACGTGTCCAGTTCCCATGAGTCAACAGTAAGCATTAACTGAAGCACAGTACACTTGTTGCTAATTGGTTCCAGGAGGTGGGATGTGTACAGAAACCATCCAATACCAAAGTGTTTTTGCTGGAAAGGCTAGCAAGTCAATGGGCTTCCCGGATCCAAGTAGCGTTAGCTTATACATCAAGTAGCAAACAACAAGTGCCAGGATGCAATGTTGATGTCTAAATATATTCAGTATCCAACTTAATGAATTTTAAACTAGTGAATTGCCAAGATATACTTGTAAGCCTTGTTGAACTCCATATGAATGGCTTTCTGCCTTCAGTTGTGTGTATCCTTAACTGTCACCCTTGTCATATATTTATCTGTTCTATTTAGCTTTGTTTATAATACTCAACTATTTACTCCTACATATAAACTAGGCCTTGCAAAGTTAAAAAATTTTTTCTCATAAAGCTTCAAATTCTTCTAGTTTACCTGCCTCTGGTTTCTACTACTGCTTTTTAAAAATATCCACTTTTTACCCCCTTATGGCAGTGTTAAGACAAAAAGATGCATAATTCCTACAACAAATAATTGATATTTCTTCAGAGCAACCTACTCTATTCTACTTGTTCTCTTAATTTACTCAGTTTATACCAACTGATGACAGAAGCCCATTGTTTTGCTGAAACATTAACTTCACAAAGTCATTCCACTCCCATCTGCAGCACTAAAATTAATGATTCCCTCTGCAACATCTGTTTAATTAACTATCGGCACCATAGAAGAGACATCCAAATACCCCAGCGACTAAATCAGGCTTAAATTAGGGAAATACGATGTTAAATTGTATCGGGGAGAAGCCGAGTTTATCCTTCTGAGCACCGCCATTCATTAGCTAGCAGCCACCACATGCATCTTTATAATGAAGTACTGTCAGCACTGCTTGGCTGTAAAGTTCTCATTTAGGGGCCATCCAGGTCTCTACAGTCATGGTTACAGTAGGGAAGCACGGAAGAGGGAGTAGACAGCCTCAGAGGTAGCAAATCATTACCTCATCTTTGTTCCTGGAAAGAGCAATGAAATTTCAATTGAGCATGTGTGAGCTGGAGAATTCTGGGAAATAGTAGTAGTTATGTGGAAAAGTGACATTTGTGAGTCATTTCTGTTAGTAGTGCTTCATTTCCTCTGAATTCTTTTAGCTATATTCCCATAAGATTTCTGTTTAGCTACATAGACAGGAAACTTGTATGACTTCTTTAGATATACTGGAGAATTTTTGCAATTGGTATTGCTGAGGGGGAATATTTAACAATGATCTTTAAAGAAGCTATTGTGTTCAGTATGTTGTTTAGTGTACTAAGTTACAGAAAGAGGGAAATTCCATGGAGATCTTGGCTATCAACACAACCGCAAGAGGATAGATAGATGATAGATAGATAGATAGATAGATAGATAGATAGATAATAGATAGATAGATAGATAGATAGATAGATAGATAGATCACTAAACAATGAATCACTAAACAATGTAAACATGTATTTTTAGGCCACTAAGTTCGCACTAATGCATTGCAACAATGGGATATGTATAGACAGAAACAGGGTTTTCCTTCTTTGCTATGTATAGCTTTCATCAGATTCTACCTAGATGCTTATCATTTAGCTTGACTTTTATTCTTCTTAATGAAGTAACATATGAATGATTTTCTCCATCCATAGAGAATTTTTCTTTCATTCATTTATTCTATAAATATCTATCTATCTATTTATCTATCTATCTATCTATCTGTCTGTGTGTGTGTGTGTGTGTGTGTGTGTGTGTGTGTGTAAAATCAGCACTGCACTGGTATTTGAAATAAGAATGAACAATCTGAATATTAGTCTGTGATAGAGTTTAGTTGGATTTAGATTTGGTTTGTCTACAAAGATATAGAAGGTAGAATATCAAACAAAATATAACAAATATAGCAATGTTGTAAGGGGAAATAGACATCAACACAATAAAGGAAATAGGTGAACTCAAAAAGGAGAGGTGTGTTCAGTCTGATAGGATGGATATATAAAGAGACTTTGGAGTAGTTGATGCTTCCTGTGCATATTTTGGTGAGTTTGCTTCTTTTATTTTGTTCTGTGGTACATAAGATTGAACCTAGGATCTTACCACTAAGCTGTGTCTCCAATCATTTTTAAATTGAGATAGATTATTCTTAGGTTCATAAACAGCTTAGATAATCTTGATTCTGAAAACCTCCTGTTTTAGCTTCCCATAGTGCTGGGTGGATTTATAAACATTAGTTGGTTTTTTATGATTGTTTTGAGTTTTTCTTTTTTCAGAAGTTAGGATTTTTGTACAGTATGTACCTGCATAGAAATAGGAAAATTTAGATAGTGCAAAGTCCAGAAGTAGTCTTTTGCTAGTTTGTGGGATGTCAAGCATGTTTGAGGAGAAAGGATTCTAATTACTCCCACTGCAGAGTCTCTGGCCAGAAACTGGTATAAACTAACAAGAGCTAATTGGCCATTGTAGAAAGGGAGTGTCAGTCTTCCGTAGATGACTGATGCCTACCTCTGGATAAGTAGAGATATGTGAACCTGGCTTTCCTACTGATGCCTGACATTAAAAACAGTCCATCTGCTGGGTTGGAGTTTTTGCTCTTTCTCAGTACTTTACGTTCCACTTTGGATCTACAGTAGATGTTGACGCTGAAATATCATCTAACGAGCTGGCTCTTGGTATCCAATCTCAGGTCTGCTTGCTTAGAATTCATGTGTAAACCTCTCTTCAATTGTAGCATTCTCATTGGGATATAATTGTCTTTCTTTCAGCCAGCTCACAGTACTATAGCACACCCTGCTTTGCTGTAATTCAGTTGATCCTAAGCTTTAGTTTCCATATCAGATGAAGACCTATTGAAATCAGGACTTGAAACATAAAAGATAAAATGTCTTCTTGAGTAAATACCAAGTCTAGAGAAGAAGAAAACAAAGTCAGAAAAGAAACAATTGAAAGAAATGAGAGTTGGCCATGAAACTCTAACTCTTGCAGGAAAAATGTCATTCCACTGTGCAGCTCATCCGATACGCAATGATGTGTTTGACTGGACACCATCAAGACAGAAATCTGTTGGCCGATTCAACAAATTTTCCACTTTGTAGGTTCTTTCGTTGCTATAGTGACAAATATGGTGTGAAATTGCAAGTTTGCAAAATGTACCATCAGAGACCCTGAAGCCCAGGGCTGGACAAAGCCAAAGGATGCGAGGAGAGCAAAAGATAAGGTGCTCCAAGAAATTAACATTTTTCTCTTTAGAATATTCTCTTTATCATCTTTCTCTATAACTGCTTCTAATCTCCAAATCTGTGTCCATGTGAGATTGAAATTAGATACCATATGACGCATCTGTTAGTTAAGTGACATTAACAAGTGATGGAGGTCACGTTGTGTGCAAAACTTTAGTTTTAAATGAATTTCTGAAATATGGCAACTTTTAGTGGTGAAGAAATATCTTAATACAGAGGTTGAGACAGCAGAATCACTGTGAGGTCAAGACCAGCCTGGGGGCTATGAAAGTGTGCACCAGGCCAGCCTGAACTGCATAGTAAGACCCTGTCTCCAAAAGGAAAAAAATATATATTATATTACATTATACATTAATATCATTACATTATTAGTGTTGTTTAGTGATTGTCTGCAGGATAAAAACGATCTTTTTCAACCACTTCTTTTCTCATTCTCCTGCTCTATAAAATACTGAGGTTCCATGACTCAGTGTAAACACATGTTTGTATACATGCATCACATAAGCTTGCCAGAAGGCAGGATGTTTCGGCCAGTAGGCAGCAGCTATAACATGAACAGTTCTGAGCTTCAGATGTGGTTATCTTGTTTATTCACATTATAGATTTTGAGCTTTAATCTGATATTTCTAAACTTCAGTTTTGGATTGTTTGCTTTTTATTTGAAAAATAGTGATTTTTTAAAAAGTTCCTGTCTCACAGGATTATTGTATTAAAGGAGATAAGTAACAAGAACACTCAGGAGCATTTGTTCCAAGAGAAATACTCAGTTCAGCTTAGTTATGCTTACAATCAGATAACTTATATTATACTCTTTTATTTGTATCTAGTTCCACTTTTAGAAAACAAAGTGAAAGTAAGCAGCATTGTCATTCATGAACAAGGAGCACAAAGGGAAAATGTTGAGAGTGAATTTATTTTATGTTTTACACATAATAATACTTAAATGAATGTTTTGGGGCCACTGGCTCCCTTTGATGATGCACTGAAATAACGATCCAGACACAGATAATAAAAAGAATATCAGAATGATAGACAAGAAGTTATCCCCAGCTTTCACCACCATAGGAGACATAAGAATAATCTAGAAAGGATGTTAGCAATCTAGTGACTTAGAACAGCCAGAGAAGACAGCAAGCAAGGCTCAATCTTTGATGAGGTAAAAGTCTCTAAAGAAATGGATACATGGCAGAGATTGTGGCCTGCAATCTGTCTACAGTGGTTTCAGAACAACATCAGAGTAAGGGCCACACTAGGTTTTTATAAACTCTAAACAGAAATTACAAAGTAAAAATGTGACCCTCTGTGAGAGTGGAAGTTACAAACTAGGGCTTGGGAGGTGAGCACAGGGGACAAATCCAAAACTTGAAAGTCTCCAAAGAGATGCAAATGTCTTCTAGAAATTTTTCTGAAATATTTAAAATATTTTTGTTCAGATCATAAATAATAAATAAAAATCATAGCTCTATTTTTGCATATGAAGTAAGGAAATCAAAAATCTAAAACATAAGGAAGTATAACAACAGCACAAGTTGTAGTATAATTTTCACCTGCCTCACACATCCTGTTGCTTGAATTTCCAGTACTGCCATTTGGTCCCAGTGCAGCAAAATTAGAGGGCAAAGTCCTAAGTAGAGTTAAAATAAAAAAGAAGAAAACTCAGTTGAATTGACTAAAGATAAATAATGTCGACTATCTCGAAATACTCTCAAAAGTTTACTGCATTTATACTATCCTTTGTGCTTATTTTTGGTGTCTTCAAATAAAATTTGACAACTAACAAAATCAATTTTCTTAAGCATTCAGCTATTAGGATGTAATTTTCTTTCTTTTTTTTTTTTTTCGGAACTGGGGATTGAACTCAGACCCTTGCGCTTGCCAGCGAAGCGCTTATTCTACTGAGCCATCTCCCCTGCCCCTAGGATATAAATTTTAGGTCACAGATTATGTATTATTCAAAAATGTTCTACTAACTCCCCCTTTATGGCATCTAAATGAGATTTTTCTCAGAATAATATCACAGAAAGTGCACTTGTGGCACTGAATCAGGTGTGTATACCAGACACTCTGGCTTTTTATTGACAGTTGGCATATTGACAATAAGTTTTTTAGCATCTTTCAACATAGGGAGGGACTGGATCCAAATGCTGTAGTCACTTGTATATTTTGATGGTCTCAGAACTTTTATATAAGGGCAAGAAGAAATCCCAAAACAAAACAAAACTACGTGTTTGGTGCAGAGTCTCGCTATGCAACTCAGATTCAAAGTGATCCTCCTGTTTTCAGCCTCTCCAGTGCTGAGATTACAGGAGTGAATCACACCCAGTCTTGGAGGCTGGTCAGCATGGTCAGAGGCAGGGCCAGCGCCTCAAGTGGTGCTAGGGAACGAACCCCATTCCCTGCATTTGCCTAAGCAGGCGCTTAGTCTGTTGAAGTATCTTGTTGGCTTCCCGCCACCCCCCCAAAAAAAATATATATATATATATTTGAAGTGCTACATTTTAAGTGTTTACAATTCAAATTTTTATGCAATTTTTTTCCTAAAAATCACTTCTGTAAGCATGTATTTTATATGCAATGAACAAATGTACCGAGGAAATCACTTTTGAAAAAGATTATTGTTGTGTGTTAGTCTTAATGCTCTTTCCCCTGTAGTCTTACTAGGTCTTCAGGGAGGCTTTCTGAAGGTGACTGAATCTAGGATGTATGAACACGGATTAAGGGTATGCGACAATTAAATTACTCCACTGATCAGTTTAAGCTTAGTTCTGAGTGTGGAAAGGCTGACAGCTGGGTGGGCTGAAAGAGAAAGGAAGGCCACCTGCTTGCTTTGCTGTTTCCTGACCACAGACTGTTTTCTCCTGCCTTGCTGTTCTTCCTTGAGGGAAGGAAAACATTTAAGTTTTGAATTGAAACCTCTGCAAACTGAGCTAAAATAACTTGTGGGTGCTGAGTATTTTGTCCTAGCAATGAGGAAGCAGCTAGACAATTATGTATATAAATTTACTAACATGAGCCCTCTAATGCCTACAGAGCAATGTACTGAGATTAAAGTCATGTGTGAGATATTCTCATAAACAGTTCCAAAGTCAATGAAAGTTGATAACTTGTGTTTTGTGAACAAATCTTAAAAATTTGATCAGAAACACTTTGTGAGCGCTTGGAGATACCCAGTACTACCTTAGCCAGCTGGTATTCTTTCCCCCTGTCCTCCATGTTTCTTCAGTGTTCCTCTGATAAGAGTCTTTGACCTTGCTTCAATTAACAGTGTCCACCGATTACTGACACAGAACCACACAACGGCAGGTCACACTTGGGAAATGCTACTGCCACATGGTCTACACCATTTACTTGCCCTTGCTACTTCCACTGTTTCCTATTTTATTTATTTTCACTTTTTCAAGTTTTTTTTTAAATCAGTATGTACTTATAGTACATAGTACTTATAATATTTAAATGACAATGGAGTACCATTCTCTGACAAAACTAAACAAAAAAAGGGGATACAAATGAAGGACCATTTTGTGTTTGCACATTCAAAATAGGATAGATACATAGTTACTTTCCCTTAGTTCAATGAATAGAAAGATTTGTTCTAATA
>NW_004524713.1:2627272-2628789 GCF_000260255.1 Octodon degus | reverse complement strand
ATAAACTTTTAGGATTATGGTAGCAGTATATTTATTTTGATAATCTCTCAAATATATGTGTATATGTGTAAATGTATGAAGTGTTAAAATTACAGTGCATGTTTAGATTTAAGAAAGTTATTATATTTAAGCAAACATTGGCATTAATTCTCTCAAAATATTCTTGCTTAGGGCAGGCGAGATAGTTCAGTGGACTAATGTGCCTTCTTTTGCAAGCGCAGAGACCAGGGTTGGATTCCTGGTCCCACGTGCTGCACTAGTCCTGCCCCTGGGGCACACCTAGGCAGGGACCAGAGTCCTCATGTAGTGGGGCACTCCTGTAATCCCAACCCTAGGCAGGCTAAAAACAGGAGGATCAGTAAGAGTTTGAGATGTCTATGAGACCTGGTATGAAATACATAAATGAAAAATATTTTGCTTATTTTAAACATGTTTATCACATTGTCCTTTTAATTATCTTTATAATGTATCATCCAAACGTGGCAAAAGCTCATGTGGACTGCCCTACAATGGAATGACAGGCTTGTGACTTTGTCCATCTTATTCTTCAACAATTTTGTTGTTGTTGCTGCTGTTATTGTTGTTGTTGCTGTTGTACTGGGGATCGAACTCAGGACCTTGTGCTTGCCAGGAAGATGCTTACTCTAGAGTTGTCTCCCTGGCAGATCTTGCAAGTTTAACTTCTGGCTCTTCTCCAAAGCAGAAGTGACTAGGAAAGCTAAGTGTTCTAAGTAGATGTAGGTAGGATATCAGCACAGCCTCCATTGTTGAGCCAGGAACAATAACAAAAGGGCACCTCTAGGACCCTTCAGACAGTGTCAAAAATAATAGGATGATATGCTAGAACTGAGGGAGAATATTTTGAAGTGGATTAATAATGACGTGTTTTACTGTGTATTTTTCACTTTTTAAATGTTTTAAACTTTCTAGATACCCAAAGCTTTTATTTGTAGGTGACAAATATTACTAATATGGTCCTCTAACATTATTAATATCATTAGTTTGAAGAAAATATTTTATATAGACTTGTTCCCTCATTGCCTTCATTAACCAGAATATGCTGGTTACCTGCCTTACATTGGTGGATGGTGGTCTCCTCCAGGACTGGTGGCTGTGGCTTGGTGTCAGGCTCCTGGGGGACCAGCGGGGGGTGGCAGAGGGACTGGGCCCTGAAGCCAGACCACATGGGTGGAGCCCTTGTTCTGTCAGTGATGAATTGTGTGGATTGATATTCTACATACGCATCAATCACCTTGAAAGAGCCCAAATGAGTCATTAGCCCAACCCCCAACAGGAAGAGACCATGTCCTGTATTCATGCCCACTTGCTACACGATTCACTTCCCCATTTAGTACTGGATTTAATCAATTTTACCTGAGCAATGGTGTTAGTAATCTCATTGATTGACCACAGTTTTGTCCTACCTCATGCCCACTTAAGCGAGTTCCCATGTTCTCCACCACCTCAGATCCACCTCACTGCATGGTTTTCCTCTATAAAAGTCCCTGGAAAAGACA
>NW_004524713.1:2615017-2619879 GCF_000260255.1 Octodon degus | reverse complement strand
AACCCACCATCAAAGGACAGTAGAGGTATGTAGGAAAGAATAATGATTTCATTAAAAAGCTGCTTATAGGGCCAGCCAGATAGCTTAGCAGACTAAAGAGCCTGCTTAGGAAGATACAGGGATCTTGTTTGATCCCAAGGGTGCTGTGCCAGCCCCACCCCTGAGGTGCATTCAGATGGCAAATGAGACTGGGCATGGTGACATGCACCTGTAATCCCAGCGCTTAGGAGGCTGAAAACAGTCTCACAAAATGAGTCTGATCTGTGTAATAAGGCCCTGTAGACCCTGTAATAAATACCAAAAAAAAAGCTATTTATGAAAAATAGTATTGAGAAAATACAACTCCATTAAAAACATTACGGGCTAAGCCCAGGAGATTAGCACTGTGTGCAGGGTGTCAGGGGTTTGCAGCAGCCTCCTCCAGAGTTGCAAAATATTTGGGCAACAGAGATTCGTGATGAGGAGAAAGGACGAATTTAAACTGAGAGGTGCTGGTGATGTAGCTCTAGTCTGCACATTTATTAATGTATACTCTCCAACATTAGAATCGATATTCCTTATCCCACCTCTGTGATTCAGTGTCAGTCATAGTCAAGGCAGGCACTTCAAATGGAAGAGACATCACTATTGAAATAAGCATCTTCAACACTGCAGACACTCTCTTTGTTGTGAAAATCGGATCTTTATTTATTTGTAAACACTGCAGCAATTGTGGAAGAAACCTATGCATTAGAGAAGATTTTGAATTCACAGGAGCCACAATTTTGCCTCTTATCCCATGTACTGTCTCTATGATTAACTTCAACAAGTCTCTATAAATGTTCTTATATTAGTGTCTTCAGTTGTTAAATCTTTTATAGTAACCCTCTTCTACCTACTTCAGATAGCTTGTCTATATACATTGAGACATGTTTATCTTTCTTGCAATAAACATTCCAAACATATTGTATTCTTTCGGTGTTGACTAAGTTTGACAGGCAAAGACCTCCCTGAAGGATAGTAGGGGCATTTACTTACACCTCTACAAAGCTGCAAGACACAAGGTTGCCTAGGGACTAATAGCCTACAATGTCCCGGCAGGATGTTTTTATCAAGGCTGAGGTGGCTTGACTGCTTTAGGCATGCCTCCAACATATCTCCCTTTTTTGTTTTGTTGTGTGATGATAGGTGCCCCATTGTAGTTGGCAAAGCTGTGTTTGGAGAACTTTTAAGAATAGAGGGTCTCCCGGGAGATGGCTCAGTAGAATAAGCAGCTGCCTGGCAAGCGCAAGGGCCTGAGTTCAAAGAGGGTGGCCACCTTTGTTCATTAACAAAGAGCTCCCAATAATATCAGTTTTTGGAGGACACCTTTAGTAATTTGGTCATTAGTTAAAAGATATTCCTTTGATCAAGAAGTGTTTTGGCCTCTAAATTATTTCTCGAGCATGCCAATAGTGAAAGAAAACAAACAAGGGAAGGGAAGGGTAAGGAGGGGAGGGGAGAGGAGGGGAATGAAGGGAAGGGAAGGGAAGGGAAGGGAAGGGAAGGGAAGGGAAGGGAAGGGAAGGGAAGGAGAGGGAGGGAAAGGGATGGAGGAAAGGGAAGGAAAGAGAGGAGAGGGAGGGAGGGGAGTGAAGGGAAGAGGTAGCTGATTTTTTTAAGTGTTTCATGGAATGTAGGTCAATAAAAATGTACATTGTTATTATTATAAGCAAATAATTGTAAGAAAATTCCTTACAATTTTAAAAATTACATTCTCTTAGTGTAATTACTCTTGCCACACTGTGCCTTAATAGGCATGGAAAAGCAAATTTCACTCTAGTCCTAACTTAATCTTAGAATCTGAGTTAATGACTCTTTCTTGCTGGACCATTATGTTGACTGACTTACCCTTGAAGTCTTACTTCTTCTGTATTAATCCCATGTAATGCCCCATCTCCTGCACAGCAAGCTATTCTAAGACAATACTGCTTTCCAAATCAGAGGACACAAGATAGTCATTGAAAGGTGCAAATTAGATTAACTTAGATATGAAGAAGAGGGAAAAAAGGATCAGAGACTTGAGTTGGGTTTTCTATGAATTACAACTTGAAGAAGGAGAGTTTTTTAGGGTCTTTTAAAGATCTCAGAGATAGAAGATATCAGTGCAAAGTTTATTATTCAGACTTTGTCCACTTATTATTTCACTTAATTTTTTGTGGTACCAGGGATTGAACTCAGGACCCTGTGCTTGCCAAGCAGGCACTTATTCTACTAGCTATCACCCCAGGCCCAAGAATTTGTCTGAATTACTGCTTTGGATAGGTCTTGAAAATTAATATAGGCAAACTTTATTATTCCTCAAGAGGATTTCTTTCTTTCTTACTCTCTTCTTCTTTTTTTTAACTATTCATCTTCATAAACTCTTTTTTAGAAAGAATTATTTCATAAGTATTCTACAGCTAAATAGTAGGTCAATAGCACATATTCAATAAATTATTTCTTTTTTTGTCCATACTAAAGGCAATCAAGCTCTTCCTGCATGTGTGCTATGGCACATTTCTGATTAGATTGTAATCCTATAGGAATTCGTGGAGTAGACAATGTGTGGAACTTTACATTGATTTACATAGGATTTCACATTCTCCAGGTACCAAAATGGCCTTCAATTCACAACATTCTTGCTAAAGATAATCTCTCAATGACATTTTATACAATATTTATGGGAAGAGAAATTTAAACATTATTCTTATATTTAAGGTGCATTGAAGCTAGTATAGAAATATGTTTCTTGACATTTAAAATAACACCACAAATTAAATTATCAAATGTCATAAGAAGATATTCCAGGACACCGAACAGAAGGAATAATTACCTGAGGGCAGTGCCAATAAAGAAGTGGACTCAGTGGCAGGAGCAGCCTTTAAGCCTTTCACAGTGTTGGTGTGGAGACTGTCAAGCTTTAGACTTTTGGAACCTTCCAGCATTAGTTTAAAATCCTGCTCAGTGTTCAGTAGATTTTATCAATGTCACTATTCCTTTAGGTCCTCAGTGTCCTTGCACAGAGCTTGACTATTAACTACTAGCTAGTTGATTTCATGCTAAATAAGATGGTATGTTAAATTCTTATCTTAAACAAATGAAATCTACTGACACTGCCTCAAAGTGCAATATCGTATCAGATGCTTTATTTTATATCATCTTCATTGTATGTTGCAAGACCTTTGCCCCTCCAGCATTGTGGTTAGATCAGAGAAGAAAATATCAGACAAAGGCCTTTTCTCTTGAATAGCTAAGCCAATGCAGAAGAGAAGAGCTAAGAAAATGACCCAAGGAAACCTCTCCACAGGAGATTCCCTACTTAGTGTATGCATCTTCTAGGTGTTCAGAATAGATCTCAGACTTAAAGGTGTGAAGATTTGGCTTCCTGGAATCAAAGAGTAATTCAAAACTGTTTAGCATTCAGAAGCCAGCTCCAGCTGTTTCTCCCTGGAACAATTCCTTCACATCCTCCTTGTTTTATCTTGATGGCTTTTGTCACCTTTTCATAATGGTATGGGTCATGTGTCCTCTGTGTTCTCCACAATGCCAGAAGCGCTGTTGCAGTTTATAAAAAATTGCAACAAATTGTACTGTAGATATCTGAACTCTCTATAGAGTTGGAGAATACTTATTGAACTTAGCTTTTATGTTATTTATAGAAAGGAAAGATAGTGAAAGTAGAGCATAATCATTCATTCATTCATCCATAAAAAAACAAGACTCAAGTGGAAGAAAGATTCCCTGTATTTGCACACTATTTGCAAGATGTATCACATATTTAAATTTGATTCAATGGTCACTATATTCTCCTGTGATCACATGAACAGACAACTTCCTGTCCTATCATTAGCTGTGAAACACGGCACATGATAAAAGTTCAATATACATTTGTAAAATGACAGTAAAGTAATGACCTAAAGTTTCAGTGCTTCAGTATCTATGTCTGCAGAAGAAAAGTATTAGGCCTAACAACTTGATCTCCTAGAATCACGCAACTATTCAGAGAGTCTACACAACACTACAAAAACTGATTTGCTTACAATACACACAAATCAGAACTCTTCAAAGAATTTTGAACCTTCAAAACATAGTAGACTAAATGATTTACTGATGTAGAAATCAACCCATGTCAGATATGAGCAAATTAAAAGTTCTAGGGATTTTAACAATACTTATCCTGTATCAGTTCAACAGTCTGATGGAAGTTAAAAATGTGTGTGTAGAAATGATGTACAGAAACAAGTGTTCTGCAGTGTGAGCAATAAGCAACCATTAGGCACTTTCTGCCTGAAAAAGAAGATTCACAAGTCTAAAAATATTACCTGTCCATTCTAGTTGCTGAAATATGCCTGCTGTGAGATGGCCACATCAGGGTCTATTAAGCTGAAGCAATTAGGTGTCGCATTTGCATCACATAAATTCATCTGTCTTGTTTCAATCCCGTGCTGATCAGGCACACTTCCTGCTAAATTATTGTTCCACTTATCTGGTCTGTAGGGAGAGAAGGTACTACCCAGGTGGACATAAAACTCAATCTGCATTATATTTATATTTCTCAGTGTAAATTGTGCTAATTTATTAATTTATTCTGGTTTGATTCATCAGCCACTTGTGAGCCTCCTTAGTAAGAAACAGAATTCTTCAACTTGATAAACTCAGAAGCGCTTTTATCGATGCATGATATAAGACAGGCAAACCAAGGCACTCTCCCTAGACGGATTTGTATGGACCAAAGTAGTGGGCAGAGCTGCAAGACCAAGCACGTGACCCCTGCCAAATAAATTTTGTTATCTTTACTTTTAAACTCCTCAACACCCACAGGGTAGTTACTATATTTTCTCTATCTACACTAATCTACACTA
>NW_004524713.1:2613489-2614917 GCF_000260255.1 Octodon degus | reverse complement strand
ATATATATATATATATCTCCAAAGATTGTACAGCCATAAATTCTTCTCTGAAGAATGAAGACTACAAAAATGGCTGGCTTTCAGGAGCACAGAAAGTTTTCAAAAGCCGGTATTTGAAATGTGCTGCATCTATTCTTTATAAAGTTTGGAGTTGTACACAAATATGTTGTATACTTTATACAAAGTGTTAAGAAATAATTGAATTTATATCCACCTAGTTCTGTTTTTTTCCTACTGTTATCCAATATAGAATTAAAATAAGGAAAAATGAATTCCTTTACAACAATGCTGAGCCCCATTGTTACCATATTATTACATGCTTCTTTCTTCTCTTGCAAGTGATGTATGTCTATTATGGGGGAATTATTCTAAATTCTATCACACAAGCACCAGTCAACGATGTAATTTTTTGTATATAACTCCCAAAGGTTGAAAATAGCCATCATAATTAATAATTGAGATAATTTAAAGCAAGCATTTACAAAGACAAATCCAAATATTTTATCATTAGCAGCAAAATAATTGGAAATTAAAATAGAGCAGTTGCATTCATAATGGTATTGCTTAAAAAAAGTTTTCAGCAATAATTAGGTATATATACTGACATCAACAGAACATTTTTGAGGCAATTAAGAAAGACATAAAAAGTGGAGACTTCTTTTGGATCGGGGGAATCCTGTCTTACTCTTTCAGAATTTTGGTCAATTTTTCTGTGTCTCTTTTCAGATTTTTGGGTTTTTTTTTTTGACTAAGTTGTTTTCCTCTCCTCATGTTATAGTTACCCAAAATGCAGTCCATGCTGCCCTGCTGCTCAGTGATATGCAGTTCAAGCACCTACTGCCAAGCATTGTGCCTTTCTGCCACCGTCATGGTCCAAGTTACTGTCTCATCCAGGACATCTTCACGTTTTCCATGAGCTAATTCTACTTTCTGGAAGGCCCTGACCTTCACTTCAGCCACCTCTCATGCTTTACTTATCAGAAAGTATGTTGCCTTATCGAGAGTATCCAAGTTGAAAATTCCTACTCTGAGCCATGAAGTCCAACTATGTAAGACAAATTTTTGGCATTGTTAGATTTACCTACAAGAAAAAATATGCAAGAAAACCTTGGAATGACTTATTAAGTGTGATTCTTAGGAATAAGAAAATAACAACCTAGGGACAGGAAGAAAGCTCAGCGACCTAAGCAGCTGCCTGGCAAGCACAAGGACTGATCCTGGGTACCTCATACTAACCTGGCCCCATGCTGAGACAGCCAATGAAACAAGGTGTGGCGACACATGCCTATAATCCCAGTGCTGGGGAGGCTGAGACAGGAGGATCATTATGAGTCTGATCTGTGTAGTGAGACCCTGTACCAAATATAAATAAATAGGTCCTAGCCCAGGTCCGGTGAGTGTGCAGAGAGTTTCCTGCTACCCTGCGCC
>NW_004524713.1:2605274-2607635 GCF_000260255.1 Octodon degus | reverse complement strand
GAGAGGAAATCTAATAGAGTTTACCTAATCTTCAGTTTTCCTCTGTTTTTGAATAACTCTTAGAAAAGACATATCTATGATTTAAACGAAGATGTCAATGGATATTTTCTAGTCCTGTGGTTTCACTGTTCATGAAGGAGAAAGTGTGGAATGAGTGAATCACTGAGGTAGTGACTGTGTACTGGAAGATATGGGCATGGAAACAATGGGTGTGAATGACACGCTAGAGAAACCAACTTAACACTAGGCTTAAGGATTGGTTTTGCTGTGATCATAGAAAGAAGCCTTGGAGGGTAACAGAGATATTACCAGTTTTGGGATCTTAGACATTTCTGAATCAAACATCGTAGAGAAACATAGGTGTTACCACTACAAAGCAAATCCAGGACTATGAACTACATGTTTCAAAGGATGTGCATTATTTTACTTACTTCTGAGTAGTCACTTTTACCAAAGCTCCATTGGGCAAAGGCATGGCTTGATGAAGAAGGCTGTAGTTTGGATTTTAAATGTCTCCCAAGGTTCATTTGTCCAGCTTGTGCTCTGGGCAGATGATGGGAACATTAAGAGGTATGGTCTACTAGGAGGGCTTCTAGTCTTTGAAAGGGCATTTTTACTGGAGCAGAGGGGTGCCAGCATCCTGTTTTATCTCTTTGATACCCCAGCCATCTAGTGATAGTTCTGTTCTTCTACACACTCCTGTGATGAGCTACTACACACCCCTTACCTCAACATCCTAAAAGCAATGAATGCACCAAAGCATGAACTCACACCTTCAAATTTGCAAGCTAAAATAAACATTTTAAAATTATTTGAAGTATTTGTTAGAGTAGTGGAAAGCAAATTAGTTCATAATGCTGGTATCAAGAAATGAAATCTAAGCGCCTGCCAAGACAAGCATAGGGACCAGGGTAAGATCTCTGGTCCCACATGCCACACGCTGAGCCAGCAACCAAGTCCTACCATGGTGGTGCATACCTAAAGACCCAGAACTGGAGAGGCTGAAAACAAGAGGATCACTATGAGTCAGAGCTGTGCAGTGAGACCTGGTACCAAATGCATACAATTAAAAAAAAGAAAGAAATGAAATATTTACATATTATAATAATATTAAATTTTTTGCATGAAGGATTTTATAGTGTAGAGAAATGAGTTAGAAAACACAAAGTTTTTTAAAATACAAAGTAACAAACCATTTTTGAGCATTGAGAACAGAATAAAGATAAGAATACAGGTAAGTTTTAGATGACACTATGTGCTCTTTTGAAAATTAGACTAAATACTAAACTTGTTACATCAGGGCAAACTTTGAGAGGAATTTGAGGCATCTTGGCCATTTTCTGGTGTTGTGGGAGATTAGACATGAAAACAGCAAGCCAGGTTACATGGTGGTGGAAATTTTAAGCCACCACAGCATTCAGGCTGCTGCATGAGTTTTAGTGGAAGAATGTAGTAAAATTTCAGTGAGAATCAAACACAAAATGAAGAAAGACAGAAAGACTTGACAAACAGGCAGCTTGGCCAGAGCAAGCACACTTTTAAAGTATGTATACAGAGGATGCAGTTGCTAAACTAATTAGAGGCATTTAAAAAAAAAAAAAACCACAAATCCAATCCCTTAAGATTGTGGCCATAGGAAAGACATTTGAGTGTATCTCAACAAAGAACAAAATTCCACTTTTATCAAACTCAAAGCTGTAAATGTGTAAATGTTTGAAATGTTTGTTTCAAAGAATGTTTGGTTAGAAGCATTTGCAAAGAGATCTCATGGATGCCCTATGCTTCCCAAAAGACCTATGTTTTCACTTTTGGTGTTTAGGTGTTGAGGCATTCAGAGCCCACTGCAGTCATTGCTTGAACATTCCTGGCTACATTTCACATCAGTAACAGACTTTGGCATCACCCAAATGATACCTACTTTCAAGAAAGGAAGAATGTAACAGCTACAGATATGTGAAGTCTTCCTGAAAGATTTCACAGGACAGCTTGGAAGCCAGCAAGTATGTGGATGTGGAGTCCTGACTGTTGTCCAGGCAAGAGCTGTGTTTGAAACTATGACAGGTAAGTGGAAGGAAATGTAAGTGTTCTCAGCACACAAGCAACCAGGCATAGACAATCCACTAGTACTCCTTTGTGTGATGTCATATCTATTTAAAATTCTGAAGATTTTCTTCACCAGAAATATCGACATAGGTTTTGGCTATGTGTACCACGTATTTTTCTCTCTGTATCAGTCATAATTATTGACCCAATATGTTTTGTCTGATTATTTGTGAGGAAATACACTCCAATATTCGAATGACTAGTAGCCAAATACCTCCCAGTCAGATGAACTGCATTTTGAGGAGAACATAATCTCTT
>NW_004524713.1:2555387-2601769 GCF_000260255.1 Octodon degus | reverse complement strand
TCCCATCTTTGGACTGTGGGTTTGGTTTGCTCTTCCTTTTCTAGTTGTTGAAGGTGTAGCATTAGTGTGTTTGCTTGTTCTCGTTCTGTTTTCCTAATGTGTGAGTTCACAGTTATGAATTTCCCTCTGAGAATTGCTTTCATTCTATCCCATAAATTACTATAAGTTGTGCTTGAATTTTCATTGAATTATAGATATTGTTGAATTTCTTGTTTAATTTCATCTGTGAGCCATTGGTTGCTGAGTAGGGTGTCATTTAGTTTCCATGTATTTAAAGTTTTTTTCTGGTTTCTTTTGTCATTTATTTCCAGTTTCAATTCACTGTGGTCAGATAATGTGCATGGAATAATTTCTGTTTTCTTGCATATACGTAAGCATGACCTATGGACCAGTATGTGGTCTATTTTAGAAAATGACCCATGTGCAGCTGAGAAAAATGTGTATTCAGCTGTGTTAGGGTGGAACACTCTGTATATGTCCACCAAGTCCATTTGTTTCAAACTCTGGTTCAATTGTGTTATTTCTTTGCTAAGTTTTTGTCTGGTTGACCTATCTTTTGGAGATAACGGTGTGTTAAGGTCTCTTGTTAAAATTGTGATATTGAATATTAGATTTTTTATGCCCATTAATATTTCCTTTTCTAGTTGGGTGCTCCCGTGTTTGTTGCATACATATTTATGAGTGTTATCACTTCCTCTTGAATTTTTCCCCTAACCAGTATATAGTGGCCTTCTTTATTTCACTTGATCCTTGTTGGTTTGAAGTTGAGACTGTCTGAGAAGAGAATTGCTGCCCCTCTTTTTTCTGATGTGCTGGGGCATGTAGTATTTTGTTCCATCCTTTGACTTTCAGCGTATGAATGTCTTTATGCGTTAAATGTGTTTCTTGTATCCAGCATATTGTTGGATTTTGTTTCCTAATCCACTGTGCCAGTCTATTTCTCTTAATTGGGGAATTGAGTCCATTTACAATGATGGTTAGAATTGAGATGTATTGACTTACGTTTGCGAGGTTATTTACCTGTGATCGTTTACTCCTTTTTCTCCTGTGTTTAATTGCTTACCCTATTTAGTTGGTTGTTTCTGATCTCATTCGTGGAGTTCTGATCGTTTTGGCCTCTCTCTAGAACATCTTTCTGTACCCTGTGTAACGTTGGCTTTGTCATCATGAAATCTTTTAGCTGTTCTTTGTCATGAAAGTATTTCACTTCTCCATCAAAATTGAAAGAGTTTTGCAGGGTATAGTAGTCTGGACTGGGATTTTTGTCAAAGAGGACCTGAAGTACTCTGCTCCATGCTCTTCTTGCCTGCATGGTTTGTGAAGAGAAGTCGGCCGTAATTCCGCTGATTGTGATCCGCTTCTTTTCTCTAGCGGCTTTTAGTAGATTATTCTTGTGTTGAATTTCTGGGATCTTGACTATTATATGTCTCGATGTGTTTTTCATTGGGTTGAGGTTCCTTGGCATTCTGTATGCTTCAGTTACCTGAATGTCAGATTGTTTCCTCATATTTGGGAAGTTTTCTGCTTTTACTTTTGCCCATATTTTTTTAATGTCATTTGTGTTGACTCCTTCTTTCTCTTTGATGCCTATTAGTCTCACATTGTTCATCTTTGCATCATCGTGCAGGTGATGGATTATTCTTTCCTGCATCCTCGTTGTTTTTAAGAGATCCTTTCTTACCTTTTCACTAGCTACACCAGCATCTTCAAGATCTGAAACTCTGTCTTCACATTCACTTAATCGGTTTTGTAAGCTTGTGATTGAGAGTTTCATTTCCTCTATATCTCTTTGACTCTGCTTCATGCGATCTATTTCTTTCCTATATTTCTCATTCAAGGAATCTGTCATTTTTCTAATCTCCTCTATTTTTTTTTTATCAATATCTTCTCTAGAAGCAGTTAGAAATTCTTTTACTGCAGTATTTTTTTTAAGATTGGGTTTCCTGCCTATGCTTCTGTAGTCGCTTCTTTACTTCATCTGCTATGAGTTCTGAGAGTTCTTTTTTTTTATTTCAGAAAAGAATTGCACTTTTCTTCTATATCTTTCTGCTGTTGCTTATTTACTATCAACGCTATTAATTCATTCATTTGAGCTGAGCTAGTGTCCTCTGCACTTGTTCTGGGTGGGCACTGGGTTTCTTCCATATGTTTCTGCATTTGATTCTTTATTGCAGATGTTATTAATTTAGGGATTTCTTTTTTTATTTCCAATCTGAGGTCTTCTATATCTTTCTGCAGCTGTTTCTTTATTTGAGAAGCCATTGATTCATTGCTTTCAGCTGTGTGATTTCCAATTTGTTCTGTGTTAGTGTCCTCTGCACTTGTTACAGGTGTGCTTGGGTTCTGAGGTTGCATTTTGTTCCTTCTCGTCATTTTGTGTAGCACTGTCTTCTGCCCTTTGTTGTAGATCTTTGCTGTAGTTATATCTTTCACACGTATGGAAGTTCAGGTGTAGCTCTACGAAGTTTGGACTTATCCAGCTGTGTCTGGCTGGGTCTGGCTGCTGTGCTCAGCTCATTCCCACTGCTGCCCTTGAGGCTGAACCTGTTGTGCCCCTGTGGCAAGATTTTTGCTCCTGGCCTAGCTGGGTGGATCTATCCTCTACACTCTGCAGGTATTGCAGCTGCAGAGTTACACCCCAGACATGTATGCCAGGCCTGAGATGTGCCTCGAGGGGGCAAGGTGAAGTAGGGGGAAGCGGAAGCTCTCCCACACACTCACCATACCTGGGCTAGGACTGGGTCTGGGGGTTCCCAGAACGTGGCAGAAATTCCTACTCAGCGGGTGGGGTGGAGGATGTACTGTGCAGTGGTGGGGGGGGGCCCAGGAGGGTGGGAGAGGGTCCGGCCCACACTGTGCCTGGGCTGGGACTGGTCCCACTGGCGCAGGATATCAGGAAGCTCTCCACACACTCACCGGACCTGGGCTAGGACTCGAGCTCATGATTTATAAGGAAGAATGTGTATAAAATGAAAATACTGTATTGAACTTAGAAACTTTAGTCGCGTACAATTTAATAATGCCCAAGAAAGGACTTTGAGCTTCTTAAAATATGAAATGAATGAATGTGTTTATGGCTCTGCTTTCATGATGAAGCTACAGAGAAGACAGTTGACACTTTTTTTTTTTCTTTTTAAATGTCTACAGAATGTAATTAATACTGGAATAACAGAAAGATCCTCGGGTCACTAAATTCGCTATTGAGTATCTTTTGCGTCAAGTGCTTTTACATCATTTGCATGAATCTACTATTGCTAGAACCTTTACACCAATATTCCTTTGTTAAGATTCTGAGTTCCGAAAACCATGAATGCTTCCTACCATTTTCATCTCATCCATTTTGCATTATAAAGATCACACTTGTCTTTAAAGCTTGGTGTAAGTGTCAATTCCCCTGCCCCTACAAGAAGCCTATCATAGCAGGTAAAAGCCATATGGCTGCATCATCTCCACCACTGTGTATGCTCTTAGGCATTAATGCATGTGGTATATTTTAATATAAATACTGTTTTTTTTTTCAGGTATTCCCACACAGCCTCCCTGCATTATCTATTCTTTTCCTCCACCAGGGACTGAATGATAGAAAAATAGTTTATTTGAAATTATGATAGATATTGCTAATATAGTTCAGTTTCTAGTCTAAGAAAAAAGGGCCATTTTAAATTAAGAAGATATATTGGTAACTCAGAACAACAGAAAATAAAATGAAGTTAGAACCAACTTAAATGAAAACTCATTGACATCTACGGACATTTGCAATGGATCAAACATAAACAACAACACAATTTTTCTTTGGAAATTTTAAAATAAAAGGTCCAGAGCATGATTTTGAATCTTTTATTTTTATTTTTATTTTTTATTTTTTGGCAGAACCGGGGATTGATCTCAGGCCCTTACCCTTGCCAGGGAAGTGTTTATGTACTGAGCCATCTCCTGGGCCCTCATTTTGAATATTAAGGTCAGTATCATATATGATGGTAAAACCACAAGTTCCATCGAAGACTGGCAACAAAGCAAACCTCTAATCTCTTTACTGTTATCCATATAATATCCACTGTAGTAAGGCTAAATAAAGAAATGCAAGGTGTATAAATTTGAAAGCAGAAAATATACCCTTATTTGCAAACAGTTGTGTACTTCAAAGAGTTTTAAAAACAACTTTTAGGCAGAGAGATAGCTTCGTGGCATAAGTACCTGTTTTGCAAGCACAAGGTCCTGAGTTCAATCCTCCATACTTAAAGATGATCAATGCATAAACAAATAAAAATAATAAAAAATTTTAGGGGCAATAATTGAGTTCAGTGTAGTAACAAGGTAGTGGAATAGTGCACAACAGAAATTGCTGTGTCACATGCTTCTTTATCAACAGTAAAAACATGGAATGAGAATTCAAAAAGAATATCATTTCTAGTAATTCAAAGGATATAATGTTTAAATTTTAATATTAAACTTAATGGTTAAATTTAAAATGTGTTTAGCACTTTCATATCAATGCTATAACATAGTGGTATAAGAATTAATGAATACCTAGGGAGGTGTAGATGTGTAGCATAATTATAGATTGGAAGCTACACATAATAAATTTGTCAATCTATAAGTTGATCAACAAAATGTTCTATAGATTAAATATAATTCCTGTCAAACTTGAACAGGGCTTATTGTAGACATTGACAAGCTTGTTCTAAAATGTACATAAAAAGAAAAAGTCCCAGTATTCCCAAAAGAAAAACTCTTGCAAAAGAATAAATTGCAGCAATTATTCTACTTGTTATGAGAGACTGACAGACTTCCAGTAATCAAGATGGTAATGTACTGATAAAAAGATAGAGAAATGAACCATAATAGAGGATTCAAAAATAAATTTATACAATAAACTCAACTGATTTTTGAAAAGACACAAGAGCAAATCAATGGAGCAAAAATAGCCATTTCAGCAAATGGTATTGAAGCCATTGGACAGTCACAGGAGAGAGAAGAAAATAAAGCAGGATTAAGGCAAAAGGAGACTGGAAGAGCAGAGAGAAGTGAGAGGACAAAGGTGGAGAGAGTGTGGGCAGACTCTAATTAATGGGGATGAAATATAACATGAAGCATTAGGAAGAAAGAGGCGTGTCTCTAGGTTGTAGGCCTAGGTGAGGAGCTCTTATACTTGATGTCAAATGATGACTCACAGGAAGAAAAATTAGTGAGTTGGGTCTTCTAAAAGTTTTAGGAAGTAGGGGACAAGATTTAGTATCTAAACCTAGATAAAGAGTCATTACACTTGATTGAAAATCATGACTCAGAGAAAGAAAAATGAATATAATGAACTTTGCTAAAATTAACATTTTTTCTTTGTTATACTACACTTAGAAGAATATGTAAAATAAGCCACAGTCTGGCAGAAGATATTTTCAAATCATGTATATCATTATAAATATTAAGATGTACCTTAAATATATTTTTAAATGTACAACATTCAAAATTAAATAAGTACAATATAAAAATCTGAAGGCTACAACAGACACTGTGAGAAAGGAGTGAACCTGTTCAAAGGAAGGAATTACTGAGAGAGGAGGGCAGGAGAAGGAGTGGGGAAAGGAGGTTTATCTATGTATGTAAGCAGGATGAGTTCGACAAATATACTGCAGATTTCCATTGGTCAATGGAAAAAAACAGTTAATCCTTCGTTTTTATGTCTGTTTTCTTTTTTCATTTTTCTTTCTTTTCCTCTCCTCTTAATTTCTTTTCTTTTTATTCTATAATTTTATTGAGAAACAAATAGCAATGAGAGAGTTTCAAATCAAATTGGTAGGACAGTTTTTATAATTAACACATTCCATACATTCTTCCTGGTGTTTAATTGCTGTACAAGATGCGGACTTGATATCCTATTTAAAAACAGCATTAGAACAAATCCCTCTATACATTAAGAGAATGTAACTATATATCTATTCTAACCACTTTGAATACACAGATACAAAGTGGACATTGATCTGTATCCTCTTTTTTTTTGTTAAGTTCTGTTATTTGAATATTATAAGTGTGTAAACTAAGCAAAATATTATAAAAGAGTCCAGTAGTCCATAATAATATTGGGTCTTCCGCTTGACTGGCAATTTCAGAAATTGTTGACCTGAGTCCCCTACAGGTCAACATAACACCATGGCTTTACTTCCTACATTTCCTTTTCATAATTTTTGCTACATGGTTAAGTCCAATGTAAAGCAGGACCTATGCAACAAGAGTTGTAGCTTTTGGGTCTGATAAGGTCAGTGAAATCCCCTCAGGATTTATCCTGAGATCATATACCTCAGATTGTAGAAACTTTGTCAGTGTCAGCCATGTGGATGAGTCACGGCCATTGTTTGGCCAATGCGGTCTCTGTGAAAGCCTGAGAGAATGTTTTCTATCCATGTGACTCTCCTTAGGCACACTCTACGTCATCAATCACTTTCCTCTTTGGCACCATAATCTTCTTGATCAGAAAATTTGTGACACTACCAAGTTACATAATGTTACAGTACAAGTTCTCATATGTCCTGAGTCTTAATTGACCTTGGAAGACTAGGGACAAAATGTTGGCTTTCCTTATGGCCCTCCTTTTTCTCTAATTTTGGTCTACAAACTTGGGTTGTTAACCCTCCAGAAGAGAAGCTTATTGTTATTACCATACAACCTAGGCTGTTAAGCTTAACCTCACTATCTGTCTGAATATCAAACATCTTAGCCATAACATGGAACAAGTATTTTTCATCAAGTATTGATATGTTGAACTTTCAGTCCCTACAGAATATGATAAAACATTTAAAAATTAGAATATATTTTTAAAATAGACATAAAGAATTTTATACTTCTTATGTTTACACATAAGTCCAAAAATCCAACCATATGCAACCTTGAAGCAAGACAGTACCACAATATTCCTTTTCCTATCTCTTTCCTTCATTCACCACCCCCTTCTTTTTCAACACTCATCTACCTGAGTGACAGCACAGGAGCTACTGGCATGTCATGACAAGCAGCCATATTCAGAAGACCATAATGCCAGGTACTCCGACCATGAAACTTCTATTTCAGACTACCTTCCTCACTGCTTTTGCTTAGTTCACAGGTATCAGTATACATAGTTAGTCATGGTGAGAATATTTCCTATTAACTGCTAGATTCAAAAATCTTCTGGAGATTCTCACGATCACTGCTTTGCCTATCTTCTACATATAGCTATATGGGTTGACATTGTCATGTTTCCTAGTTCTTCTCCTTTCCCTCTCTTGATTAGTTAGTCCTTGCGATCCTGATTTCCTTTTACTTGTATTATAATTTTCTATTTGCGTTTCTTCTTTTGAGTTTTTATACTAGGGACACTATATGATATTTACACATGTGTGTCTGGTGTATTTCACTTATGAGTATATGTTCAAGTGGCATCCACTTCAATATAAAGACTTTGAGTTTATCATTCTTTAGAGCTGAGTAATACTCCATTGTGTAAAAATACCACATCTTTTTCAACCATTCCTCAGGTGTTGGGCATTTTGGTTGTTTCCAAGATTTGGCTATCACAAATTTTGCTGCTATAAGCATAGGCACACATGTATCCCTATGATATGATATTCTCAGATCCTCATGGAAAATTCCCATTAGAGGGATAGCTGGTTTAAATGGGATTTCCAGACCAACTTTTCTAAGGAGTCTCCGCACTGATTTCCATAGCCGTTGCACCAGTCTACATTCTCACCAGCAGTGGAGAAGGGTTCCTTTTTCCCCACAGCCTCTCCAACATTTGTTGTCGGTTGAATTCTTTATGATAGCCATTCTTTCTGGTGTGAGATGATATCTCAATTTTCTTTTTACTTGCATTTCAGGGATAGCTAGTGATGTGGACCATTTTTTTCATATATTTATTCACTTCTTTAATTTTATCCTTTGAGAAGTGTGTGTTCATGTCTGATGCCCATTTCTAAATTTGGTTTTTAAACCTTGGGGTCCTAGTGTGTTTTATTTCTTTATAAATTCTAGACAGCCAACCTTTGTCTGAGTACTTATTTGTCATGATTTATTCCAAGTTTGTGAGTTGCCTTTTCACTCTGTTCGTAATTTCTTTTGATGTGAAAAACTTCTCAGTAAAAGCAGGTCCCAGCTGTGAATTCTTTCAACTGTTTTCCGTGTGATTTGATTTCTGTCCATGAACTCTTTGCCTACCCCTATGTCTTCAAGAGTTGCTCCTACTTTCTCTTCTAGGATATTTAGTGTCTCTGCTTTAATGTTTAGATCCTTAATCCATTTTGAATTCAGTTTAGTGCATGGTGATAGACCTGGGTCAAGTTTGAGTTTTCAGCATGTAGAGAGAGTTTTTCCAGCACCATTTGTTAAAGAGGATATCTTTCTTCCAGTGAGTATGTTTGGCCCCTTTGTCAAAGATAAGGTGTCTGAGTGTGTTCGTTATGGCTTCAGCATCTTCCAATCTGTTCCATTGATACCCAGTTCTATTTTGTTGCCAGTACCATGCTGATTTCATCACAGTAGCCTTGTAGTATAATTTCAAGTCAGGAATTGTAATGCCTCCTGCCTTGTCTTTATTGCCCAAGATTGCGTTTTCTATTTTAGGTCTTTTCTGGTTCCAGATATATTTTAGGAATGATTTCTTAACCTCTGTGAGGTATGTCGGTGGTAGTCTGATAGGGACTGTGTTAAATCTGTACAACAATTTTGTGAGTATGGCCATCTTCACAATGTTGGTTCTTCCTGTCCAGGCGCATGGAATATCTTTCCGTTTTCTGAAATCTTCTACGATCTCTTTTTTCAGCGTACTGTAATTTTCCTTGAAAAGATCCTTGATTTCTTTAGTTAGATTAATTCCAAGGTATTTCATTTTCCTTGGTGCTATTGTAAAAGGTATTGTTTCTATAATTTCCCTCTCAGTGTGTTTGTTGTCTGTGTAGAGGAATGCTATTGACTTTTGGGTACTGACTTTATAACCTGCTCTGCTACTGAATTTCTGTAGTAATTCTAGTAGCTTCTTGGTGGAGTTTTTTGCGTCTTACAAGTAAAGTATCATGTCATCTGCAAATAAAGATAATTTAACTTCTTCTTTACCTGTTCTTATTCCTTTTACTTCTTTCTCTTGTCTAATGGCTGTAGCTAATGATTCCAGCATGTTATTGAATAGGAGTGGTGATAGAGGACATCCTTGTCTTGTACCAGATGTAGGAGTAAAAGATTTTAGTTTTTCCCCATTTAGGATTATGTTAGCCACAGGGTTTTCATAAATGGCTTTTACCAGATTGAAGTAGAGGCCATCTATTCCAATTTTCTGTAAGACTTTGAACATGAATGAGTGTTGAACTTTGTCAAAACCTTTTCTGCATCATTGGAGATGATCATGTGGTTTTTGGTTTCCTCTTAGTTTCTGATGGTATTGTTTTTCTTTTCCATTCTTTTTCCACTTTTGCATGTATATTTCTTGTAATCTGAACAACTAATGTAAAGACTCAAATTTGTATTAGTTCATTTTGTGCTATCTGATTGTTTATAATTTTTCTTTTTTATTACTACTTTCCATTTTCTTTCAAACAAATAAGTATAGGCAAAAATAATCCATTCAAGAAAACCAAATTTAAATCACATGCTCTGTGTCCCTGGCCCTGGGATTGGCAGATTTAACTATAACATGATTAAAGTATAATTTTTTCTCTCAAATTAATGAGAAACTCTTCTAGCACTATCAACTGCAAATATACTAAATGCAAATATACATTTGAATAATATAATAACTGCTGACTGATCATACCTAAATTCTCATCAAACCTTTTCTCATGATTCTTATTTTCTTCAGTTCTGGAACATCAGAAATCAATAGAAACTGAGCAGCTGACAAAGATTTGTCCTAATGTGCTGCAGCCATAAAATATTCCACTGAGCAGATAAGCTTGGGGAAAATAGTTTTAAATAGTTTCAAAATTTAGGAAATTATTGGTTTATATTCGTTTACATTTAACCCTTTGAAACATATTGGTTATACTTCATTTAATAATTCAATCACTTGTGTTGTTTCTCAGATACAACAGGATAGGAATCTTCACCATCAAAGCTAAGTAGAATTACTTGTAATTACACCAATTCATTGACCATTTTCATCACTATATGGAGGTTTACATTTAGAATTCATTACAAAGCATGGATCAGATGGCTAGCAAGCAGGTTTCCTTCAGTGGTTTAGCAAAAGAAGAAGCGTGATGATAACATCCTATCTGTAATTGCTGAATCCCCCCTCTTTCTATCTCTGTCAAATACAAAACCCTAAGATGGACTTTCTCCATGGTTAACATTGGTTTGAACACAACTCCTTGTGTCTATGAGGTGGCAGAAGTCTTATTTAGTTCATAGTTTCTGAGGAGGAGGACAACCAAGCTTATCATCCATAGTCTTTCATTTTGATACAGAAAAAGGTATGATAAGCTAAACACCATGCGTTCATTCGCTTCTAGCTCTGTAGATCAGAAGTGCTGGTAGCTTACCTGGGTTTTCTCCTGGGTGTCTTGAAAACCCAAATCAAGCTGTTGCAAGTTGAACTCCCTTTTGGAGTCCCTTGAGAGGATTCACTAAGAAAATCATCAGATGAAAGATTCTCACCCTGACTAACTATATATACTGATACCAGGGAACTAAGCTACTGCACTGCAGATGGTAATTTGTAACAGTTGTTTCATGATGGGAGTGCCTGTCATTGTGGTATTTTGAATATGGGCGGCTTGTCATGACATGCCATTTACTGCTAAGATGTCTCTTGGGTAGGTGGATGTTCAAGAAGAAGGGGGTGGTGAATGAAAGCAAGAGACAGGAAAAGGAATATTGTGGGACTGTCCTGCTTCAAGGTTGTATATGGTGAGATTTTTGGACTTATGTGCAAACATGAGAAGCATGGAATTCTTTATCCTATTTTTTAAAATATAATCTAATTTTTAAATGTCTTTTTATCATATTCTGTAGGGACTTAAAGTTCGACATATCAATACTTGATGAAAAATACCTGTTCCTTATTATGCCTAAGATGTTTGAAATGCAGTGAGATAGTGAGGTTAAGATTGATAGCCCAAATCGTTTGATAATAACAATAAGCTTTTCTTCTGGATGGTTAACAATCTAAGTTTGCAGACCAAAATTAGAGAAAAAGGAGGGATACAAGGAAAGCCAACATTTTGGCCCTAGCCTTCTAAGGTCAATTAAGACTCAGGACATATGAGAACTTGTACTGTAACGTCATGTACCTCGGTAGTGTCCCAAATTTTCTGATCAAGAAGATTATGGGGCCAAAGAGGAAAGTGATCGATGACATAGAGTGGGCCTAAGGAGAGTCACATGGGGAGAAGATACTCTCTCAGGCTTTCACAGAGAGCACATTGGCCAAGCATTGGCCATTGACTCATCCACATGGCTGCACTGATAAAGGTTCTACAATCTGAGGTACAGGATCTCAGGACAAATCCTGAGGGCATTTCACTGACCTTCTCAGACCAAAAAGCTACAACTCTTGTTGCATAGGTCCTGCTTTACCTTGGTCTTAAACACCCAGCAGAAAAGTATGAAGACGAAATTATAAGAAATAAAGCCATGCTGTTAAGTTGAGCTGTGGGGGACTCAGGTCAATAATTTCTGACATTGCCAGTTAAACAGAAGACCCAATGCTATTATGGGTTACTGGACTCTTTTAGAACATTTTGCTGAGTTTACACACCTATAATATTCAATAACAGAACTTAGAAAAAATGGGGTATACAGATGAATGTCCATTTTGTATCTGTGTATTCAAAGTGGTTGGGATAGATATATAGTTACATTCTGTTAATGAATAGAATGATTTGTTCTAATGGTGTTTGTAAATAGGATCACAAGTCCACATCTTGTACAGCAATTAACCACTAAGAAGAATATATGCAGTGTATTATTTGTTGAAAAATAAAAAAAAAAGAAAATCATCAGATGAATTGCTCCTGGTAGAGAACAAAGTCACAATTGTATTGCAGGATTACAGTTAGGAGTCACTTTGTGAACTTAAATAAAACACAGATTTATACACCATCCCCACTGAGTTCTGGCTAGAATTTGGACTAGATTCAGTTTGAATCTCATTCATAAACTGAACTACTTTACATTGGAAGAAAATATCTAAATGAAGAATTTTTAATTCACTTATAAAACATTAATAAAATATGATGCAGGCTTCAAGAATGATGTCATAAAATTCTGTCTACAACCTGGAATATATTTAGAGCATACTATATATGGCATAGAGCATACTAATATTCATACTAATAATATATACTAGTAATACATTGTCATATGTTAGTCATTAAAATAGGCATGAATATATATTAATTTTAGAGAACAATATATACAAAATTGAAGACTGAGGAATATCATAAGTATCCCCAAAATAAGAATCCAGATGGGTGGAAAATATATAAATTTCCTTCAGTAAATGTATCTTATTTAATGAAGAAACGCTAATACCCTTCTCTTCCAAAGCTATCTTTTCACCATTAGACAAAGCTCACTGTCAGCAATCAATTAACTCAATTAACACCTTACAAATGTGATAACTTTAATGTGTGTGTATATGTGTTTGTGAAAAAACAAGCATTTGTGTTAGATTAGCCCTTAAGCAAATTTCTATTAATACCAATTTAACATCTAACCTTGATGCTGTACCATTTACTTTTCCAATGTTTTGGATTTTGCTACAGTATATTCTGTTTCAGTTTGACATGTGTTTCTTTTCTTAATGTTTCTGAATCTTGCACAGGCCTACAGTGGATGGCCACATTCAAGATTCTTTTTATCCAGATTTGTCTTTTGGATTTTACCTTGGGTTTACTCACTTTACAAGCAGGTGTCCTGAGGTAGCTGCAGTCGCTTATTTGTGTATACAGTTTTTCAGTATAGATGCCTTTCCAAGGATCTGCTTTCAAACCAAAGTTGTATTTTTATTATATAAAGATGACTGTCTATCTGTCTACCTGTCTGTCTGTCTGTCTGTCTGTCTGTCTGTCTATCTATCTATCTATCTATCTATCTATCTATCTATCTATCTTTCTATGTGTCTATCCATCTATCTAAATATATTTTGCCAATCATGCATTATTACAAAAGGTAAGGCCAAGGTCATGATTCTGTGCATGGGAAATAAAAGTGAACTGAAGGAGTTAGTTAACTAGGTAGCTGGACTTGTAAAGCCAACTGAGGGAGTAAAGAAAGGGCTAGCCCAGATTCCACTACTGAAATGAAAGCAAAGGAAAGAAAAGTAGTTAGCTCAGGACTAATGTCTTGCTTGTTTGATGTCCTCTAGAGGAGTGAAATCCTTCATATTCTCATGATGATTAACAATACAAAGCTGGGCATAGAATCATAAGAGCATATTACAGGCAAACCACCACATCATAGGGAGTACAGTCTCTAGGAAGAGGATTCTGCAAAAATATTATCAGATAGTATATAATACCCCCGAGGTTAGGATACCAGACCTCCCATAATTTCCATGGCTAAACATAATCACCCGTGTAACATTTGCATCGCAAATCAAAACCATTCTCCTTGAAAACAAAGCCTATCAGACATAAAATTTATTAGCATCTGTTGTGTATGATTATAGCTTTTAAAATGATTCATATCACATGTGTGAAATACACAAGTTCATTACACCATTGCAAAATAAGTGACATTTTGGTTGTGTATAATGAAAACTTTTTGTCTAACACAGGACGCTGCTTTTTATTGCTCCCTGTCAAGATAATGCTTGGAATGTTGTTATTAGTGCAATGTAATAATGAAATGAGATTATATGCAATACAAAAGCCAGAAGGACACCCATATTAGAAGATGCAAATTAATTGATTTCTCTGAGACATAAACTGTTCTTTTGTGAATTTAACTTTAAGAATGAGGGCTATTTGAATAACCATATTTTTAGGTACTTATTCACCAAATATATTTTAACTGATGCAAATAAATCCACAACTTTCTCCAAGAACCATAAATGATTATAGTAGTTATCATTGAACTTGCATAATTTTCAAAGAGAACAACATTAATAGATGCAGCTGTGGGAACTCTTAGTAGAAACTTTAAAAGAGAAGTCTTGAATTATACCAAATATTTGAGTTTAATATAAGCTAATTTTCATTTGTGTATCCAAATGCAATTCCAAAGAAGATGTGGGACTATAGGGATTTGGACTGCATACATCTTAGAGAACTACGACTGCAAGACAAAATGATTTTGTGAATTTTTTTGGTTTATTAGAACAAACATGTGGCACATAAATCTTACATTCCTTTTTAGGAAATTTATAAATATTCAGAACATGCCTAAGTTCTTGTTTTAGATTCCGCTATGTTCGCTCCCCCGTCTTCACCCACATCTTGATTCCCTCATATGACTTTTTTTGTGTATAATACATAATGTATACATTCCTTTCATGAAGTGGTACACATACACAACACATCTTAAACGTATTCCTTTTCCAATGCAATCCTTGTCTCCCCCCTCTAATTCTTGATTCCCCTCCCTTTGAGATCAATCTGTCTCTCTATTTCCTATTATCAATATTTAGTTTGCTCTTTATGTTTATTCTGGATTTCTCCTTTAAGACAAACAACATAAGAGTTAAACTTGTATGTCACTTATTATTATGGTGTGTGTGTTGATTTTCCTACAAATGATTCAAGTGCACCTTTCTTTATGGCAGAATAGAACCCCGAGAAATGTATATACATAAAGAAAGGAATTCAAATGGTATTTTGGCATATTGTACATAAACAGTAACTAATTGATACATTAATGGATAAATAAGTGAACAGCTTGCATAAAGGAGGGAAAGGCAACTACAGAATTAGACTGCACTTCATACAGGACACATGGATCTTGAAAACAGGTTGCTTGGAAGCAAATATAGGCACTGTGATTTTTAGATTCTGAAAACAGCTGTAGGAATAGAAATCACCAAGTTGGAGCCGGGAGATGGCTCAGTGGAATAAGCACTTCCCTGGCAAGCGCAAGGGCTTGAGTTCAATCCCCGGTTCTGCCAAAAAAAAAAAAAAAAAAAAAAAAAAAAAAAAAAAAAGAAATCACCAAGTCTTCAGGACATAAACCATGTGACTTCAGGCAAGATATCTAATCTTTGTACATTTCTTGTAGGTATAAGAAAGGAAATATCAGAAATATTTTCTCTAGACTATTGTGATAATTGTATGAGTTAACATGGGAAGGACTTTGCCATTTGACACATAACAAAGAACTGTGCAAACTTTAGTATTAAATAGTAATTCTACAACTGCTACTTGTTCATGGATCAGTTTCTCAATTCTCCTCCCTGCTTCCCATCACATTAATTATACAAGAAGATACTCAATAGGTGATCACTTAAGTTAATATTGAACACTTGAAAGTTTTTCAAAAAAATTATTTACTAATTTATTGAAACAGCTTCTTGATACATAATTCAGACTCCTAGTATTCCTCTTGACTCAGCCTCCTCAGAGATGCGATTACATGCATGCACCGCATGCCCAATTTCAGGGCAGTGTGGTGTGCCCAGGTTCAGGAGCTAGCACAGCATGCAGTACCAGGGATTGAACGCTGGCCCTTGCACTTGCCAAGCATGAATTTAGACCACTGAGCTACCTCCCCAGTGAAATTGGACATTTGAAAGTGAGACTTCCACTGTTTTTAAGAGAGGATGTTAAACCAAGCAAGAGGTGAGAACATTGAATTATTTAGTACAGTAGTTTCTAAAATTCCAGTTATTAAAACACTGTAATGCATTTTGATATGGAAACTAGTATACTCACTATGATGAGGTGCATTATGCTGTTTTAAAAAGATGTAAAGGACTACTAATTTTTTTAACTGGTTTCATTGTGATCTCTTGAGAGAACCTTCTAAGGCTTTTCAGAGACTTTTCCATTGATTTTTCAATCTGGAATGAGAACACACACCCAGGTAAACTTCAGAAGTTGATGTTCTATAAAAGTGAAGTCATATAGCAGAACAAGGATGACAAAAATTAAAAAAATAAATAAGCCCAGTTTACAGTTCAACCCAATACACCCAGATGTGTTTTAAATGTCAACCTTGTAGACTTTGTGTTTTAGTTGAGCTATGAGGTGTCCTCCAAAGATTCAGTCATTGAGTAATTAGATGCATAGAGAAATGGTTGGAATATAGAGTTGAATCATATGCTGATGGAAATATAACTGAATGGATTATGAGTAAGTCAAATCCAGTTGAAGGAAGTGGGTTCTTAAAACCATGTATTTGAAGAGTAGACGTTGTCTCAGGCCCTTTGTCTGTCACTCTCAACCTCTCTGCTTTTGCACTTCCATGAGATGAGCAGATTTCCTCCACCCCACCACTCTGCCATGCATTTCTGCTCTTACAGAGCCCTAGAAGCAACACAGAGAGCTTTGCTATGCACAGAGACCTCTGAAACCAACAGCCAAAACAAACTTTTCTTTCTTAAACTGTGTATATTGGATATTTTGTACCAGCACTGGAAATGTGACAAGCAACATGTTAAAAATCCCAGGTCATATCATGAGTCAGAAGCATTTCCTAATTCACCAACTGCCAGATTTATAGAAATAATATTTTTTCATGTTGAAAATAAACTCTAGGAATAAGCTGCAGTGTTCTTTTGCACAATGGCATCATTATAGAAAATAACAATATATTGTGCATTTGAAAAGCTAGTATAAACTACTTCAGATTATTTGTTAAAGGAGCTGCTATTTAAGAATATAAATCCTGAGTTAAAATCTTCCAACCCCCCAAAAAAAACTAAACAAAAAAAATAAACAATGCCACGTCTATTGCATCTTGTGGTCTGACTGCAAGTTACGTTTTGTCAAAAAGGGGTAAGATGCAGCAAAGCAGTAGTCCACTTAGATGCATTTTTCTTTGCAGAATGGAGGAGCCCACATCATCTTAGTCCTGCCTGCTGACCCATATCTGATGGAGGCTTGAGATGGTGGCCAAGAGAAGTGCATTGCAGTGAGGAGGCAGCCAGGCCTTACTTGTACACTGACCTGAGACCAGTTCAATAAAATGCATCCCTTAAGAGACATACTTAAGAGTACAGATACAGCTGACCTGATACAAACATCATATCGTATTCCTATATATGTAAAATTTGTGTTATTGTTAAACCAAATTTCACTTTACAAACAAACAAAATTAAAGGGAATATTACAATACCAAAAAGAAGCTTTTTATTTGAAACTGAGTTAATTTTTGAGGGCCTGTGTATCTTATTGAATTAGCAGCCTGTATGACAGACTCACCAATTCCACATGCTCTGTGTCCGAGATTAGAGGTCTTGACGGATCTGCAATCTGCTGATTTATATAGCTACATAGCTACCTTGCCAGTTAAATGAACTTTGCTTCTCTGAGACAACACTTTCATGTGCCCTGTCAACACATGGCACATCCTGTAACGCACTGAGAGTCACAACGAGTTTGATAATCAAGAAGCTTAGCACACTTGCCTCCCTGGAGTCTTTGTTGACCCAGGTGTGATGTTTTGTAGAGCTATTTTTTCTCTGATTACATTCCACATCCCCAGTCGACAACTTTCCACTGCTTATATCCATACCTCTAGCCCTAGTTTTACTGAACTGGACCAAGCACATCCAAGATGTTGCAAACTTGTAAACATGGCTGTTTTATCCCCATTTCCCTCTACAGACCAACACTTATCCCCATTCCCCTCTACAGACCAGTGCTCATTTCTAATTAATTCTCATATTTTAAATAATTCAGTACTCTTGGATCAAGTCCCTCAGGATTTCATAGATAGGACTTTATTCCTGAAATCTTTATGCATTTTGTTTTATTGTGTTTTGTTTAATTTTCAATTTATGAAGTTGCCCAAGTAAACTCAGAAATAAAACAAAGTACGCTGTAGGGTGTGTCTGTACCCAGGAATTTAATTTTCTCATCTCTTCATTAAAGCCAGCTAAGTATGTGACTGACAGGGAGATACAAAGGACCACCCCAGGCAGATGGAATCAGAGCATAAGGAACACTCCTACTCACCACAGCGCATGACACTCAGCAACACGGCACTCGTGCTTTGCTTCCTGTCTCTGAGGTGCTCCTTTACTGGACAAGATATATGACCAGAGAGTCCTCTAGGGGTTTCAGTTACCACGGCCCATGTAAGAAGTCTGATGCAGCAAATACACATTTATATACTCACACATTTTGCACACTTTAGTTTAAAAATCCAGACTTGTGAATACTCCTGTCATATATGAACCACTACCTCTCAACTGTTTATCCTTTCATTGTTATTCACGGGACCTAACGGTTATGGAAGTAGACGTGAATAGTTCAGGCAGGGGAAGCACCGACAGCAAATGTTTTTGCTTTCTTACTCAGTGTGCAGTTTTCAACCAGTAAATGACTGTTAGCCTGATTTCATGACCGTGGTTTCTTGCATTTATTCATTAACGAGTATGTGTTGCTAGTTAGTACATGTTGTTCACTTTGTTATTGGAGATGTAGCAATGACCAAGGAAACATCCTGTCTTCATGAGGCTTGCAATCCTCAAGGTCTTTAATTATTTTCCATATACCATATCTTAATACTCATTTTACTCTTTTAAAAATGTATTTCATACAGGGTCTCACTACGTAGCTCAGACATGTAGTTATCCTCCTGTTTTCAGCCTCCGCAGGGCTGGGATTACAGTCTTGCACCACCACGCCCTGACTCCGTCACAGGCTCAGCTTGCCCCAGGTGTGGAGCTGATGTGGCATGCTGGACTGGGATTGAACCCTGGTCCCTGAGCTTGCCAAAGCAAGCACTTAGTTAATTTTACTTTCATGGGTATAGTTCCTAGATGTAGTCTAATTAGAGAAATTTGCAGGGCAGAAATAAGTGATAATTCTCTAATTTGTTTTATTTTGGATAAATAATTTGTGTTAAAATATACAGCTTTTCATGAAACTTTTTACTTTGTTAGGCCATACTGTACATATTTATCCATTTCATCATTTTCCCCATCTACTGTGAGTTCTATGATTACAAAAACTTGTCTGTGCCACTCACCAGTACATTCCATGTTGTCTAGCAGAGGCTTTGGTGTAATGGAAACAAATAACAGTTTTGCTTATACTAATGAACTAATGAAAGTATAAGGAAGTGTTGTCTCTTTATTTGCTATTGTTCTGAGTTTTTTTGAAGCCAGGTCTCACTATGTAGCCCAGGCTAGCCTTGAACTCACCCACGCAGTTCCTCCTGCCTCAGCCTGAGGAATGCTTGAGTTACAGGCCTTTGCCACCATACCGTGCTTGAACACATTTTCTTGATAGTGAATGTCATAAGAAACTTTGAGAATTGAGAGGTGAATTAGATGACCAAAAACCAAAAATGAAACAATTGCTATTTTTAAAAAAATCCATAAAGTGGCCCAAGCTAATACTTTGGGAGTATCATTTGGCAATTCCAGAAGACTAACTTTATTTTCACATGCTGCAAGTCAAAAGAGCAACAAGATAAAGTAAAATAAAATAAAATGAAATGAAATGAGAGACACTTGAAGGAATTTAAGGAATTTCCATGATTATGTAACTACTTAAAAAGTAAAGTTAAGATGCAGGTCTGTTTAATCTCATATTCTTAACAATCAATACCCTGAGAATCCTGCTGTATAGAAGGATCTAGGGTAACAGGATTTAGTGTAAAGTAAAAAAGGATATCAGCTGGAAGTATATTTTGATTCTATAATATTCACATGTTGGAGAAAAACAGCTTAGACAAAATCATATGTGAAATAAATTTTAATGCAAGTAAGCTAAATACAATTCAATAAGAGAGAACCTCAGTCCAAAATGCTAGAGTTATTCAACTACTATTAGCTACCTAAATAGAAACAGAAGTTCAATAATAGTCTTTTTTTAAAGATTTTCGGACTAGAAAAGGAGAATGACATCGATTTCTAAGCATCGTACTACTGATGCAGTTATGCAGCTGAAATATGGCTATGGGAGAATGACCAATAGTGAGAAGGGGCTTAAGACGTGTCAGAAAATGAGCGATGCTGTTTAAATTAACTCACAGAAGACAAGATCTAGGGTCAGGTAACCACAGCCTTTCAGTGGCTGAACGGCCATTATGGTTAGAAGGTAGAGATGTGTTTTATCTGGGCCTAAAGAATAAAATTCTTAACTGAATAGAATGTTCAGAAAGGAAGTTTTATTTCAAAGAGCAAAGAATGTAGGAAGATAGAATATGTGGCCTCTAGAGAGTCGTAACTTTCTTCTCAGTGGAAATATTTCAGGAAACACTAAGAGGTCACATATACAGACACTAGGAAAGATGGAAGTCATGGATGGAGTACATTGAGGTCATAAAATACAGCGCCACACACTGCAACTCTCCCGTGCAGGTTCACTGAAGCCATCAATATTGAATGCTGGCATTTTTCATGACGTCTCCTCAGAATCTTTCAGAACAGAGAGTGTTAGGGAACATTTCTAGGGCATTAGGGTTGAAATAGAAATGGAAATTGAATATAAAAGTTACTGTCTTCACTTTATTTGTATTTAAAAAACAAAGGTAAGATAAGATCCAAAGCCTAACTGCCACTCAGGATCACATCTGAACCTGTCAGAATTTTCATTTATTTATTTTTTTGTACCTGGAATTGAACTCAGAGCCTTGTGCTTGCAGGATAAGTTTTGTGCCACACAGTTATATCCCAACTAGGATGTCAGAACATTGCAGATTCCTAAATTCTACTCAGGGTTCCCTGCCAAAGAATCCCTAAACTCTGAACCTGAGAATCTGCATGTGAAAACTACCTCCAAATGACTGAGTTATGTCAGGTCTAGCAAAGTTTGCCAAACTGGTATTTATGACCGCTTGAATAAAGTTCCATTACAAACATTTGGGTTTCTGATTCTCAAAATTAAATGATAATGAATAAAACCTTCTATATGCTCATGAATACCTGGATAATTTTACCGATGCTTATGTATGCATGTGTTATCCATCCATGTAGTAGACGTGCTTCCAATGTTGCCAACAAATGAGATGCTTTGGGCATATCGACCTGCTATGAAGATTTATGTCTGCATCAGACTCCTGACTTATATGGACTGGATGAATCATGTTACCTGTTGCAGTATAAAAGAGCAAACATTAGTAAAACTGATAAGATGCCTTGTGGTGGGGACTCAACCAAAGCAATCACATCTGTCTCAAAGGAGCAGCCTGCCAGCTTTGCACCAGGGGAAATGAAATTGAATAATAATGCACCATACATAAAACAACATCCGTAATGCTCTACTCCAGGTTAAATTCTAAGTCAGAAATATTCTCACATTCTACACAAATAGAGTCACATAGTATTAGTGGGTCAAAAGCTTTGCAATCAGAATATAATATTTTAAATTCATAGACTTATCTAAATCAGGTGCAGTACTCAAAAATCAGACTTCAGTGCTGAGCTTAACACACATAATTCCTGAACATTTAGCCCTTCTAGTAGAGGGCTCGGGCTAGGGCTAGGGCATAAAGCACAGGGAAGAGGCACGATTAAAGAGAAGGAAAAGTTGAATACGCAATACTAAATCAAGGCATATTAAAGGGTCTGACCTTAAACTTGGAAGTAGGAGGCATATCAACTCTTAAAGTGTTTCCACACAGATAGTGTATTTTCTATATTAGACAGAGAAAATGGGCTGCACTCTCAGAAAGATACATAGTTAAGATTAGTGGGAAATACATCTATAATTTGTGAATCAATGCAGGGCTCCTTTGCTCAGCTCAGATAGGTATCATAAACCAGCAAAGTGTAGCTCTGCTCTTCATTTCAGGCTTTGAGTTTCAATGTCCCTCTGTCTTTAGTGTTACACATTTGAGTCCCGATGTCCCCAAAGATGCTGTTAATAGTGGATACCATTGGTTAACACTGTCACTTGTTGGTCCCCTGCTGCTGCTGGATGCTACCAGCTAATTCTGATGTCCAGGAAAGTGCTGGTCTCTATGACTAATCTTAATCAGCTGCTTATTGTAGGAGAAATTGAAGGTTAGTATTCCTAGTGTTTGTAACTCTTCTATAAAGCTATTATTCCACCCACAATACTAAACATTGAAACTTCAGAATCTCCCCACCTCAGATATAAATTGTGGATAGATTTACAGAATGACAAGAATGAGGCTTTATTTGGACAGGATTTGTGTTGCAGTACAAAGTGGTCACTGCACCAGAGGGTGCCGGCCTAATTAGAGAAGTGGAAGGACAGTGGTGCTTACATAGTTACATCAGGCCTGTGATTGGTCAGTTTGAACCCAGCAGTTGGTTCAAAGTAGAGTAAACTCAGGCTTCTAATTTGAGACTGATGATTGGTTCAAATTCAAGTCTGTTGTGGTTACAGAAGACATTGCCTAGAGCATTACAGCTGGTGGTGGCAGTCCCTCAGAACACCTGAAGATGCAGCTTCTTGATTGACAGCTTTTGTGTCTCCATAAAAATGGAAGAGTAAAGTTGGGGATTCTTTAGTGGAGCAAGCTGTGCTCATTACAATAATCACATGTCCCTAGGCCCAGGCACATGAAGGTTATGCTTCTCTGGCCTTTGCCCCATTAAGGGAAGGTTTCTAGCTGTTGTTGCAGGGAGTTGGCAACAGATCCTTGAAGGGAAGTAGTGGGAGGTGCACTGCCGACTGGCAGCTGAGCTGTACTCCTGTCTGAGCACTGTGGGAGCAACGGTGAAATAGTAGTGAGGCTAGGAGGGGACAAGAGGAAGTGCTCTCAGTCCATGCTCAGGGAGCCAAGGGTGAGCTAAGGGGGAGAGACTAGGAGGAGCACAGTGGATGTGGGCCTAAGCCTGCACCCCTTGGTTGGCGCAGGAGAAAGGGGAGAGTCAGGCAATTTTCTCCTGCTTGTCTCAGTAAGATGAGCAGCAGTGGTGCCTTTGGAACTTTCTAAGAGGGCTTACTGTGAACAGTTCTAGTCCAACTGTGCATTCACTGACTTCAAATTGGTAATGTAAAAGTGGTATGGTGGGAATGCTTACACTGTAGTAATTGGCAACTCCTATATACAGTGTTTTTTCATTCTTAGTTGGAAAACTTATTTCTTCACACTCACTCATATCAAATCTGCATTTTGTGTTTTCATCTAGTATAAATGATGGTTAAAAAATGAGTGCTGCCTTTCAAAAGCTGAAATCCATTGGAATAGACTAGTTCATGAGGAAAGAGTATTATTGATAAGAGTATCTATTTATTTTACTTTTTTTCTTTATATATTTCATACAGTGTCTCAATATGCAGCTTGGACTTGTAGTGATAATCCCATCTCAGCCTCCCCAGCCTTGGGATTACAGGTGTGCACCACCACACCTGGATTTGGTGGCCACTCAGTGAGCCCAAGGGTCAGGAGTAGCTCAGTCAACTGAGCTATCTTGCTGGACCTACGTGCATCTACTTTTATGGGCCTCCCTCTTACAAAGTACTTCTCTATTGGTATGATATTTACATTCATTATTTTGTAAAATGTAGTAACAACTATCATTACAAAGAAAGAAGAAAAAATTCATTAATATAATAGAAACTTTTGAGATGATTTAGCAAGACACAAATCCAAAACAATAATCAGAATGTGGGGAACATAATAAATACCTAAGAAAATTTAGCTCTTATTGATTTTATTTAAATCAATTAGTTTTAACAGCAAACAATCTTATAACCTAAACATAGTTGATAGAATGAGTTGCATTGTCTGAAGGCAGGACTTAGGACTCAAAGAATTGAAATAAATTAACTATCAGATTAGAATTGACAGAACATGCACTTGAAACATAAAAGGTATTTTGACTCCTGCCACCCTGTTGCATCTACAAAACATGCTTCGTTATTAATTTATTCATCCATTTGCCACTCAGCCAGTATATACACCTCATCTACTACACACAGTTATTATTATGGACACAGCAATAAAGCAAAAATAACTTTGCTCTCATGAAGCAGTATTATAATAATTAATGAATTGGGCTGAGGCGATAGCTTGATGATCTAAGCACCTGACTGGCAAATGCAAGGACCGGCGTATGATCCCTGGTACCACAAGCCATGATGGCCCCACTCCAAGTCTGCCACCAAAACAGGACACAGTGGTGCACACTTGTAATCCCAGCACTAGGGAGGCTGAGACAGGAGGATCAGTACTAGTTTGAGCTGCGTAGTGAGACCCTGCACTAAATAAATAAATAAATACAAAAATACTGAGCACATTCAAATGAATACATATGCAACAAACGTTAGGTGTTGATAAGAGTTGTAGAGAATAAATTACTTTGTGAAAGAAACAAGGAAGTAGGGTGGTGTTTTTGTAGGGTAATCTCTGAGGTCTGCTCTTTGGAGATACCATTTTCACTAAGCAAATGACTATGAATAAATAGAGTATCTCAGGTCAGATATTACAGAATGAAAGCTTAACAAATACAAAGCACCTGAGACTGGGGAGGGCCTTTTGCATTTGAGAAGTACAAAGGTTCAGAGGAACTGGAGTAGAGTAGGCCTGTGGGAGGAGAACAGTAACAGTTAAAACCAAAGACATAATCAGAAAATAGATCACACAGATTTTGAAAGGTCAAGATACAGTGATTTCCATTGAAATATGTGCCTTTGGAGTATGTGGGAGAGCTTCCGGGGACTCTGCACCCGTGGGACCTCTCGGGGCCAAATGCAGGCATGCAGAGTGAGTGAGACACTCTTCCTTGCCCTTGGGAACTCCACCACACCGCAGCCCCCCCAAGCCTGCCAAGTGAGTGAGAACTTCTACCGCATTCTTGGGTCCCCCCTCCAGACCTAGCCCTAGCACAGGACTAGCGAATGTGTGGGAGAGATTCCCCTCTCCTCTATGCCCCCATGTCCCATTCAGATGCAACTCAGGCCTGGTATTCAGGCCTGAGGTAAAATTCTGCTGATGCAGTCCATGCAGAGAGAGTAGAAGACAGAACCACCCAGCTAGTCCAGGAGCAGAACATCTTGCCACAGGGGTACAATAGGTTCACTCCCAAGGGCTGCAACAGGAAGAAGCTGAGCACAGCAGCCAGACTCAAACCAGGCACAACTGAATATATTCAAACTTTGTAGATCTGCCCCTGAATTTCAGTAGGTACTAAGGTTACAACTGCACCAAGGTGCTACAACAAAGGTCAGAAGACAGTGCTGTACAAAATGACAATGAGAAGGAGCAAAATGCAATCTCAGAACTCAAACCCACCAATAACAAGTTTAGAGGAAACTATCACAGAAAAACGTGGGGATAACATAGCTGAAATCAATGAATCAATAGCATCTGAAATAAAGAAACAGCTGCAGAAAGAAACAGAGGAACTCCAATCAGAAATAAAAAAGAAATTTATGAATTAATTCATCTGCAGTAAAGAATCAAATGCAGAAACATATGGAGGAAACTCATTACCCACCCAGAACAAGTGCAGAGGACACTAGCTCAGCTGAAATGTGTGAATTAATAGCGTTGGAAGTAAATAAGCAACAACAGAAAGGTATAGAGGAACTCAGAGCAGAATTAATTTCTGAAATAAAAATAAGAAATCTCTGAACTCATAGCATCTCAAGTAAAGAAACAAATACAGAAACATGGAGGAAACACAGTCTCAAAAACTCTGCAGTAAAAGAATTAATAACTGCTTCTAAAGAAGACATTGATTAAAAAAGTACAGAATAGAAAAATGATGAATGCCTTGACTGAGCAATACAGGAAAGAAATAGATTGCATGAAGCAGAGTCAAAGAGATATAGAAGAATTTAAAATCTCAAACACAAGCTTGCAAAACTGTTTGAGTGAAAGTAAAGATAGAGTTTCAGATCTTGAAGATGCTGGTGCAGCTAGTGAAAAGGTAAGAAAAGAACTCGTAAAAACAACTAGGATGCAGGAAAAATAATTCATGGTGCAACACGATGCAAAGATGAACAATGTAAGACTAATAGGTATCAATAAGAAGGAGTCAAAACAAATGAAATTAAAAAAATATGGGCAGAAGTAACAGCAGAACTCTTCCCAAATATGAGGAAACAATCTGACATCTAGGTAATCGAAGCATACAGAATGCCAAGTAACCTGAACCCAATTAAAAACAAACTGAGACATATAATAGTCAAGATCCCAGAAATTCAGCACAACAATGATTTACTGAAAGCCTCTAGAGATTAGAAGCAGATCACATTCAAAGGAAAACCCATCAGAATTACAGCTGACTTCTCTTCACAAACCATGAGGGCAAGAGGAGCATGGAGCAGAGTACTTCAAGTCCTCTATGAAAACAAATTCCAACCCAGATTACTGTACCCTTTAAAACTCTCTTTCAAGATTGATGGAGAAGTGAAATACTTCCATGACAAAGAAAAACTAAAGAATTTCATGGTGACAAAGCCAACCCTACACAGGCCTCTGAAAGATGTTCTAGAGAGGGACCAATATGATCAGAACTCCATCAATGAAAACAGAAGCAATCAACTAAATAGGGCAAAAAATTAAAGACAGGAGAAAAAGGAGTAAACAACAGCAGGTAAATAACATGTCAGTTGTAAGTCAATATATCTCAATTATAACCAACAATGTAAATGGACTCAATTTACCCATTAAGAGAAATAGACTGGCACAATGCATTAAGAAACAAAATCCAACAATATGCTGTATATAAGAAACACAATTAACTCATAAAGAAATTCATAGGCTGAAAGTCAAAGGATGGAAAACAATACTGCACACCCTAGTACCTCAGATAAAAGCAGGGGTAGCAATCCTGATCTCAGACAGTCTCAATTTCAAACCAAGAATGATCAAGCAAAATAAAGAAGGCTACTATATACGGGTTAGGGGAAAAATTCAAGAGGAAGAGGTAACACTCATAAATATGTATGCACCAAACAGAGAAACACCCAACTATATAAAGCAAATCTTAATGGACATGAAAATCTAATATCCAATACCACAATCTTAACAAGAGATTTTAACATCCTCTTATCCCAAAAAGATAGGTCAACCAGACAAATAATTAGCAAGGAAGTAACAGAACTTAACTAAAGATTGAAACAAATGGACTAAGGGGACATATACAGAGTGTTCCACCCAAACACAGCTGAATACACATTTTTTTCAGCCGCACCTGGGTCATTTTCTAAAATAGACCACGTACTGGTCCTAAGTCATGCTAGAAAACAAATTATCCCATGCATATTATCTGACTGCAGTGAAATGAAACTGGAAATGAATGACAAAAGAAGCCAGAAAAAACCCCTAAATACATGGAAATTAAACAACACTCTACTCAACAATCAATGGGTCAGAGATGAAATTAAACAAGAAATTCAACAATATCTACAATTCAATGAAAATTCAAGCACAACTTACTGGAATTTATGGGATGTGATGAGACAGTTCTCAGAGGGGCATTTATAGCTGTGAACTCACACATTAGGAAAACAGAATGGGAACAAATAAACACCCTAATGCTGCACCCTCAACAAGTAGAAAAGGAAGAGCAAACCAAAACCACGGTCCAGAGACGGGAAGAAATCATAAAAATTAGAGCAGAAATGATTTAAATTGGGATGAAGAAAACAGCTCAAAGAATTAACAAATCAAAAAGCTGGTTCTTTGAAAGACTAAATAAAATCTATAAGCCCTAGCTAACCTCATCAAAAAGAGGAAAAAAAAATTCAAAGACAAGCAATAAGGAATGAAAAGGGTGTAATCACCACAGATCCAGTGAAAATTCAGATTATTCATAGCTACTTTGAGAATCTTTATTCTCACTGAATAGAAGACGCAGATGAAATTGACAGATTCCTAGAAAGCTAAAAATTACCAAAACTGAATGAACAAGATATAATCACACTCAATGTCCCAATAACAACTACTGAAATACGAGATATAATAAAAAACTTACTGACAAAATAAAAGACCAGGTTCTGATGGATTTACAGATAAATTACACTAGAAACTTACAGAAGATATAATCCCCATAATCCTCAGACTCTTCATTGAAACTGAAAAGGAAGCAGTCCTCCTAAAATCATTCCTGGAAGCAAGTATTATACTGATACCAAAACCAAAGAAAGATGCAAATAATAAAAAGAATTATAGGCCAATCTCCCTCATGAACATAGAAGCAAAAATCGTCAGCAAAATTCTACCAAATAGAATACAGCAAAAAAAAAAAAAAAAGAATACAGAAAATCAAGAAGATCCTACACCATGACCAAATAGGATCCATCCTAGGGATGCAAGGATGTTTCAGTATTCAAAAATCTATAAATGTAATACACTATCTCAAAAGAGCAAAAGCTGAAAATCACATGATCATTTCTTTTGATGCAGAAAAGGCTTTTGACAAGATTCAACACTCATTCATGTTCAAAGTCCTACAGAAAATTGGAATAGATGGCCTCTACTTAAATCTGATAAAAGCCATTTATGTAAACACAATGTCTAACAAAATTCTAAATAGGAAAAACCTGAAAACTTTTACTCTTAGATCTGGTACAAAACAAGGATGTCTTCTATGACCACTCCTATTCAATATAGTTCTGGAATCATTACCTAGAGCCATTAAACAAGAGGGAGAAATAAAAGGAATAAGAATAGTTATAGTAGCTAAATCATCATTATTTGCAGATGACATGATACTTTACTTGGAAGACACAAAAAAACCCCAAGATGCTACTAGAATTAATACAGAAATTCAGTAGCATAGCAGGATAGTCAGTAAACAAAAATCAATGGCATTCCTCTACACAGATAATAAGCACTGAGAGGTAAATTACAGAAACAATAGATTTTACAATAGCACCAAAGAAAATGAAATACCTTGGAATTAATATAACTATAGAAGTCAAAGATATTTTCAAGGAAGATTGCAGTACTCTTACAAAAGTGATCATAGATTATTTCAGAAAATGGCAAGATATTCCATGCTCCTGAATAGGAATAAACAACATTGTGAAGATGGCCATACTCTCAAAATTGCTGTACAGATTTAGTGCAATCCCTATCAGACTACCACCAACATACCTCACAGACATAGAGAAATTATTCCTAAAATTTATCTGGAAAGAGAAAAGATCTAGAATAGGAAAGGCAATCCTGGGCAACAAAGAGAAGGCAGGAAGTATTACACTTTCTGACTTAAATTATACTACAAGGCTACTGTGATAAAATCATCATGGTACTGGCAACAAAATACACCTGAAGATCAATGGAATAGATTAGAAGATACTGAAACCTCTAGGAACACACTCAGCCACCTTATTTTTTGACAAAGAGGTGAAACATACTTAGTAGAAAAGGATAGCTTTTTTTAAACAAATGGTGCTGGAAAACCTGGCTCTCTACATGCTCAAAACTAAAATTTACCACAAGTCTATCACCATGCACTAAGCTAAAGTCAAAATGGATTAAAGATTTGAACATTAAAACAGAAACACTAAATCTCCTGGAAGAGAAAGTAGGAGGAATTTTTAAGACATAGCAGTAGGCAAAGAGTTCATGAATAAAAATCAGAATGCACAGGTAACACTTGAAAGAATTAATGACTGGGACCTCCTCTTATTGAGAATATTTGCACGTCAAAAGAAATTACCAACAAAGTGAAAAGACAACCCACAAATTTTGAAAAAAAACTTGACAAATAAATACTCAGATAAAGGTCTGCTCTCAAGAACTTATAAAGAAGTAAAAATCAGGGGGGGTTCCAAAATTTCAAGACCCAGTCCAGAAATGGGCATCTAAGATGTGCACACACTTCTCAGAGGATGAAATTAAAGAAGCAAATAGATACATGAAAAAATGCTACACATCACTAGCCATCTGTGAAATGTAAATCAAAACACCACTGAAATATCATCTCACTCCAGCAATAATGGCTATCATAAACAAATTAACCAACAACAAATGTTGGAGAGGCTGTGGGGAGAAAGGAACCCTTCTCCACTGCTGGTGGGAATTTTATAAATGTATTTTAATTTTTAATATTTTTCATCATATTCCGTAGGGTCTATTTTTTTTTTTTTTTTTTTTTGCAGAACCGGGGATTGAACTCAGGCCCTTGCGCTTGCCAGGGAAGCACTTTTTCCACTGAGCCATCTTCCCGGCCCCTCTGTAGGGTCTTAATGTTTAACGTATCAATACTTTATGAAAAATAACTGTTCCATGTTATGACATAGTTGTTTAATATTTAGACAGATAGTGAGGTTAGGCTCAACAATGTAGGTTGCATGGTAATCACAAGAAGCTTCTCTTCTGGAGGGTTAACAACCTAAGTCTGCAGAACAAAAATTAGAGAAAAAGGAGGGCTGCAAGGGCATCCAACATTTTGGCCCTAGCCTTTCAAGATCAATTAAGACTCAGGATATACGATAACCTGTATGTAACATCTTGTGACTCAGTTGTGTTCCAAATTTTCTGATCAAGGAGATTATGGTGCCTGAGAGGAAAGTGACAGATGATGTAGAGTATGCGTAAGGAGAGTCACATGGTGAGAAAACTTTTTCTCAGGCTTTCACAGAGAGCAAATTTGTCAAGCAATGGCCGTGACTCATTCACACGGCTGACACTGACAAAGGATCTACAAACTAATGCACAGGGTCTCAGAATAAATCCTGAGGGGATTTGACTGACCTTATCAGATCCAAAAGCTACAACTCTTGTTGCATATGTTCTGCTTTACCTTGTTCTTAACCATCCTGCAGAAAAGTATAAAAATGAAGTATAAGAAGTAAAGCCATGTTGTTATGAGCTGTAGGGGACTCAGCTCAACATCTTCTGACATTGCCAGTCATGCAGAAGACCCAATAGTATTATGGACTACTGGACTATTTTGGAATATTTTGCTGAATTCACACACCAAGAATTAAACAAAAAGGGGATACAGATGAATGACCATTTTGTATTGATAGATGTATAGCTACATTCTCTTAATTCAATGAATAGAGGGATTTGTTTTAATAGTGTTTGTAAATAGGATATCATGTCTGCATCTTGTACAACAAATAACCACTAGGAAGACAGTACGTAATATGTTAATTATTGAAACTGTCCTACTAGTTTGATTTAAAACTCTCTCATTAGTATTTGTTTCTGAATAAAATTATGGGAAAAAGTAGAAATCTGTGCCTTTTAGTAAATGTAGATTGCTTGAAATAGAATGTTGAAATATTAATTAAAATTCTGAAAACTTGTTTATAGGGTCTTCCTATCAGAATATAGAAGCCAGCTGGATTCCTTGTCTCTTCTAGTTTTCCTCGAGTAAATATTCTTTCATTAACTAATTCATTCCTTCATTTTTTATGATACTGTTATTATGTCCGTCATTGTGCTCGTGTATGGGAAGAAATCAATTTCCAAGGTAATAAAAACTCATGCCTCTGAGACACTGACAATTCAACAAGAAATACAAAGTAATCACAGAAAATAAAGTTCGCAGTGACAAATTCTTCATGCACATAAACACTGCAAAAATATATGTGTTTGTGCATCCTATAATGAATGTTCATATATATCCTGGTGCAGGCCATTCTGAAATGCAGTTCTGTGATCCAAAAAGGTGACAGAACCTTTAAATGCAGAGCACAGCTTTCTTTGTCAAGCCAGGAGACATTAGTAATGAAAACAGGAAAACATTATTTTGTTGTTTTTTAACTAAACTATATGACTGGGACAATATTAGCTTTAATGAGGCTGGGAAACTTCTTCTGAGGCGTCTAAAGCAATTTACCTTTGCTATTCCATTAATTCTCCTGGTGTTTGGGCCTTGGCACCTGAAGCACAATGCATTATGCAAAGCAAAGAGCACTTTGCATAGAAAAAGGACTGTGCTGTGTTTCAGTGTTTCCTTTTGCTCAGCTTCAAAACGGACCCAACGCTGCCATCAGAGCTGTCCCTATATCAAAGTTCTTGATATTAAAGTCACACTAAGTGGGAAATATTCAAGATCAAAATTTTATGTGTGGTATACACATAAAATATATCATATATAAACAGTAGGGAAGGGAGGCATAAGTTTGAGTTAAACATGTGAGGACAAGTGTATATATATCCTCTCCTCTCATCTTTTGAACTCAAAAGAGACTACACACACAGCATGAGTTTTCATAACAGTTGAATTATTTTTTTTTTACCATTTTGAAACCGCTGACCAAAATTCTTTTTATTGTTTCTTGAACTTGACTAAATCTAGAAAAACACCCTGAAAAATTCTTAATAAATCTTTAATTATAGGCCTGTGGAGATCACCTTCCTTAGAAAACTTAATTTACGATATCTGCGACTGTGAATGATCTCTCTTCTTACTCCTTAAGAATACAAGTTTTATCCAGCCCTTGCAATGTTATTATGGAAGAATGTCTTCCTCCAGAACTTGGGAACCTGAGATAACCAAGAATAAGTCTGCTATCTCCAGGTGTTGGCCGGAAAGCAGTAGTCTAACCTCAGTAAAGGACATTGGTAACCATAGATGCCCTCAACCTGCCCCCTCTACATTAATGTCCTCCAGTAATTTTCGACTAGCTCATTGCAGTGATAAAAATGGCCCCTCTATTGTTTCAATAGAATTGAACTCATTCTTCTGAAGGAAGTCTTTTTTTCTTTCTTCCTGCTGTGGCCAGAGTAAAATCTGTATTGCCATATTTAACAAGTGTCCCGTGCAATTTTACTTTGACACTACAGAGTCCAGAACAAAGCATTGCTCCTGCCCAGATTTTCCTTTCATTTGGGAAAACACATGCAAGTTAACTGGAAGCAGCCCAAATATTGCCAATTCATTTGCATTTAAATTGCCCAAATGGCATTTGGTAAGAGCTATTTGATGTCCAAAGAGGCTTTGGAGGCTTTTAAACTTCAAAACAGAAGGTCAGAATTGATCAGCAGGAAAAGATCCTAGGTACTAAGTGGTAGGGTTGAATTCTCAACTTCCTGCCTAAGGGAAGCATATCACAGAGTTTCACTATGGGAAGGATGGTTGATGGGCAAAGATAAACTCTTATGTCTTAGGGTTTTACTTTGTACAATGTTTTGGGTCAGCTTCCTGTCCTTTCTCACAATTTTCTAGGAAGAAAAAAGCAAAATACAAAGAATCAGTAAACATACTTTTATTTGGAGGGTTTTCTCTTTCTTTTTTTCTTTCTTTCTTTCTTTCTTTCTTTCTTTCTTTCTTTCTCTTTCTTTCTTTCTTCTTATTTTTTTTTTCCTTTGGCTAGCTCAGGATGCCTTAAGGGCTGGTCTGGTAAGCATGAGGATCTGGGAATCGAATCAAACCACAGGATCCTGAGCCTGACTGCTTTGCTTAAGCCTGACTTAAACAATTAATGGACAGGCCCCCTTCTTTCCCTTTCCTATTCCACAGTGCATACATACGTCATCTAATTTGTGCACTAAAATGAATTTAACAACAACAAAAACTAAAAGATAAATTATGTGTCTAGATCTCTGTACATCTCTGCAAATTTCAAGCACAATGCATTCATTGGAAAAATGAATAACAATTTTTGTTTGTAAAGTGTGGATATTATTATTTAACAAAGTTGACATACAGAATAGCAAAATGAATGATACCGTGGCGATGGCAAGTATGTTGATGCTTGTGATTAACTGAACCCTTTCTACGTGCTGGGCTTTGTTATCAGTTTTTAAACGACAGTGTTCATGACAAAGGGTTGCTCCTGCTCAGGTTCCTCTTTTTTTTGGCAACTATCAAAGACATGTTTTATTATTTCCACTTATAAAACTTGAGAGGCACATAAAGATCATATATTTTGTCAAAAATCATGCCAACAATAATAACAACACCAGGACACAAACAGAGGCCTATCACTTCCAGAGACCTTTTACTTTTTTTAATGTATATTTTTTTTTTATTTTTTGTCTTTGTGAGACAGGTTCTCATTGTGAAGTTCAGGCTGACTTTGAACACACTTAGTATCCCAGACTGGCCTTGAACTTGTAGAGGCTGAGAATCAGAAAGTTAATGTTTTATGCAATTTTTTAAGTTATATATGTCTATAAGAGAGACTCAAATAGCATTTGACTAACCCCTTCTGACTACAGACGGTCCACACTAAATCTTGTTTTGTACCTCTAAGTGTCCTGTTAGCTCTCCCGTGACTGTTTTCTATCTAACTGCCCCATTCCAACTCTATATCTCAATAAGCATTTTCTATTGCCACAAGTTTAAGCTCAGCTCTCTAGATCGTGACACCAATGCCTGCTCTGTTGATCAAACTATGCAGGAAAAAATAAGACAATAAGAAATCTGCATAAGACAGATAAATTAGGAAGTGAATACAATATTTACACTTGGTATTTGGCAGGTAATATATTTTGGGCAAAATAATGTCATGAACAGAAGCTTGGGTACAAGGGTCAGGGAGTTAGATCAGTAGAATAAATGCTTCCTGGCAAGCGCAAGGGCCTGAATTCAATCCCTGGTTCCACCAAAAATAAATAAATAAATAAATAAATAAATAAATAAATAAACCCATGATGCTTGGGCACAGAGAATATAAACCAGAACCTTGTTGCAACAATGCTATTCTGATGAGCATAGAATTAAGGAATGGGGGCAACAGTGGTAAAAGATGAAGCGTGGAATGAAGGTAAAAGGCAAGAGCTGAGGAATTACCTACACCATGCCAAGGACTAACCAAGATTCAGGTACTGTTTGCCCAGAGAGCACAGCATCTTGAAGGCCTTCACCAAGGCATCAGGGAAGCTAAAATATCCAGGCTGTAGTTCAACCTGCACACTTCTGATCATCACTGAAATGCCTGAAGTTCATTTGTTTCATTTTAGTAGTAAATGCAATTTGATTAAAGGTGGAAAATGAAATGATTTAAAAGTGTCATGCAGGTCACTAGGGACAGGTCTGGACTAGAAACAGATTAAGGTTCTTATAGAAAATGGAATCAATGATCACATTGAAATGGAGTGCAGCTCATTTTAAGAGAATGCTGCATTTTTCTCAATAAAATCATGAATAAAAAATGTTTACAGCCACTGTTAAAGAGTGTGTCCAAGATGAACTCAAGAAATGTAGCTAAATTGCATTTCAACATCTATTTTCATTGACTCATTTAAAAATCATAATGGGAGAAGAAACCTGGGAATGAAATAAACTAATATAAAATAAATAACTCTCCTCAGGTTCCCTCAGTTCTGTGAGTGGGAAAGTTTACCAGGGAAGCGCTTATTCCACTGAACCATCTCTCTGGCCATGCCCCCCTTTTTTTGCAGAACCAGATTGAACTCAGGCCCTTGTGTTTGCCAGGCAAGCGCTTATTCCACTGAACCATCTCCCCAGCCCCGTGGCAAAGGTTTTTGTTTTTGTTTTCCTATCAATACAGCAGTGATACTAGAAATAATGCAGACAAAAGGAAAAAAAAAAGAGAAAAAAAGAAGTAGTGGGATTGTTGCCATGAAGCGATTAGTTGCAAATCACTCCATAAATCCTCTTCTGACTCTTTAAGGGACTGGGTCACTGGGTATCAGCCTCTGCAAACTTTCCACTGTGTGACATCACTCCCAACTTCAGTGCCATAGGAAACAGGCTTTTCCTAGGTCACCTCATCTCTTCAGAGCCTTCAACAGTAAAGTAAAATGAAAGGGCAGCAGGAAAATACCATTGGCTGTACATACCTGAGGATTAGGTATGTACCTAGTCAAACCCAGCAGGGAAAGGGAAACAAATGCAATACCTTTAAAAAGGGGGCCATTACTCAAATTGTACAGGATGGGGAAATAAGTTAAGTGGCTTACTCAGATAACAGATATATCATGAAATAGTAATAATGGCAGTAATAAATACATATAAGCAAAGACCTTATAAATATAAGAAGAGACAAAATAAGCGAGTGGAAAATTCCATATGGAAAAGAGGAAGATAATGATATAGGAACCTCAGGTTTCCATATCCCCTTAGGTAATTAATATTATCATGAATTCATTCCTTTCTTTGAGAAAATGTGTTAGAACCTATACCTTGCATATAGTGCTTCATATGCACATGTTATCCTGTCCTTGAATCAGAAGTGGATAAGCATGTACTCATTCCAGTGTCTGGGGAATTAAGCAATTGCAATAGCCTTGCTGCGCTAAGGAGGAATGAGATGTACTGTTATATATTTCTTATACCTAGATAGGTATATTATTTCCAGTTTTACAGAAGATGGCATGTTGATTGTGAGGGAAGTTAAGTTATTTATTTAGTTATATTGGGTATATCTCACAGCAGAAAGATGTAAAATTGAATTTGTCTAGGAAGCTAAAATATATCTTTGACATGTGGCTACCTGCTAATATTAAAGCATCTACTTTTTTGCTTTTGGTTTTAGCTTCACTTTTGCCTAAAGTAGATGTCCCATAGCCCACATCTCATTGTAAATATTCAAATATCTCCCATCTTTAGAGACTCAATTTTAAGTAGATCTTATCTACAGAGCATTACCTGAGTGTTGTTTGCAATCTGAAGTAGATTTTCTTCCTTGTAAGACTGATAAAAAATTTAACTACATATCTCACACGTGTCTCATACTCTCAGTACCATGGCTAATTATATAATTATTCTATAATTAATATAATTTCAGGCTCTCCTTGGAGACCGAAAACAATTAGCTTGCTTTGAAAACTTCACACTACACTGCATCTCATGTAAAGCAAAGATTATACAGTATAGAAATAAAATTTTTGGGCTTGGTGCCAGAGATACTACAAGGTCTAAGTCTACTAACTCATAGCAGTGTTCAAATCAATTAATATCTATTAACTTCATTTTCCTTGTCCTTACAAAAAGACAAATAACAAATATCATTCTCTCATCTCAGTGTAAGAATCAGGTTAGTTGAATAGATAAAATATTTTTGTCAAACATGAAGTGCGTTAGTTAATATTTCAGTTTTGTAAGACGATCTCAAAATAAAAAAAGTCCTCAAGATTATGGAAATTTATTTCTGTTCCATAAAGCATGGTCAAAATATTTCCTGTTGATTGTGGTCTTTTGCAATAAAGTGATGCAGCAACTCAGGTTCCTTGCATCTTCTTGCTTCTTACTTATTGCTGTCCTTGAATATTCATTTGCACCTGTGTCACAGGCTCTTGCCCGCTCCAGCTGCAGGAAAGGTCAGGCATGTAATCGTCTGTTTTACTTAAGTGAAATCACACAGCGTCACACACTTTACTTCTGCCTCACTGAAAACCTGCTCTGGAAAATAAAAGGTCTTCATCTGGGTCTCCACAGGCCCAACTTGAACTCCATTGCTGTAAGGAAAGTGACAATTAGTTATGTTGGGAAACTAAGAGATCAAATAAGGTGGCATTTATTCAAAGAAATCGTAAGCCAAAAGACAGAGACTCAATACAGGTCTGACTGATAGATTTTATGTAGGCAGAAGATGTAAATATTTTATCAGTATAGTGAAATATGCATAATGAGGTTAAGTGGTCTTGAGAGACAATAGGGTTATTTGCATATGCTAATTGTGTGTATCCATGGATGGATTTTATTTAAACTATCAGGGAGCAACCCCAGCCATCACACACAATATACAATCAATGCACTTTGCATTAGCCACCTTTTAAAATTCTAATCAGCATCTGAAGTAGTAATACAGTAGTGTATTTTAACCCTTTAATAATCTTAATTTACCTGACTGTGTACAGCTATTATTACATGGTGGTTATAACTGTGGAAACTTTAAGAATAGTTTCAGTTAACAGCAAGGGTTTCATAGATGTGGACAGAGAGAAATAGTAGTAGTTCTTATGGAAGGTGCATCCTTAACCATATTCTCCTTTCATCATATAATAATATAATATAATATAATATAATATAATATAATATAATATAATATAATATAGTATAGTATAGTATAGTATAATATAATATAATAAAACATAACATAATACAAATAATATATATATATGTATATATATATATATATATTCCTATGAAGATAAAATGTCTCAAATACACAATTTGAAGAAGACAAGGTTTATTTTGGTTCAGTTTCAGAGGTCTCAATCTGGGGTTTTGTGATTACATGATAGTAAAATGACACAGGGAAAGAAATCTGTTCAAATCGTGGCATCCAGGAAGCAGAGCCAAAGAAGAAAAGCCCACGAGGAAGGAAGCAGGGCTCAGACACAGCCCCACAAGCTGTGCCCCAGGACCACCCACACCCACCTGGAGGAATGTGCTTGGGCTTCCTAGGCATCATTCAGGCCAATCAAGTTAACAGCCAACTACAGCTATATCCAAAATTTAACCAAAATATATATATGCACATTTCAGGAAAAGAAAGAAAAATAAGATAATTTTCAACACATGGTATAGCCCTCATATGGGGGAACCCTGAAGAATGTCTTAGGTCACAGAAAAATCACGACACTGTCAGCCCTTGGAAAAGAATTGAAAATGCATGTGCAGCCGTCGCAGGACCAAGGTTACCCAGGCAGCAGTTTGCCTTACTAAAAATCATCTAGGAGCTAATTGGTACCATTTTGAGAATCTCTTACAATATACTGCAGAGGACAAATGTATCTTATATTAATGTTATGAAGTCTGTATAAATTTAGTACTAAAATAATATGCAAGATTATTTTTCCTGCTTCATGCATCCTTTTGGAGGCAAACACACAAATACTCATACACATAAAAAAAGAAAAAGAAAAAGAAAAAACACAATTTCAGAAAAAAGATAATAGGAGGCTAACAATGGTTAATATATTATGTATGTTTATCTTCAAATTATTTGCTCAGATTACAAGATAGAGACATACATAACTGACCAAATCATAAAAATGCAAACCGTTTTTTCAACAAACTAAAATAAGTCAGTAATATGACTATCTCATCTATTTTATGTGTATATCAGTTTTTATTTCACTTCTTTACTTTTTTTTCACCCATCCCAGTTCTTTTCCAATATTTGTGCAGAAATATTTTCCAATATTGTTAGTAGCATGAGACGAACACAGAAAAATGAGAGCAGCTCTATATCCTGCAGTGGTAATAGTTACTTGTTATTTCTTGTTTATTTCCAATGAAGAAATATTTTTGGAAACTGCATGGTAAATTTTAATTATTAATGAAAGTAATAAAAATATTTATAAGAAAACAACCATAAAGTAAATGAAGGAGCACACCAGTGAATTAGCATTTAATTACTAAGCATTGCACGAGGCAGACAAATAGTGCTACAGCTGAACAAGGGGATAGAGCTTGAGTCTCAGGACTTGTGTGAGCTCTTGCAAATGTGGACATTCGACACAGGGGGCTGTTTTTGGATTTGTTCTCACACTTAATTAAGGGTAAAATCCTGTTTGTGTTAATCTTCTGGAGAACAAAATTCTTTCTTTATATCTCAGTGCCAAAACTATACTTACAGTAATTTATCTACTAGAATACTTTATCTCATGTCATTTTGTTAAAGTTTAAAAATCCTTCATTTGCTTATTATATGACTCTGGTTAGTGACTTGCCTATTCTTAGTCTCTGGATCTTCATTTTATAGAACTAATATAAGACAGGTAATCTAGGGTACATGGTGGGAATTGATTCAGGTAATTTCAAATATGTCAAGTCCCCAGTATTTTCAGTCTGTAATCACTTCACTCTTGAATGTTTCAAATTCAGAAAGTCGATTGACTCTTAATGACTTTCATCAGTCACGGTTTTACTAGAGAAACAAGAACACAAGATGGGCAAATATATATGAAGGTACAAGATTGTCTATACCAGTCAGGGTTTTACTAGAGAAGCCAATATAACACAAGATGTACAAATGTATAAGAAATTACAAGATCACACTGTAAGGGCCAGCCATAGAGCTGGATGAGGAATAATGCAGCGAGCATCTGCACACTGGAGACATGGATTCAGTCCAAGGTCTGGAGGTCACTGCAATGTTCCATGCAAGTCTGTATCAGGATGCCAGTGGGTCTGCAATGGAAAACTAAAGAGTCTGCACTAGAAGCCTGAAGGATCTGAGGTAGAAGGCAGAGAGTCTGTGCAAGAGGCCAGGAGATGACACCTAAAGTGAAGGAGAAGACTGGAGTTCTTCCAAAGAACAGAAGTAAGCCTATCATTTTCCATTTCCCCTTTGTCCTTTCCAAGCTACCCACTTAACTTATCGTAGGTTTTCTACACTATAATCCTGGCTATGAGACACACTACCATATAGTAGATATTGATGCAAAGTGTATGAATGCAGGCTTTGGAAATACCTTACCCAGCCTCGCAGGCTATGGCCACCTAGCTGGCACTTTAACTGTGTCTTCAATACACCATTCCACTTTTCTAGGAAACCATCCACTTTTGAAATCTGAGGGAAGCAATGAATCAACTCCATGAACATGGGCCCATTGTCTCACTTCTTTGTTATAGAATGTGTTCTTTGCTCAAAGGGAATACTATGTGGGATTGAATTATGGTAAATAAAATATTCTGTGGATCCACAGATGGTAATTTTGGCAGAAGCATTATGTGTAGCAAAGGCAAATCCATATCCAGACTATGTGTCAATGCTAGTGAGGATGAAATAAGTCTGTTCCATGATGGAAGCAGTCCAATATTATCAACCTGCCACGAGGTCACAGGATAATCATCCTGGAGAATGGTGTCATACTGGGAGCTTAATATTGATCTCTGCTTCTGGCTTAATGAGCACTCAGCAGTGACTGGAGTGAGAAAAGCTTTGATGGGTGGGACTCCATTTTGAGCCCATGCATAGCCTCCATGTTTTCCACCATGGCTACTCTATTCATAGGTCCATATTGAGCAATGACAAGGGTGATCTAAGGAGGCTGCCCACTCTCCACAGAACAGGGCATCTTATCTACTTGATTACTAAAGTAATTGTAGTGGTTTTCTAACTGATGGGTCAATATATTACACAGAGCTGAATTAAACTAGCATGGTGATGGGTGCGGGAGGCCAGCCTGAGGGTTGTTGCCAGCATCATAAAGGAAGAACAGGAGAAGATACAAAAACATACTTTTAGGGATGCTGTTTGGAGAAGCTTTTGGCAGCTGCTAGCTCTCTTGGGCTGTTCTACTGGAGGACCTTGTCATGTTGGTTTTCCTGATTAAATTTGGAGAAGCTTTGGTCCTAATCTTGAACATTTCTTCCTTGCTCCAGAGGGGAGGATGGTGCACTGCTCAGCCTTATGGAGAAGCTTATCACATCAGCTTTCCTGATGGGCACTCAGCTTTCCTCATTACTGGAGGAGCTCAGGCCCTCACTGTTGCTGAGGATGGCTGTGGTACCTTGGGGAATCTGGTGCTTACCTTAAGCATTGCTTTTTAGCTCCAATTCAGATCCCTCAGATGGCTAGCACAGATCCTTCATCACACTGGCATATACTTCCTAGCTTCCACTACTGACCTTTGGGCTTCTCTAGCACAGAACCATGAAGTAGACCTGCATGAGACTTTGTTATCACCTTTAGGTCTCCAGCTGGACTTGTGGGGGGCATTGTTGTGAGCTCTAGGTTTTCAGTTGGACTCATGCTGGATATTAGGATCTAGAACCTCAGCTTGAGTCTTTAGGTTTTAACTGTATAGACAGATTTCTGGCACTTCTTTTATGTGATTCTTGAGTGATTCATCATGAAACACTATTAAAAACGTGTCCTGTATATACCATTTCTCCTGCAAAAACCCCAAACCATGATAGCTATCTTTGGTTGATGCCATCTTTTGGTGAGCATTTACATGGGAAACAAATATTTGTACATCTTTTTTCCTTATGGAGAGATCTATTCACATGCCTCTTAAACAAATATCTATTCACATGCCTCTTACACAAATATCTTTGTACCAATTTTCTAGCTAAATTCCTTCCAAATTCCTGACCATCTGTCCCAGACCATTGGCTATGACCCATGAATCAGTGTAGTCATACATCTGGCCAACTCTCCTTCCAGACAAACTGTACTATCAAGTGTAATATCCAAAGGTCTGCCCACTGTGGTGGTTTTGCTTTACCACTGTCCCTTGAAGATGCCTCAGAGAGGAGATGCAATACTGCAGATGTCCACTTTTAGATAGTGCCTGCATGACATGCAAAGCCCTCTGTAAACTAGGCCCTAGCCTTTCCTTCCTCTGACAGCTGATCATATGGTACACCTACAAGGTCATAGATATAGGCTGGGAAACAGAAGGTAATGTGACAGGTGTAGGAGCCATAGGTGTCTCAGCAACTTTCCCAAGTAATTTGCTTGTATATTTTTGACCATCTCTTGCTTAATAATGAATATATCATTTCTGTTTAATAATAGACAGTTTCTGTGCACTTCCAACCTTATAATTCAGTGGGCCAGATGATATTTAAGCCATGATAGGCAGCTCAGATCTCATGGTGACATAGTGTCCCATGGTCAAGGATTTAGAATCTACTAAGTCCTAGTAGCAGGCTAAGAGTTGGTTTTCAAAGGAAATAGTCATCTGCAGAAGATGGCAAAGCCTTTCTCCAGAGTCTTAAAGACAACTACTGCAATTGCAGACAACTACAATCAGCAGCTGTACCAACCACTGCCGCTTCAAGTACTATTAAATCTACTGCACCGTATGGCCCCAGTGTGAGATAAGCCTGCACAACAGCCTGGACTTGCTGTAAAGCATTTTCCTGCTCTGAACCTCTCTTAGAATTAGCAGCTATCTGAGTTCCTTGGTTCACAGGCTAAAGTGATACACCTGCATGGGCAATGTGTTGCCTCCAAAACCCAAATAGACCCATTATGCATTGTGCCTCCTTTTTTGTTTGTAGGGGAATCCAGATGCAACAGTTTATCTTTTACCTTAGAAAGAATAGCTCTCTACATTGCCCACTCCTCTGGACTCCTAGAAATTTCACTGAGGTGGAAGGACCTCAAATCCTCAGTAGAAACACCAAAATTTGTGTAGGATTTATTTTACATTAACTGGCTCCAAAATGCTTTCCTAACAAAACCAGTGTGGTTGCTGCCTCCTTTCACTTGACATGATTAGCATAGCAACATGAATGTAATAGCCCACTGTGATATCTGATGGGAGAGAAAGGCAAGAAAGACCCTATGAGCTAAGATGTGACACAGGACACAAGGATTAGTATAACCCTGATGTAAGACAGTGAAGGTATATTTCTGGCCTTACCAGCTGAAAGCAAGTTGCCTTTGATGATCGTTATGGGTAAGTGTGGAGAAGGATGCATTTACCAAATCAATAGCTGCATACCATGTACTAGAGGATGGGTTGATCTGCCCAAGCAAGGAAACCACATCTAGTATGGCAGGTACAAATATAGTGACAACTTGATTCATTTTACAGTAATTTAACATCATTCTCCAAGACCCATTCATCTGCACATGTCAAATGGGATAATTAAATGGAGATGAGATGGGGACTACCACCTCTGGATCCTTTAAGCCTTGAATGGTGGGATTGTTTTTGGTTTACTGTTTTTCCAGGAAAAGGTAACTCTAATGGCTTCCATTTAGCCTTTCCATCCATGATAGCCCTCTTACTCCAGGTAAGAAACCAATGGGAGAATGCTACCAAATACTAAGTATGTCTATCCTAATTATATACTCTGGAGCAGAGAAAATGACAATGGATTGATCTGAGGAACTACTGAACACACTGTGAATCAGACCTTTGCTAAAACTTCACTGATCACCTGACTTCCATAAGCTCCTACTCTTATGGGAGAGCCACAATGTCATATTTGATCCCCTATAATCAGTGTTAGTTCAGAATCAGTGTCTAGTTGTCCCTAAAATTCCTGATCATTTCGCTTTCCTCAATGTATAGCACTCAGGCAAAGGCTCAAACATCCCTCTGGGGAAGGATGGGAGAAAGCTTTACTGTACCAAGATTTGGTGCAGCAGGCTCCTTCCCCCAGGGGACCTTGCCTTTCCTTCATTAAAGGGTTAATTGAACTCTAACCTGGATCAAAACCAGGAATTGGTTGATGGACTTTGGTTCCCTCTTACCGTGATATAATGTAGGTTTCTGTTCATTTGCTCTTAAATTTTTTTCACTTTTATTAATCCAGTAAAATTCTTCAGCTTTTCTTTCTACTTCACTTTTAGGAACATGATGGCTAATCATCCAGTGTCGTAGGTCTACAAATGTCTGGTTATTTTGGTCACTGCTCTGTTTCTGCTGGCCATTACAGTAAGCGTGTTGACTCTGACTTGGGCACTTAGGTGCTGCAACCTGCCCTTTTTCACTCCAGGATCCAATCAAGTTCACTGCCCTTAAATTTCACAATTGGGTAACTGCAGTCCCCACTGTAAGACCCAGCACACAGAGAAGAGAAAAGAGAACACTCTTCAGGGATTTTGGTGCTCTCCTCACATATCTGTTTCTCAAGGAGCTAGTGCAAGGCACATTTTCTGGATTATCCCAGTGTGGAAGTTTAGCTCTAAAATGGAATACTCTTTCCAGCATTCCCATTTCCCTAAGCCTATGAATACCTCATCAATAGTAAACCATGGACTATCAAGGATTTCTAAATCATGCACAACAGACCATTTTTAGATTTATGCTTTTGCTAACTACTGAAATGAAGTATTACTGTCTTTCTTTTTTCCATGAACTGCGACATTAAATTCTGAGTCTCTGCTAAATGGGTCCATATCAACAAACCCAGCCTAATCCAGGTGTATATTTTTGCCAACATTATTCCACATCCTCTATTTAGAAGAGCTTGAAAACTCAAGGAGTTCTTTGAGGGAATATTAGATCTTGTCATGGGACACACAATGTACCGCCACTGTAGAGCCTTCTGTGATTTGAGCCAAGTTACAGACCTAAAGGCAAAAATGGGTAGTAAGGGTTGGTCCTCAAAACTATCAGCAGTGTCATGCTTGGTCAGTCCAAGACTATAGTCCTCAACTACACTAGAAAGGCCAACAACACAGGGGATGAAGGTGCAGATGCTTGTGTTACTGTGTGTAGGGTAATCTTTTTGTCTGCAAGAAAGTCTCATTAGAATCTAGAAACTTAGCATCCTCAGATTCATCATATTTCTCCCACAACTCTGTCTCATTTTATGGGATTCCCATTATATTACAATTGATGCCTTCACCTTTGCTTCAGATACCCTTCCAGGCTGAGCATTAAACTTTTGTTGTGATTTAGACAATTGATTTATGAGGACCCATGTTTGAGATTGTGCAATCTCAGCCTTATGGCTAAAAGAGGAGAGATTTTTCTCTCAGGATCCACTTAGAAACTTTTAAATTTCTTATCTGTGACTGGGCCTGGGAATTTGAGTCTTTGAGTTCCTTATTTTCCTTTATTAATTTGTCCTTCTAGCCAGAAGACCTTAAGCTTCCTACAGGTCTTTTGAGCTCATTGTTTTCCTTAATGAGATTTTCCCAGGAGGCTAAGACCAAGCAGCCAGCGTCTTGACATTTTCTACTCTGTCAAGGAAATTCAAAATTTTCATGGATAGAATTGCTAAATATTTTGACAGCTCACAATTGGTGAATTAGGATAAAGAAATGGATCTATATAGCATATCAGTTTAAACATTTCACACCAATGATTTTCATTTTTCCCACAGAATTGGAAGGAGAGCCTATGGTGTCTTAACTCTTATCAGATTAGAGAGCTAACTTTCAGCATTATAATTGTTTTACTAAAGCCACACCTGATAACAAAACCTTTCTTAGGCAGTGTTTCACTAGAGCAAACAAATAGAATACAAGATACACAAATGTATAATAAATAACAATATTGGCTTTTGATGGTCACCCACAGAGTCAGATGAGGAAGACTGTACAGAGGATTTGTACACTGGAAACTGACGGATTCAGTAGAAGCACTGGAACTCACTGCCTTGTAAGTGTCCGCCTTTGTAAGTCCACAGCAGGAGGCCAGTGACTGTGATGGAAGGCTGAAGTGTCTATAATGGCAAGTGGAAGGTTTTTTGTGTCAGCAACAGTAAAAGTAACAAAGACAAAAAATAAGTGTTGCTTATAAGCATAGCATGACTTTATAGACTTTAATTTGGTCTTGGTATAAACATGTCCACCATTAATTACTGTCTTCCCCTCAAATAGTAGCCCTACATACTCTGCAACTTAGTCCTTTCTCCAACCCAAAAAAATAGCTAGCTAGCAATGATGTGTGTATAGTTACTCTACTTACAATTCCAGCACTCATTGTGCATAGGACAGCCATTTGATCTGTGATGGGACATCTGATATTTTTTTTCAAAGTTTTATTGATAAACAACGAGACAGTTTCAAATCAAATCGGAAGTACAGTTTCAACAAATAATACACTGCATATATTCTTCTTAGTGGTTAATTGCTGTACAAGAT